>NC_080572.1:89393434-89732934 GCF_030247185.1 Malaya genurostris | reverse complement strand
AACCACTGCAAAGGAGTGGAATGTTATCTGAAGCAGACAAAAGCGGAATACTTCACACACGATATTGCCACCAACAAACCTATGAAGGTTGTACTTCGAGGACTACCCGACATGATGGAAGCCGAACTAAAGCAGGTACTGTCGGAGGCTGGACTTAAGCCTATGATGGTATTTAAAATGAAGCGACATAACACGGACAAAAAGTATCGAGTTCAACTCTACTTGGTTCATCTGGAGAAGGGCTCCATCACCATGAGTCAACTGAAAACGATTAAATCGTTATTTCACATAATCATCGAATGGCAAAAGTATAAACCGGTACATTGGGATGTCACACAGTGCACGAACTGCTTGAACTACGGCCATGGAGCGAGGAATTGCCACATGAAAAGTCGATGCGGAAAATATGCCGAACCACACAATACCAACGATTGCCTACTAGATGACATCGCTGTAAAATGTGTGAACTGTGATGGCGACCATCCATCTACTAGCAAATCGTGTCCCAAGCGTGCTGAGTTCACAAAAATTCGACATCAGGCGTCCCGTAAACAATCAACGCGCAAGAATGTTCCACAGAAGGATGAAGTTAATTTCCCACGGCTCACACCGAAGAGGGATATTCCGAATTTGCCACCACTTCCTCGCAGCAATCCAAAAGATTTAGCCGCTGGATCACAAAAAGAATCTTCATCAAAAATCCCTCCTGGTTGGGGCAATAATCAACCACAAGCAAAGGATGACTCTGGTGATTTATTCTCTGTTGAACAACTGATCGTCATTTTTGAAACAATGACAACAAAACTTTGAAACTGCAGAACGCGGTTAGATCAAATCAATGCAGTCCATGTTTGGCAGGGCTGTGCACGAACACACAAACTTAGGCTTCAGCGCGTTCAAAGTAAGATCTTAAAGATGATTCTAAATCTACCGCCTTGAACAAGGACTAGTGAAGTACATGAGATGGCCTCCCTGGATATACTAGAACAAAAATTCGAACAATACTGCACGAAATTTGAAGAGAGTTGCTCAATTTCTGGAATACAAATAATTCCAAATTTGTACGTCTTAGGTTAGGGATAGTTGTAAGTAGATAGATATTTTATAAATAATTAAAATAAATATTATGATTAAACATTAGTATGTAAAACAAGAGTAACTAAAACACCTAATATTAATAACGAATCGTATGAACAACAAAGATGAAAGGCCAAAGGGTCAAAACACTTGTACTGTAAAATGTTGATGTAATACACAAAAATAAGATTAATAAACAGATATTTATGCAAAAAAATGCGAAATTCGATCATTTCTTCTTGTGCGTTGGATGCAAGCAGACGTCGTGGGACCAGCAGCTTCGTAGAGTGCACCTTCTGCGTGGTTAAAAACCTTAACGGCTCAGGTCGCAAATCTCATTTGGACTTCAGTCGTCAGGTGGAGCAGTCGGCAATGAAAGCAGACCTTTTGCGTGGTATAAAGCCTCAAACGCTTAGGTCGCGCTTTCATTTGGACTTCAATCGTCGGGAGCGCAGCGGTCGTCAATAATGAGAGCAGTTCTCATTTGCTTTTCGGTAGTCGTAGCGAGAAGTCGTCTTCAAGTTTCAGATTTTAGTTCCGGAATATAGGTTTAGAATTTAAAGCCTGCATGCTGAAACTGGATTCTGGAACTATATTTCGGAACTGATTTCAGTTTCGAAATTATTAAATTATAATTATTGGTTCTAAATTAAGTTCTTGAACTCAGGTCCAGTTCCTTATTCTTGAATTCTATTCGGTTCTTTTTAGAACCATAATAATACTCTCAAAGAATTATGCGAAATTTTGCTTTACTGTACTTTATACAACCCATTTTGATGGTCGTGGCGGAAAATCGTCTTCAAGTTTCAGAACTTAGTTCCGGAATATGGGTTTGGAATTCAGAGCCTGTGTGCTGAACTGGATTCTGGAAAACGATTCCGGAACTGATTTCAGTTTCGAAATTGTAGTTCTAGAACTAAAATCCAACTGAATTCTAAGTCTGTTCTAAGTTCTGAATTTAGTTTCTGAAGTCAGGTCCAGTTCCCAATTACAGAATGCTTCAAATCGGTTCTATTTAGAATAATAATAAAACTCCCAAATAATTATGCGAAATTTTACTTCACTGTACTCTATACGGCCCATTTTTATTATAAAGAACTATCTAGTTATTTCATAATATTTAATTGCGCTTCAGAATGTTTAATGTAACTAATCTGTAATTTAGTCTAGGCGCATCGTTTAAAATTCTAGTAGTGAAAAAGGGGAAAGTTGCACAATTCACACAATCGATCAACTACCAATTTGAATTCGGAAGTATAAAGAAAACGTGTGACATCCAGTTATGTATCTGACATTACACACCCGTACTTTTTTTACGTGAATACGTCTTACTTTAATATGGGGCGCCAAAACACACACCCGGTATGAGAACAGGTAGAATTTTATCGTGAATATCTCGATTTGTCCTCAACGCAACAACACAATTCTTTCTCCATACCATCAGAAATATTATCAGTAATTTATGATTAAATTTTCAACAGTGTGACAAAACCATAAATAACTAGAAAATTAATTTTTCGTGAACTTTGGGAAGCAATGAGAAAAACTCATTACGCTTGCTTGCCTTTTTCGATGGTTTTGAGGTAGTCTCAGTCCCGATGATCAACTGGACGAGTATGAAAGGTAAATCTTGGACAAAATTCGATTACTTCTTCTTTTGCGTTAGACGAGACAACAACAGATTTACTGCGTGGTATAATGCCTCAAACGTCGGACGTCGTGAGGAGCAGTCGCCGCCAACCAGCAACATCAAAAGCAGACCTTTTGCGTGGTGTAAAGCCTAGGTCTGGATTCTGGAACAAAATTTTGAATCTCCAAACCGGAATTTCTTAAGCATAATTAAATTCTGAATTCCGTTTTACCAGAATATAGGGTCAGAACCTACATGCTGGAATTGAATTCGAAACTTGGGTTCTGGAATTCAGTTCTCCTTAGTCCTGGTTCGAGATTCATGCTCAGAATTTAGTTCTAGAATTACGTTCGGAACCAGGATTCTTAAAATTAGTTTAGATCCAGAATTCTAAAACTTAATCGTGAATATTTTGACTTGTTACTGCCCTTAATACAAGTCGAGATATTCACGATTAAGTTCTGCCCATTCTTCCATATGGCTAATTTTGAAAAGGCACCCCAGGACAACGCAGGACTACGTCTTTCTTCTCTACGTGATGGCGTTTCGAACAAGATTGAAGATTGTGTATCGGGCTGATATCGTGCACAATCGGACCGATGCAGCTCGACAGAACTCACTGGGTATATGAACAGCACGTCACATCGGGCAACGTGGATTTTAATCACTGCAATTTTCAAAAAGTAAGCGTTAAGTTAAAAATTTAATTTTTATTAATTTTATTAAAATGTTGTTTCCTATGCGATTCAGAAGGAGAAAGACTAATAAACGACAATTTGACATCCTTGTGGCTTTTATGAAAGATCAACTCGACATAGCCAAAGCAAACAGATTTGTGAGTTCAAAGGAATCGGTTTCCTGTCTTTGGTGGACGGTAACAGAGTTACTTGAATGAATTGGGACCTCCAATTCGTTCCGTTTCAGCCTGGTAGAAGATATCTCAGTTCTACACTTTTTGTGTCTACGATTTTATGCAATTTAGATTCGAGTCGATAATAAATTACAAATCAAATGGCAGCTGCAGCATAACGTAAACGAATTGACGGCCTCAGGTGGAGGGCCAAATACGTTGAATTCATTCAATGATTTATAGGAGACCATCATTCGTCTTCTCTCATTGGAAAGAGCAGATATGCACGGTGGTGAAATATTGATCAATTACAAACATTCCAAAAGTAATTATTACCTTTTTACTATTAAAAGACGTCGTTTTCGGCACATATGAGATTAATAAGGAACCAATCGTACAGCTAAAAGTCACCAGCACATTATACAAAAAACTGCAATCAACTAGCAACAAAGCGAAATTTCTGCAAGATTCTGCTTGAAAGGCAGACAAAGGATCTCTGCCAAACTAAACTCTAATATTGCTAATTGTGCCCGATTTTCACATCAATCAATCAAGTTGCAGAAAGAACGCTTCGCGCTAGAACTAGAGAAATTTGAGTTTAAAAAACAAGTAGTGCTGGAGAAGCAACGATATAAAAATCAGCAGTTGAAATATCACATGCAACTACTAGAATACAAAAGACAAAAGCTTGATCTTGTATTGGGAGCACAACACTGGTCAATAACAATAACGGCAATTATATAAAATAAATGCTTCTAAATATATGCTAAATATCTTTATAAATTCTGCATTGAAGACTGATGTTCATGAACTTGCTGGATTCATTTTAATATTAATAGGATACAAAGGTTGGGAATATTGAACAACAGGGAAATGATGTTTTTAAATAAGTTTTTTTTATTACAAAATCGTTAGAATAGCTAATACATTAGTTGAAATTCCGAATTTACTTTGCTGAAAAAGCGGGTGGGTAATGTCATAGACATAACTGTATGACGTGAATGCAAAGTACATGTTTCTTCACACTTCTGAATATCTAAAACCGTCACCCTTATTCTAACACAAAAATTAAGCAGACAGGGCAATAGAGAGTAAAAAATTATTCGCCTGCAGAAGTACGCACGGTACGAATAACAATAATTTCCATGGAAAAAAATGTCGAAAATTTCTTTAAATAATTTATTTACTGTTACCAAAAGTGCAATGTTGCTCACTGCATCAAAACCGTCGTCCGAGCACGAGAAACACCAAACAGGCGTCATGAGTATTTCTATTTGATAGCCGTTAGTACCAAACATTTGAGAAAACTAATTTTGAGTCATATGTGATTATTTCAAACTACTGAAAATTTTATACTAAATTGCTGATTATATTTTTGATAGCAAGGAGAAAAAGCTATATTAATTATATTAGGTTAAGGGTTAAGTACAACAAGAGATATTTACGATTAGGTTCTACCCATTCTTGTACAGTAAAATTTTTTGAAAGGCTACGCATAGTAAAGTAAGTCGTATTCACAACAAGATATTGATCGATTAAGTTAGATTTCGTACATTTCTTACACTAGTTGAACTAAGGCACAAAGCAAAGTCTCGGCATTAAATTCCTTTTCGGGGAATTTGACCTTTCCTTTTCAACAGACTTCGCAGCCGATTCGTAGCGTACATGATAATTGCATGGTTAGTACTACGATCCTACTGACACTAAGAATCCTTCCAGATCGGGGCTCGAACATACGACAACTGGCTTGTAAGACCAGTGCATTATGTATTAAACCGCCATCCCGGGCAAACACAATTACACGAATTATCAAAAGTGGTAGTTGAGATTCTTAGTTGAGTTTGGTAAATATAAGCAGAAATAGTACTAAACCGAAGAATGATTATTGCTCAAATTAACTGGCAATACAAGTTCAATTCAAGAACAATTTTCGTTGGAATCAATAACGACTTTTGATACATTCAACACTTCCAATTAGGTGTGATCATTAAAACTAATATTAAAATCAACAAATATTATTGCTAAATTATCAATTTAAATCATCAAAAATATAGCTCCATTTATGAACAACTTCTGTTGAATTCAACCATGCATATTGGATCAGAATAGCATTTTATTATGCTATTTCAACTAGTGGAGTGTGTCTTTGCTAAGAAATGACAGAACGTTTAATTGGTGGATTCAACTAAAAAATTAGCTTACATTTTAGCATTTTTAAGGGACCAGGAATTAACAAATCCAAATTTTCTCCATACCATCGAAATATGTTCATCAATTAAGGATAAAATTTCACAAATGACTCAAAATTAAAGTTTTCTAAAATGTTTGGTATGAATGAGTAGAGCATTAAGGTGAAATTCTGTACCAAAATAAGACACGCAAAATTTCAACCGCATTAATTTAACAAATCATCGCACAAAACGTATCGTGCAAATCCGACACATAGAAATACGAAACATTTTCAGTGATTGAGTGCAGTTGGCTTAAAAGTGATATAGTAGAAAAGTGGTGTTAAAGAAAATTCATAAAAAAATCTTCTCTTCAACTTTCCCTCAAGCTTTTTCTATACTCAAAATTAGTTGTTAGTGTGATAAGTATGAGTTATCAAGTAGAATTGTAACAGAAGTTATAAAGTAGAATTGTTACACATGCAATAATTTTTGGAATTTTCAGCTTAAATTTTCTGATGAAAAATAATCATTTCAACAACACAATACAGCTCTATCCATAAAAAGTAATAAATACACTCATAGTGCCCTCGAATTTACTCATGCCAATCTTGGAAACCTCATAGCGGCTATTTCCTCATTCGGGTTATTTAGATATGAAATACAACTGGACACACGGCAGTATTCCTTTCGTATCTAAGAAAGTAAACGTATATCCAAATAAATTTTAGGAACACTTATTTTTCAACACTCTATATATCAACCTGTATCTAAAAATACCGGAAATAGAATCTGTAGAAAATTGGACACAGTGACGCATGACATCATGAATTTCTCAAAATAATGACTTTCCGTGTTCCCTCCCCATGTATGCGGCAAATAAATACGAAACGGTTGAAGTGTACAGCATGGATGGACGAAAACAAAACGCACAACTACAATCCTATTGGCTTATGACAGCTCTTCTCCAGACGAGGTGGTTATGTGTTATGTTTACCATTTAGGTAGGCAGGCTACATTTCGTTCAAACTTACCATTCGTGCAAATCTTCCTTGCTGGTTGATAAGCAGCCAGATGGCGTAGATGGTCCTAGATCACCGTTAACTTGTGCCATTTTGAACGTCGAACTTAGAAAACGTGAAACCAATCCGATGTCAGTTGATAAACAATTACAAATTGAAAGATTCTCTCAGAACTCACTGTTTATACTACACTGAATAGACATAATAATAAACAACAAACCATTGCACTATAATTGAGCAAAAACTTTGTTAAGCTGTAAACTGAAGCAGTAAGTCCAACGTGACTGTAAGGTGTTGTTAATTTCATTCACAATGTTTACGAAGGTCGCTATTATATCTGCGATTCACCTATTTTTACTATCATTGCAAATTTAGATCCCAGTTGAGCGAAAATACCACACACACACACACACCTAATCGAAAAGTGACACTGTAGCGTTGTTCGCGAGATGTCGATTGAATGAACCGCACTGTCAGAGATGCACACTATCTACCACCATCGGTGCCTTTGGCAGAAAAATGCAACTTGCCAAATCGACGGATGTTTCTACGTATGAAGATAACACTTTTCCGAGCACAGAACACAACAATGAATCGACAAATGTTCGGTGAAACCACCTACAACAATCGAACATTAGTTCTCTACATACTGGGAAAATCTTTTGATCGCGATGTCACTTATTATTAATGAACAAATTGCACACACGTTACTACTTGAAACACGCGGAAGCTGCGACTTTATCCAATGCAATGAAAAATTACATTCCTGTACAGCAAACGGTACAAACTAGTAGTACACACCTCACGGCAGCAATCCAATCCCGTTTGGTGACACTGACTTTCATTTGACAGGCAAACATACCTACACATAAAGTAATTCAGCGTTTGGTGAGAAAATGAAGAAAACAACTCCGAATTTGTGTCAGTTCACAGCCAGTCAAAAGAGTCGTGGAAGCAAGAGTTCATACTGCGCAAGCGCATGTTTTGTTTTCCTTCTTTCAGCCGTGAGTTGTGTTTACTTTGATGCTTTCACCCAGTCTATATGATGGACTGGGTGGTTGATTACCCTGCCTGCCCGATCAGAAAATCATATCAGAATTATATTAAAATTGTAGCTCGTTTTGATATTTATACCATAAACCTGTTTTAATCCACCTAGTGGTGCAATGATGCCTGTTTACCCTTTAGCTCCGGAACCGGAAGTAGTATCCACAACAAATTTAGGAATTCCGCATGAAACTGCAAGACTTTTAATATGAACCTATAAGTTTGTGAAAATCGAGTTGGCCATCTTGAAGAAAGTTTGGTGATTTGCAGTTTTTAATCACCATTTCTAATTCTTCCCAAACCGGATTCAGATGACCGGAATAACCGAAGTTGGTTCGTTTGCCAGCAACCAATATGACCTACAAATTGGAACAGTTTTGAACGTAGTTATACCTATACTTACTTTCTCATGCTCTATTTCGATTAAATCAATTAAACGAAATTTAACAAAAGAAACGAACCTGCGTTTCTGTTACTTCTGCATATGTAAATCAAGCTAAACAGCATCATAAAACATGTAGTAAGCTTATAATTATTATTATTATTATTATTATTATTATTATTATTAATATTGACATCACTACACCGGCTGTAAAAATGCATGTTTTTTTCAAATAAACTTTAATTCATTGTCATTTATTATATATATATATATATATATATATATATATATATATATATATATATATATATATATATATATATATATATATATATATATATATATATATATATATATATATATATATATATATATATATATATATATATATATGTATATATATATATATATATATATATATATATATATATATATATATATATATATATATATATATATATATATATATAATTTATTTTACCCCAGCTTTACTGTTTGATTTTTTTTTAATTTTTTGTATTTTTTGTGGTTGTTCAAAGTGAAAACTACGATTTTTCACGAAAAAATCCGCCGCTTTGTAGCTGTAAAACCTCCCCAAAGTAACAAACAACGAAAAATAAAACGTTGAGGTCTGGTTTTTTATATGTAGAAAATGTGTGCAAAATTTGAAAAAAATTGGTGCAGTAGTTTTTGAATGACGATGGACACGGACTTTTCGTTTAAAGTTTTTTGTCCATAAAATCAATGGATACATTTTATTGCTCAAGAGAGCCCATAGGGTCTAACATTTTCAAAAAATCATATCATTTCTTTTATAATTTGTTATGATGAAACATTTCAAAAATATTTTGTCAAGTTATTAAGTCAATCGAAGCAGAAATCTTGGGCCTATGTGCCGAGCTCTTACTTCTTCGCAGTATGAGATGAACAAAGATGAAGGCCCATAACTTGCTGAGTTTTGTTCCGAAAGGCTTGAAAATTTCACAGGATATTCTTGAAATGCTTTACTATAAGAAAATACAAAGAAAAAAAATTATTTTTAAAAGTTTTGGACAATACCCGCCCCTTAAATTATTCTTGTATTTGTCTATTTTGTATAAAAAATGGGGTTGATATCTATTACACACGTTAAGATCCCTCGCTACAGTCATGATAAGAGGAGCTAACTTGTAGGGTAACGGCTCCCTATTTCATCTGAGCTCCTATTTCCATCTCATCACTTCACATAATTACTTTGAACATGAATAATATCTTACAGCGTACCTGAACCAAACTTTGGAATGTTTTAAAATGATTATTCAAGCTATTGTCACACTTCACCATTGGAAGAAATGGTTTAAAATTTTTCGGTGATCGTTTTTTTCATTAAAAATAAACTCACTTTTCAATTTAGGACACATTTTCGTCTCAAGATTTACAGTTCGTCTTGCTTCTGAATATATACTAATCGATTCGTCTCACAACATGAACACTTTTTCGCACAATTACACTACTATTGAATGCAGGATGACTTCATAATTGGTAATGTTCACTTGCTACTTGTTTAATTAACGATTAAAAACTTCAAAAATTACCCGACAAGCAATGAAAGTTTTCAAGAATATGAGATGAAAGTTTTTCACTTAGTTCACTTGATTGCGCTCTCATTCGGTTTCGCAAAGTTGCCAAATTATCTCATAATGTTACAAAACAAAAATTGTTTTTTTTTCTTCAAATTATCATCAACAAGTATTTTTTGGTATCCGTGACATTATTTTAATTATATCATTGATATTTATATTTCAATAAAACTGTTTCGGCTTCGAAAATGACCAGAAAGAGCGTGTTAAATACTAACGAAATAACCATTGTGACATATCTAGTAGCACTGGTTTCTTTCCGCTATATGTCAATATAACGCTATTAAGTGTGTGTGTGTGTGTGTGCCAGATATTTTCATAGAAAATATGTATTGCTTTGCATAAAAAGTCTATATCTGCTCTATCTGTTTTCACTAATAAAATAAACTAATAATAAAAAGATGTTAAAAGATAATTATTCATATCTCTGAAAGTCATTGCCGCACTCACTAGAATATTCAACGAGGAAATTAGTTCAAATTGGTTTAAAATTTTAATATACATGTTTGTCAGTGTTCATCATCAAATATCTTAATAAAAGATTTCCATATTTACATGTGATTTGTCTGTTGATTAATAAACTTTTAAAGAATCACTGCAATCAAATACTAATAGATACTCAGAGAGGAAAGTCTATTTTTTAACTTCTCACTTTTTATGAATCTGTACAAATTTTAAATTTAAAAAGAAAGGTAACAAAAACGACCACCAGCACCCCCCCCCCCCCCCAACCCAAATTTTCCACGTCGAAATAATTGAAAACTGGTCCTAAAAATATCGTGTGTTGTCTTATAGTTGGCATTGGGCAGTGGCAGTGGCGAAAGATCAAAATTTGGTAATAATTTAAATAGAATTATGTCTTATGTCTGAGCAAATATCTCTCCCTCTCTCTCTCTCTCTCTCTCTGTGTGTGTGTATGTGTGTATGTAACAATAATATGCACTCACTTTTCTCAGAGATGGCTGGATAGATTTTCACAAACTAAGGTTCAAATAAAAGGTACTATGGTCCCATAGCCTGTTATTTGATTTCTTTTGGATCTAACCTCCGGTTCCGGAGTTATATAGTAATATGTGAAAATTTGGGAAACAGTGCACACTCAATTTTCTCTGAAACGGTTCAACTGATTTTCACAAATTAAGTTTCAAATGAAAGGTCTTGTAGTTTCCAAAAAAATGTAGAACATTCTATCCGAAACCGACTACTGGTTCCGGAACTAAAGCGTGGTAAGTTAGTTTGTGGACATAAAAACCTAATTCGGCACTACTAGTCCCCTCTTTTCATGTTCCGGAAGCACCGAAAGTTGTGAAAAAAAACTCCAGAAATAGAACTCACTTCGATTTCTCTTCGACGCTTGAGCCGATTTTCACAAATCTTAATTTGAATTAATGCTCATATACAAAGTCTCCTTTTACATGGGGGATGCGTACTTCGTAAAAAAACGCGCAATAAAACCGCGTAACCTCAGAAATCCGCGTGAAAAAAAACTGCGTAGCTTCGGAAATCCGCGTAATCTGGTGTTCTGGTGAATCTGAAAAAATTGTTTTGAAGAAAATCGACTTTGGGACTTAAAATTTTTTTTAGATTTCCGAAATCGAAATTTTTGTTTGAAGTCAAATGTCTTAGAAATCCATGAAACGTCTGATTCACGTTGTAATCTAAAAATATATATATTTTGTAAAAAAGTCCGGAGAGAAAACCGCGTTACTTCGGAAATCCGTGTAAAAAACCGCGCAACTTCGAAAATCCGTGTAAAAAAACGGTATAAAAATCACGTAAAAAAGATCTCAGTGTAGTTTGATGATGGCGACAAGTTATTATGCTTTGGTAAGCAATTTATGAGTGTGGAATGCTTGTAAATCCATTTGGTAGGAACCGCCGCGATAACAGATTATGCTCATGATCTGGTAACACTCCCACCAATTTTTGGTGGGATTTGGTATCAGTGTATTTTGCAATGTGGTACCGGTACCGGTAGCCAACTAAATCGAACTTGTACTCGAGGAAATTAATCCTCTAAATTGCCCGCTAGACAACACCCAATGAAGCTTTTTGAGCCCCGACCAAGGCATAAATGGTAGCGTATTTCGATACAACTTTGAAAGAGACTAGACAAAAACGTATCCAAGATCGTCGGCAAACAATCTGAGCTGAAATGAATGGGGAGGATGAGGATTGAAAGTCCGCATGGTTTAGCGGATATCGGAGATATCATATTGAATTGTTGAATAATTCCATAGACAACGGCAAAGTAAACCTAAGACAGTCCCAGATGTTATGTACGATGTCGGAAACCGCTGGCACTTCGCGATAATTGAGAACGTGTTAATTTTTGTGATTGTGTCCGGACCTGTCAGTGTGGAAATTTGCAAATAAGCTTGGTATGCTCAAATACACGTTTGACAACAGCCAGTAAGGTTGAGAGCGGAACAAAATGGATCTCAGAAACCACCAGAAGGACGCGAAGGTGAAGCAATTATTGCAGAAGAGACCAGTTTTGATACGTACTGTGGCTAGAAAAATCAAAGTGTCTTTAATTTTCGTGCATACTGTCAAGCGCCGGCATGGTATGAAGTCGTTCAAGATGAAAACTGTATCGAACCCTAACGAAAAACCGACTTTGACGGCTAAAATTCGAGTTCACAAGTTGTATTGCGAATAATTCACAAAGTTTACTATTGGACGATGAAACTTAGTGTTGGAAGGCCTTAAACAGCTTTCCGGAATGTTTTTTGAAACTGCCATGCAACGGAACGGCGTAGAGAAGTATTTTAGGATGCAAAAAAAAGGCAGACCCTGTCAGCTTGGAGTGAAATTAATCTTCAGTTCAGCAACGCCATCGCATGGCATCACATTGAACATATCATGTCAATTGTATAGGTGCGCAGTGCTGCTATATTGGTGCACAAGAATTTGACATTTCTCTCAACTACTTGTATGTACGAGATTTTATGCGGACTCACATGAGGGCGCCATGCTCGCAAATAATCTTGTTGCCAATGATTCGTGAAATGTGAGAGCTGTATATCATGTTATTATGATGTCTTTGAAAAAGGCTAAATTTCTCAAAAAATATTTGCTTTGGTAGGCAATATGGTTAGCTGTGGTCAAACAAGCCGGAACGATAAACAAAAATACCGTGAAGAATGTCCAAAGAAGCGATTGTTTCCATTCCTACGCAGTCATGACGGTCCCTCGCTATTTTGGCCTTATTTGGTATCGTGCCACTATGCCAAAGTTGTTTTAGAATGGTATAGAGCGAATGGAGTCCATATTGTACCGAAAGAGGCAAAACCACCTAACTGCCCGGAGTTGCGACCTATCGAGAGGTATTGGGCTCTCATGAAGAGAGAACTCTCTCATTATACAGCTCCCGATTTTCGATGTGAGCACTCGAAATGTTTCCGAGCGTCTCCATTTGACTCACCACCATAACAAGCCACACAGTCACGCAAATTCTACTCAAATTTATACTGCTAAGAACCTATAAGTAGTATTAGGAGTAAGTTCCGTGTATTTAGATACGATATAGGAACAAAAATGAGAAAAAGGTTAATAATAATTTTGATTTGATTCTCAAAAAGTGGTAACTTTGCCGAATATCTTGTGATGAAACTTGATTCCCTAAACTATTTTGTATTGTTTTTTGTTGCATATTGTCATCATGGTGAAGAAAACACCGGTTCTTAATCTACCTGGTGATGTGATAATGCCTTTCCCTTGACTCTCAAATAGTCGTTTTCTTAATCAAGCAAATTTTTGACACAAATTGAGGTAGATGCGATATTTTCTAGATTGATTTGAGTAGTTTATAAAAGTTACTTCAACACTTATGTTATCCATGAAATTAGTACGTTCTTTTTCAAACGCAAGCCATATAATTTGGGATATGCCATTGTTTCAAGTTGTTGTACTGTTCCAATGTACAGGCGGAAAGCTTGATATGTAGAAGAAAATAAACTTGTATAGCAGGCGATCTGTAGAAGGGACAAGTGAGTCTGTTCTTCATTGATTTTGGCACCATCAATAGGTAAATTTACTGAGCTGAATGCCTCTGGAATTGTATTTCACCATTCTTTAAGTTACACTTTTGTCGTGCTTTGATCCAGAATTTACATCCAGTCATTAAGATTGAGTAGTATAAGATTTTAGTACCAATCTTATACAGTATAACAGTATAATTCCTGTAGCTTAAGAAAATGTTCTTTTGTACATGCCGGAGTTTTATCTGATCGTAACATATTGTTGAAAAAGGAACTGGATTCGAAGAAAGCGTGGTACAAACTATCGAAACAAGTCGAGAAGCATAAAATACCAAAGATGTTGAGCAAACCAATAAGAAGAATTTTTTTATATATCGTTTATTTATACCCGGCTTTAACCTAGTTATGGAGCAGGTTTTGCCACAAACTCAACTTTTGCAATAGGTTTTCTATTTTTCAAAAGAGTGGAAAAGAACAGTCAAACCATATGAAAAAACAATTTTTTTATCTTCTTCTGAAACAATTGAATCACACACCATTCCCTAGATACGAAACTGCTGACGTTCCGCTATCACGAGACAACGAAAGTTTGTATGCTTTGTTGACCTTGACATTAAGAAAGGAATTTCCAGCGAGTGGCTTCTGGGCGATGTCTTAATCTGAGGTCTGACAACAATCGCAATTTTTCAATACCACGTAACGTTGGTATCCGGGAAGAAACACCTGTTGGAAATCTTATTTGCCGGAACGGATGATGGACTTAATGGGTTTAATTAATCCAAAAGCATTCAAACTCGTTCACTGATGAATGGCACTGTTTTTTCTCATCTTTGTTCACGAACAAAATATACGATAGTAAAATCTTCCCCCATGGAATAAATAACGTTGTCGAATTTCGTTCATTAAGATAAACAGAACAACAATATAGCTCGTTCAGATCATTAGATAACAACTCCATACCACAGCCTTGAACTCGACAAAATCCATGTTTAATGACTAACCCTATTAAATTTATTAACCAGTGCTGACAGTTTCAACACTTAGAAGCAAAGGAATAGCTTAGTTATACCAACCCTAGAAGGTTTTATCTTAATTATAATTCAGAGCAACAAAATCCAAGCGGATTTATATCAAAGCATGTAGCACCACTAACTGTGAATAAACGGAATAACATATATGCAAAAAATGCACTTCAATTCATTCTTCTGTTAGGGCTATAACAGTCTAAATAGTTGATATTAATTTTAACAGTACAGCGAGCTTACCAATTTCTTTAGTGGACCCAAACAAATTGAAGATACTTTCAAAATTGGACAATAGCTCTGGTCAACTTAAAACCAGTCAATGTTGATTTAAAACTTAGGTTAATCAAGCTTTTTGTCTTTTCCTGTTGCTAGAAAAGACCCAACTTCTGATCGGAACCCCGAAAACCTTTGGTGATAACACCTTGGTCAATAAGTCCCCGGCCTGACGGACAGATGGCGTGATTAATTAAAAATCTCTCTAGCGATCAATCCTTCAGATGCCATCTGTAAAAATTTCATGACTCTCAGCTCATTAGTGCAGTGATTCCCAAACTTGTCCCTACACTCCTATAGACCAAAACTGCTCATTTTAGGAGGGTAGTAAACTCTTAATAGTCGAAAACATCTAATACAATAATGGTATGCATAGAATAATGAAACTTTTAATTGAGATGAGATTTATAATAAGGACCATAAAAGGTGTAATAATGAGCAGAGTATTCTCAGTTTTTTCAAATGATTCGAGGTTCGTTTTAAAAATTAAGATGTATGTGAAACAGCAGAATTTTTGATAATTGTGCCCTACTTTAAAACGTGACAACGTAATACTAACGCATTCCCCACGTATTTCAGAGATTTGTGTTTTGTCTTACCTTCTTATCAAATTTTGATGGGTAAGAACAGAAGCACTAGGTACGAACATAGGAGAATTCACCGCAGCACAATTAAATCATAGAGAAGATACTAAAATTAAAAAGAACTCAAAAATTCTTCCGTTACTAGAATTTTGCAATTTTGTTGGAAAAAAATTATTATAGGTTATAAGATATGTTCGGAGTCAGATCGCACACAAATGATATTTTAAGAGCACATCATTCCATATTTCATCAATATTTGGCATATTCTGACACTGTCCAAGAAAGAATCTTGCTTTTGTAAGGTTTTTGAGAGCCAACAAAATTAGTTACCGCTTCAATTCTAGTCAATTGGCCAACCCTTCCTTCTCCAGACCGGATTGGCGGTTCAATGCACAGAACACTGATCTTACAAGCCAGGCGTCGTATGTTCGCGCCCCGGCCTGGAAGGATTCTTTGTGTCAGTAGGATCGTATCACTAGTCATGCGATGATTCTATGAATCGGTTGTGAAGTCTGTTGAAACAGAATGCCAAACTCCTCAGAAGGAATGTAATACCAAGGCTTGGCTTCTTTTCCAGTACCATCATAATGACCATAAGAGGTTTACAGAATTCGATAAGCTATGCTCTTCGATTTGAGTTCGACAAGCTATTACTACTGCAAGTATTATAAGTGCTTTTAAAGCAGCCTAAATTTGTTCATCATAGATACCTCGTTGGAGAACCTATTAGAAACGTAATGATTTCTGCTTGAAATACGGAGCAGTAGCCACCAAGAGATTACTCTAATCTTACTTCCCGGCAATAAACACCAACTCTGACTCGACCGTCCGACAAAAAGCTAACCTGATAGCCGTTTCTTCAGGGTATGAATATTAAGATTTTCGATAACTGAACTCCATGGCGATAACTTTGAGAATTAATAATTATGTCTCAGATGTTACTACACGTTGAAGTTCCTTGTCTTTCAGACAGGCACGTACCCAGAGGGGGGGCCCGAGGGGCCCTGGCCCCTCCCGAAATCAGAAACAGAAATAAAAACCTGTTTTAATCCACCTAGTGATGTAATGATGCCTTTCTCATATCAATCATACTGTCATATATAATACTGTGGTATTCTTCAAAATTATTTTTCTTCGATTCTTAAAAGAATAATCGAAATAGATTTGTTTGACCGTCTACTGATAAAAACTATCAATTGGAAAAGATTTGAGGTTGATTTAGAAAACTTTTTACGGTTTTTCGCTCTTTTCAGTGATGGTATAAAATTTTTAACACACTTTACCCTATATTTCCGGATCCGGAAGTCGGATCCGGATGAAATTCAGAAATTACGTATGGGACCACAGGACCTTTCATTTAAACCTAAGTTTGTGAAAATCGGTCGCGCCATCTATGAGAAAAGTTAGAACAAATATTTTAATTTTTTTGCGCATTTTACCCCATAAAGTTAGTGCAAAAAACGTTACATACACAAATACGCACATACACACACACAGACATTTTGCGTACTCGACGAACTGAGTCGAATGATATATGACACTCGGCCCTCCGGGCCTCGGTTCAAACGTCGGTTTTCACAGTGATTGCATAACCTTTCTATATTAGAAAGGCAAAAAAAAAATTTTTCTTCGATTCTTAAAAGAATAACCGAAATCGGTTTGTTTGACCGTCTACTGATAAAAACCATCAAATTGGAAAAGATTTGAGGTCGATTTAGAAATTTTTTTAAGGTTTTTCCCCATTTTCAGTGATGCTGTACAATTTTTAACACACTTTACCCTATATTTCCGGATCCGGAAGTCGGATCCGCATGAAATTCAGGAATAACGCATGGGACCACAGGACCTTTCATTTGAACCTAAATTTGTGAAAATCGGTCGCGCCATCTATGAGAAAAGTTAAAACACATATTTTCTTTTTTTGCACATTTTACCCCATAACTCTTGAACCGGAAGTCGGATCCAAATAATATTCAGGAATTTTGTATGGGACCTCAAGACCTTTCATTTGAATCTAAGTTTGTGAAAATCGGATCAGCCATCCCAAGTAACATTTTTAATATTATTAAATACTTGTAGCTGTCTTCAATGCTACATAATAAATCTTGCAATAAAACTTTAAACTCCACGAAAACCTACTGAAAACCTCTATAAGAGCATGTTTCTGCAAAGTGGACCACTCTTCATAAGGTTTATAAATCAAAATGAAGAATCAGCATAAACCTGCTTTAAAACTCCAAATTCAAGAAAATTTTGAAACCAGCTTTACGATCAACATTAAATTTCTTTGGATGGAATGAATTCCGCTATGAATTAACTGTCGTTTTGATGATATTTTTCTTGACTATGTGTGTCATGTCTACTTTGAATGCAATCAGTAAGAATATATTATATTTTAATCACGAGTTTGAGACCTTTTCCGAACGTAAAAACTTTATGCGCTTTTATTTTTATCGTGAATGTTTGGATAAAAATAAGAATTATAACTAATCGCCTTGAAATAAATGCGGTATTTGCGAAAGTCTCCATGATTTATGAAAATTATTTTTTGTGATTCATCGTCATTTTTGTATAAAACTATTCTGTGGCGATAAAACTTGTGCATACGATCTGAAAATGAATCATGAAAGTCCAACATATTTCCTCGTTTTAGCATTTCGAAGTTTATTTGATGTCAATAAATGCTACGATATAGAACATCATAATGGCGGCCATGAAATTCCTTTAAATGCAAATTACACTTAACCTAAGAAGCAATAAATCAAATAGCCTACAACTAATGTGTCATAAATGTACTTTAGAACCCTCAAATTTACTCTGAGTGAAATTGTCATAGAATGAACACGCACACACACAAAACTAGATTTATGAAAGAATTTAACTGGCAATAATGTTTTAAAGAAAATGTTTGAAAGCAATATTAAGAGTGTTTGCATGGTTTTATTCTAGTGAAAATTGTTTTATTTTTATTTTATTTTTAGTGCAGGTAAAGGGTTTTATAGAAGCTTTGAAAACTATGATATTGCTGGTTAAAAGAGACACTTATTATAGTTGGCATAAAACAGGTAGTGATTGAAAAATCAATTACAAAACTCCTATAAATTATAATCAAAACCATAAGGCATTCGAATTGTTACTTGGGATCTCTGAGAAAAGTTAGTGCACTTATTTTCACATTTTTTTGCACATTTTACCCCATAATTCCGGAACCGGAAGTCGGATCCAAATAATATTCAGGAATTTTGTATGGGACCACAAGACCTTTCATTTGAATCTAAGTTTGTGAAAATCGGTTCAGCCATCTCCGAGAAAAGTTAGTGCAAAAAAACGTTATATACACACATACGCACATACACACACACACACATACATACACACACACACATACACACACACTTACACACACAGACATTTTGCGTATTCGACGAACTGAGTCGAATGGTATATGACACTCGGCCCTCCGGGCCTCGGTTCAAAAGTCGGTTTTCACAGTGATTGCATAACCTTTCTATATGAGAAAGGCAAAAAAATGTTTGATTCGAAGCGAACAGTGTCAAAACTAAATAAAATGAAAATTAAATACGGGGCAAAATAAACGACAATGATAAAAAGACACTTAATTATTCTGGATGACTGGAATATAAAAGTGCGCGAGCATACCATGGTTGAGCAAGGTTCTGCAAGGGGACGTGTATAGCGTGATGGGTAAGTCGATGTCTTTCACGCAGCCCGCCTGGGTTCGATTCCCAACCCCGAACATAGGATCAGAAAGTTTTTCTACCCCGAAGATTCGCCTCTTCCATATGGTTAAAACATCTTTAATTGAAAAAAAAAAGATTCTGCAAATTAGAAAGATATCCTGTCGCTGGATCTCGCACATACTTATTTGGGACTAAAAATACGAGCGCAAGTACACTTCGAGAACAAGTTTGGCTGGATCCATTATTATACGACAGAGAAATAAATGATTACCCGACAATGGACTGAAGTCGTCTCGGCACGAGTGCCTGGAAGGGAGGCTCAATGGGTCATGATGCCAGTTTTCTGAGATTGTCATAGTATACTTTTGGAGTACTAAATTGATTAAAGACCGAAATCACTGTGAAAGAGCCTTACATGCAGCACATGAGCATCGCTACCGTAGTTAAAATCAACGATTTAGTGCTCCAATTACTTGCCCATCCATCTTGTTCACCTGATTTGGCCTACTAGAACTGTTATCTATTCCCAAACCAAAAGTCATCTCTGAGAAAACGATGCGAGTTTCGTTTTGGAATTTTAGACCGCTACTTCCGGAACATGATACCGAAACCTGTATAGCTAAAGTAAGTTTGTATGGCCATCAACCAATATAACCTACAAATTTAGAAGATGCTTTCCGTTCTCCACGAATCGAAGTAAGGGATCTATCTCGGACCACTTCTCAAAATTCATCACAAGTCTTGTGGATTTTTGTGCTCTAGAAATGGATATTTAGGCTGTGAACCATTTCGTGGTTAATTTTAACTTTTGGTTGAAATCTGACACTCGAGTGGTTATTTTGATGTTGTCAAAAATAAATCTGCTCGAAAGCATGGTTGTTTTTGACAGATCGATGGTTATTTTCCGACACTGAAAAAAATCTTGCAAAGAAAATTCTAATATCAATTCTTTAGTCAAAATTATTTCCAGTGCAAAATAAACCCAAATAACTTTCCATCCGTCAAACTTTGAAATGGGCCGCAGTTTTAATTAAACTTAACTACTAGACACGAAATAACCACTCAAGTGTCAGATTTTAACCAAAAGTTAAAAAAAATGCGAAATGGTTCACAGCCTTAGAAGGTCTTAAACATGTGGGATTGAAATGGCATGACATTAAACGTTGGGAAATGTAGTATAATAACTTTCTCTCGATCATAGTCACAAATTTTATATAAATATCTAATAATGATAGTTTTAGTGTAAAAGTTTAAGGTGTCTGTTAAAAACGCCAGTAAATGGCGCAATGGAATTTATCTATCTAAGCAATCTTCAGTAACATTATTTTTTTCATTCTGGGCCCCTCCCGAAACCAAATCCTGGGTACGGGCCTGCTTTCAGAGAGTTATTATTTAAATAACGCTTGAACCAGGGGAGCGAACAATTTCAATTCTTGAAATGTTTCACTGTAACAGATTATAAAATAAAAAATATGATCTTTCGAAAATGTTAGACTCTAGGGTCTCCCTGGAATAATAAATCGTTTCCATTGATTTTTTAGACAAAAAACTTTAAACGCGTTTTTCTCGAAAGCAGGTTTTGAAAGTCCGTGTCCATCGTCATTAAAAAAATTACTGCACCAACTTTTTTCAAATTTTGCACACACTTTCTACATATAAAAAACCAGACCTCAACGTTTTCCTTTTCGTTGTTTGTTATTATGGGGAGCTTCAACAGCTACAAAATGGAATTATTTTCGTGAAAAATCGTAGCTTTCACTTTGAACAATCACCAAAAATTTTAAAAATTAAAAAAAAAATCAAACAGAAATGTTGGGGTCTAGAAAAACTTCTTCTTTAACTATGCCGCGTTCATTTGTTCTTTTCTGATTAGTCTGCGCTGAAATACAGTGGACACCTCAAATCATGATTTTTAAGAAGCGTTCTCAAAAATACCTCTTCCAAGATTTATTTCTCAATATTTTTCCACGAAAAATATATTTACGTCACGCAAAATTATTGTTTTGCTGTTGGTTAAAATGACAAGTTCATTATTTATTAATTTCGATCGAATTCACATGTGATTCAAATGACATGAAAATAAAGTTGTCTTTAACACTTATGGAAATCGTGCTCAAATTTTTCTAGAACTTTGGAATATTTCTGTAATATGCAGGAGAACTTTATCATTCCAGTACGTAGTGAATGGTTTTGAAATATCGCGATGAATAGACGAGTAGGTGGCAACAGTGAGTTTCTTGTTCCCAACGTTTAGCAAAATTTTAAATTTACCCAGGATGTTATTTTGTTCGGGCCCGTGTATCTGTTATCTGTGCATAAACTCATTACGTATCGCACCACACTTGAATATATTATAGTACCCAAAACTTAATTATCCTTCAAACCCCATTTTGACCCTGACTTCTACAGAGTAATGATACCAACACGAACGCTAGTACGGCTATATTATCCTGAATATTGGCTTGCACGGTCAGATGCTTGTAGTCAGATTGATTAGATACAAACCGAGGCGAACTAGATTTCTATGATTAGTTTATTCGCAACTCCTCCCTCTTTCGGACAGATAAAAAGCAAACAAAGCAACCTACGCTCGAGATTTACGGATTAGTTCGTGTACGGTCGGAATCGAACATGATTGATTTGAGTTGATCGAATAATGATTGCTGCTGAAATTACCAGTGCTTCCGGAGATGAAGTGATACTAAACGGTTCACTGTTCAAACTGCTTATTATTTTATCAATATTGTTAAGTCAAAATTGACACGAATTCTGTTTCAATTCAAGGGTTTCTACTTGTGCGCTATGACACAAGTCGTAAATAAAGTACATCTAGATTCCCCGCAGCATAAATAAAATAAACCTAGACTCCCCAGTGTAATGATACTGTAGTTGAGCAACCCGCGACACCAAAAGCGCCGTCTGGTGTAGAATGGGTGCGTAAATGCTCCTAAAATGCATGTATTAAGTGACCTGCGCATTTAACACAACCACAGCAGCTATTGGAAAAAGTACAATCGTTTTTCAGCGTTGTCAGTGTCCCCGTACAGTGGGAAATGCCCGTACAGTGGGGTAAAACGGTACAACAAGATTCATGCGGCCATTGAATCCATCTGTAATCTTAATTTTAGGGCTTTCTTCGTAATATCAATCGATTTTCATCAACCGCAATCATCCTGCTTTCGGTATGCGAAAGAAAGTTTAACCAGAAATACGACTTATGAAATAAATTGGGGTAAAACGGGTTAAACAGGCTAGTACTGTCATTTCCATTGTGTTTGATTGGATTACAGATGTGTTGTACGTGATATGAACCAATATTGGTAGATCATATTGGATCTGCTTCGGGATTGTAAATCTGAATTCAACATAAAATTATATTTGTGGGAAAATTGGGGTAAAACGATGGAGACTATCTGTTAATTATTATTTGAGGTTATATGCGATACATCGAACTGTCTTGTTTAACCAATATTGGTCCAAACACCGATCAGTAGAACTTTTTTTTCTGTAAATTCATGGAAGAAGATGACT
This sequence comes from Malaya genurostris, assembly GCF_030247185.1. Taxonomy (NCBI): domain Eukaryota; kingdom Metazoa; phylum Arthropoda; class Insecta; order Diptera; family Culicidae; genus Malaya; species Malaya genurostris. The sequence goes on along the minus strand of NC_080572.1, from coordinate 89,710,042 downwards.
GGGGGTAAAACAGAATATAGTTATTTGTGGTCAATCTTATTAAAAACAATCCATTTATATAACTTATGAGCATATCAGGAATACCTTCCGATTGGTCGAATTGAATATTTTCCTGAGTTTCACAGTTAGTTTTCAAAGTAAAGTCAGAAAAAAAGAGGAATTGGAGCAAAACGGGCATAATAGTGAATTTTGCGGATCTTCTAACTATCATAAATCGATTCTACGGAAAAATTTGCATAAGAAATACTAACTTTGAAAATATTTGCTTCGGTTTTTATATAATTATTGAGCTAAGTCGCGTTTTTGATCGTTTTTTCCCCACTGTGCGACGCCTAAAGCTTTTCCAGACCTTGGCAATATAATCTGATGACATTTCTCTCCAATGCGTTGTTATGGAGGTCCGTAGAGAGATCAAATTCGAGTGAGGATGTACACGAACACGATTGGCGTCAAACTAAATTGACTCAGCGTCATCCAGCTAACTGACGCCTGTCTGTTACATGAAAGCCCGTTTACAAAGTTAATCCATGGATCGGAACAATTACTGGCTTAGAAAATATTTAAGCTGTCCGGTTTAACCCCGTGTCCGAACTAGCCCCGGTCTCCCCTATCGTTAGGTGCCCGACAGTTGCTAAAAGTATCAGGCAGGACGAGAAAAACTTGGGTATAACTTCAGGCGCGCTTTTGATACGGTTTTGCAACATAAATTCAGGCGTTATGTTTAGATATTAAATGTACAAAAAAAAAGTTTCAAGAATTTTGAATGTTTTTTAATGCATTTTGGGTAAATTGTCTTCAGACCAAGCTCTTTCAAATATGGTATCCTTTTGATCATAGAATCGTCAACAGTTATTATGACTTTATGAGAAGGCGGAATGATTGGTTTCATGGTTTTTTTATAATGACAGCAGTGATGGATTTCTTTCCGTGTTGCAATATATGGACGACTGGTGTGGAACATAATAATCGGACAAACTTTCATGAGAATAAAAAATGGTGCTTTTTTGTAAATCGACTTTAATTTTTTTTATTTTTCAGGGATTATTATTAGTAGTTTTATTAGTAGTTAAATTATTAGAAAATATGACTTATTTTGTAAACATATCTAGCAAGGGAGACCAGGGATAGTCCGAACACGGAGGTAAACCGGACAGCTTCAATATCTTAAAAACCAGCAATTATGACGATCCATGAATTAACTTGGTGAAAGCACGTTTATATGACAGACAGATATCAGTTAGCTGGATGACGCTGAGTCAATTCAGTTCAGGTGTCAGATCAAATTATATTTGGTTTAAATTTCATATTAAACCGCGTACGTTATTTTTTTCTACCGTTGATTTCGAGTAATGGCAAGAAGCAAGATCTCGCCAGAATACAACAGTATCCTTGTTGCTTCGAATCATGGGTAGAAGTTGTTTTTGTAAGCATTCCTTGATATATATTTCGCTGTTCATTGAAGCAGTGGTGAGGAAGGGTTTCGAAATCTTACCGCAGCTACAAATTGCTTGCCAGACCATAGCTTTCTTACCAAATTTTTCGACTTCAATCTATGTCTCGGACTGGTTTAACACTTGCCCTTCTCGCACCGTATAATATTGTGTCCCGGCAAGGATTTGTAATCGAGTTTCACGTAGGTTTCGTCGTCCATGATTATGCAGTTCAAATTTCCAGCAAAAATCGTATTGTACAGCTTTCGAACTCTCGGCCTGATCGATGCTTTTTGTTTCGGACTACGTTTTGGTTGTTTCTGCTTCTTATAGGTTCGAAGATTCAAACGTTCTTCAGCACGAAGAACATTTGACTTCGAAGTGCCCACTTTTTTGGCCACATCCCGAACTGAAAGCTCCTTTTTGCTCGAACGCCTTCAGTATACGTTTATCCAACTGAGGGTTAGCAGGACCTTTTTTTCGAATCGTTTATCCTCAAAGGTGTTATCCTCACCGAGCTTCCTGATTGCATTTCGCACGACTTTTTCACTTACTCCTTCCATTTTTGCTATCTTTCTCAGTGACAGTCCGCGCTCTGTGCACCATTTGTACACAATTTTTCGACGTTGTTCTGCTGAAATTCCACGCATTTCGAAACAAACTAATGAATAAACAACTGCACAAGTGGTTAGAGAAGAGTGTAAACAACAGGACGAAGCCATAAAAATTGACAGATTCTGAACCATTGCGAAATGGCGAAACGGTTTTTGGTTGCGTCCATACTTTCTGGGACAGTCTTTATTAATTTTTGGATGCAGTTGCTGTGCAAATTTTTCGAAGCCTGAATCAAAAGATGGCGTTTTCAGCCACAGGTGATTATCAGCAAATCATTTCTGCTAGCAATGGTTTCTGGAGGAAAATTAGTGATAATATCATAAATTTCGCTAGGTTTCCTTTTGATAAAAGCGAGTTGGAAAAATGGTTAATCGCCATTCAAATATTTACGGGCTAAACAATACAGAATGCTTCAAATCGAAGGATTTGTGGGAGGTACTTCAGACCGACAGAAATAAATGTAGTTGGAAATCAACAACGTTTGGTCAAAGATTCGATACTAGTGGTTTTTGCTAAAACGATTCCTTATGAAACGTATGTTTTATTCGATATTAACATTAGACGCTTGCTAATCGTTAGAGAATATTCACAGAGAACAACTAGAGCTTTTATTCCCTAGCTCTAGTTACGGGTCTCAATGCTTCGAAAAGTTTGTAGTTTTTGTAAAGTATTGTTTGAAATTAAAATCTCATTAATATTAGCTTCAATGTGCGAACGTTTTTCTTAGACATCATCGAGAGAAATGTTCGCTAGTGAACTTTTCACTACTGATTTTGAGACATGTGAGAGCAGTTTTCAGAGAGAATCGCGTTTGCAAAAAATCAGCAGTGAACTTTTCTTTAGTGAGTTCACAATTCGCTAGTTGAAAGTCAAGTAATACCCAAAATAATACACTAATTAGATGACTACTGTTACAATAATCTTCTCGTAGCAAGGAAGAAAAGGATAATTTAAGTGTTTTTGCAATATCTAGGCCCTAACATTAATTCTTAATATTCGTTTCCTTTAATCCTAGATTCACTCATACTTATTAAAAATACAAACAAACAGCAGGAACTGTATTGGAGCGGCTCTGATGATTTCAGAGATGATTTATAGGATATCACTTCTTTTTCTACGATATAAGTGCAACTAAACACTTTTTTTACAACATATACAAGACAATAAATATTACCCAACGATAAAAAAAAACTCTTCGACTTTTGATTTCTCTGCTCTGGAGAGAATTTTGAGATTTTCAGTATAGGTCCGAATTTCTATAACTATATTCTGTGCGCATCAAAATGGAATGAAGTATGAATGTAGTTTAACCTAACAATTGTGGACAACAACGCCACCAAAGCAAAATACGTTGGTTTCAAGAACCATCTTCCATAGCAGGGAGGTGGTTTTTTACTGATTTTTTTCTATGATAAATGAAGGATTACAGTTCAAAGTATAAAAGTTTTTGAATAAGAAATAATCTCTCCATATCCTTTCAAAGATAGGGTATTGTAAACTTTCTTTTCATCGTTCCATACAAAATATATGGCGCAATGTTGATGTATTGCGATTAGAATTCTATATAGGTAAGAAAGGGCTGCCACTGTTCAATAATATTTGATTTTATAGCATTTTTTTCTTTTCTTCTCAAAAACCACTATGCGACCCTGCACATCTCTGCACTTTAAAGGTTATTTTCATTTCGATAGTCCCACTACAAAAGGGCCTAACTGCAAATTAGAGCCTCTCTTTGTTCACTTTCTCTTTTGATTATTACGGAGCCATTATTGCAAATTCTCTAAAGTTACCAATATAAATCAAAAGCTTGTAGTTTTACTTTGAAAGTTTATCGAAGAGTAAAGCGTCAAATATAAAATCAGTTCGATAAATCGCGAAAGAAAATGTAAACAAAGAGAAACTGTCGTTTGTAGTTAGTAGCGTTTTTTCTGCTAAGTTTCATGATTTTTAGTTAGAGTATCATTGCAGTACCGTTTTTCAAAGTATAGTCCATCATTATGTTCCACTTTCTGTCATCTTTCTGGTAAGACAACGAAAGAAAACCACGTTTGAAGAATTCCTTTTCCTCAGATTCGACAAATGAATCGATCCAATTCTTAGTGGTGTCGTAGTTTTTGAAACTGACCTGACAAGCTACGCGTCATGGATTGGAGCAAATGGCAACCGTATGGAACAATGTCTGATAAAAAATGGCGGCTGGGGCAGAACTTATTATTACAGTGATTACAAAAAAGCTTTAACAGCTTTCGAAACATTGAGTCTAGCATTATCATGAAGTAAAAATACTATGCCATGAAGACCTTCATATTACGATCGCTTTTCTTGCAATGCTCTGTCCAAACGCAGCAATTGTAATATGTATATGGAACCAGTGATGGTGTCACCTAATTTTAGTAGCTCATAATAAATAGCGCCCAGTTGATCCTACCACATGCACTTTTTCTGTTGTCCGGAACTTTCTTGTAGTCCATATAAAAAATTCCCAAATTTAAACCACGAAAATCACTTTATGCATGTTTGCTCAGCGTCATTTTTTCGTCATTTTTCATTTTACATAGTTTAATAAAATACTTTAACATTATAAAAATCCACTATTACTAGTAAAGCGGTAATATTCAACCAAATTTTATTTTGTACTTGTGTTTGTGTTCTTTCATAAAGTCGAAAAACTTAAAAAATGCAAAATGCAGAGCATTTTCCAAAACTTAATATTTTTGTTAAAAACAGAAAAAATCACTTTTTTGACTGTTACCCTCCCATCTTTAATCATAGCTACATCAGTTGTATGTTACAACATATCAGAAAATAAAAATATTAAGATAAGCCCTTCTAGAGCAAACTGATGTTTTCAAGATATAAGAAAAAAGTTTTTTTCTCAGTGTATACATTTTCCACACAGGTTTAATCATTATTTGAAACATTAGTGAGAGCTCCTAATCAATCACGAAATAAATAAAAAAACAAAAGATAATTTATTAAAAAAGTCGTCATTTTCCGGTCCGTAGCGAATGGTGCATCATGTCACTTTTAGGTGAATCGAATATTTTTTCATACATTATCAAGATTGAAATATAGGGTGATTTTTTAAGAGCTTGAGAACTTTTTTAAACAATAAAACGCATAAAATTTGCAAAATCTCATCGGTTCTTTATTTTAAACGTTAGATTGGTACATGACATTTACTTTTTGAAGATAATTTCATTTAAATGTTGACCGCGGCTGCGTCTTAGGTGGTCCATTCGGAAAGTCCAATTTTGGGCAACTTTTTCGAGCATTTCGGCCGGAATAGCCCGAATTTCTTCGGAAATGTTGTCTTCCAAAGCTGGAATAGTTACTGGCTTATTTCTGTAGACTTTAGACTTGACGTAGCCCCACAAAAAATAGTCTAAAGGCGTCAAATCGCATGATCTTGGTGGCCAACTTACCGGTCCATTTCTTGAGATGAATTGTTCTCCGAAGTTTTCCCTCAAAATGGCCATAGAATCGCGAGCTGTGTGGCATGTAGCGCCATCTTGTTGAAACCACATGTCAACCAAGTTCAGTTCTTCCATTTTTGGCAACAAAAAGTTTGTTAGCATCGAACGATAGCGATCGCCATTCACTGTAACGTTGCGTCCAACAGCATCTTTGAAAAAATACGGTCCAATGATTCCACCAGCGTTCAAACCACACCAAACAGTGCATTTTTCGGGATGCATGGGCAGTTCTTGAACGGCTTCTGGTTGCTCTTCACTCCAAATGCGGCAATTTTGCTTATTTACGTAGCCATTCAACCAGAAATGAACCTCATCGCTGAACAAAATTTGTCGATAAAAAAGCGGATTTTCCGAATGGATCACCTAAGACGCAGCCGCGGTCAACATTTAAATGAAATTATCTTCAAAAAGTAAATGTCATGTACCAATCTAACGTTTAAAATAAAGAACCGATGAGATTTTGCAAATTTTATGCGTTTTATTGTTTAAAAAAGTTCTCAAGCTCTTAAAAAATCACCCTGTATATTATTAATACAAAATCATCCAGCTGACGTTTATCGACGTATTTATGGTTTGTGCCAACTTTTGTATGGAGAGGCATCACTGTGCATCGTAACGACGGTTTGGTTAGAACTTTAAAAAGTTCTTTTTGTGCTGAATCTAGGAATTATTGAGCGCTTTCGTTTATGCGGAAAACAAAATTATTATCGCGTCTCGAAAATGAAGTGTCTTTGCGGGGCTAAACCGGGTAAAAACAGTGGGACTTAACCGGACACATAATTTTCGGCTTGAAATCCCTAATGAATTCTTACTTCATACCATAAAATTGATATCTATGTTTTCATTATTTTCATATTACTTATTAAAACTAGACTTACTGAAAATTCAAGCAAAACATTCATTATATATAGTGAAAGACAGTTACAGCATAAATTATTTGGTATAGCAAGGCGTCAAGTTTGAAGAGAGTACCTATATTTTCGGCGAGCAGGATTAAGTCTCACGAATAAAACCAACATCATTTTTATGTAAAACTTTATATTCCGGTTTAGATAAAAAAAAATAATCAAAATATTAAACTGAATGAGCATGATGAAGTCACAGTTCTAAAATCAAGCGCCAAAAAATAGCCTATCAGTTTCCAATCTGTACCATTAAACAGCTCTATAAACAATCGAAATTGGCTCAAGTCACCTGCCAATAAAAATTTTCCAATCCAAGCACTATCATATAACTTCTAAACCTTGAAGGTAGAGTTCCGGGTAGTTCTGCATGGTTGCTTCTGGTATCAGCCAAGCTTTTATGTGTCTCTCTAGTATCTTTGCTTACTACGGTATCCTTGCGTTCATTACATGGAATTTTAATTGAAATCGAATAAATTCAAACATAGGAAATAATATATGTTTAAAGCAGCTAACACTACACTATTATTGTTCAATCGACTATCTTCACGATATGATTTATTGTTTTACAATGTGAAGTGAGTGAAGAACTCACTCCTATCAGATCTTAACAGAATCTCACTTACCTGAACTGTTTTGCTCGTTCCTGCAAATTGGTGACGAGAGTCCTTCGCAACGGTGCCGGGGAAGCTCCCGGTGAATCCAGAGAACCTTGCTGTTGTTGCTGGGCTACTAGCACTCGGGCCATTATCAAATCTTCCTCCCTCATGTTCACTTCCTGTTTGTTCGAAAATCCGTTGCGGCGCTAGTAGAAGCTACAGGTGTTCGATCCCGCTTGGGTATTACACTAGGTCAAGAGGAGCACAGAAAATCAAAACACACGCGCACTCACCCACGTAAGCAAAGCGAAACGAAACTTTTCTAAATTGTGACACCACTGTTTGAGTCTATTTTCAGTTCACTCTACTTAAACATATGCACGAAAATATCGCAGAAACACGTCATCCAGGAACCCTTATTTTATCTACGATCATTCTAACGCATACGGAATGGACACGATCTTATCACAGCACCGCAGGAACAAAACGCCACACATTCGTTTGATTAGCGCTTCACGCAATCGCATGCAGTTTACCGAAAAAAAACCGATTAGCAAACCGAAGGACAACTGAGCTCAAACAGAAGCCTACCTGAGCTGGTTGAAGCACACCGTCCGGCTCCAAAACTCGTTTCTGTTTTCGGTGGTTGCCCACTAGTTCAGACTAGCGCGTTGACGAACGAAAAAAAGTAGACTTAACCTTCCACCGATTTTTAAGCCCTATCATCGATCACGGCAGACGGAAACAGACTGACTGGTTGGGCTGCAGAATTTTCAACTTTTCAGCACAATGTTTACTCTCATTCTTGTCGTTTTTTTTGTGTGTGCTACACGATCTGCTCATTGATGCTGATTTTTTTTATCGTATAAGACCGGCTGCTAGTGCTCACTTCTCTAGTTAAACAGTGGTAGACTTGTACACGCAACGTGCACTGCGGTACTTGTGAATCACTTGTGTTACTACTATGCGATCTTTAACCCCTTCGATCTTGGAATCTGTATTTTCTAGACCCGTTGAGAAGCCTGAAGTTTGTCTTTTCAGTGAATAACGACGCATGGGTAATGTCAGGGATATAACCAGATGGCGTGAACACGGCACGTAAAACTGGCCGAACATCGATAGTCGCTCTAATTAGTTGGTTGTGTGAATCGGATAAGCTGTCCCTTCTTTGCTTGCAGAATTTTGAACTACGATTTATTCACTTCAAACATATTCTAACACACAACTGTTTTAATCCACCTATTGGTGTAATGATGCCTTTCTCATATCAAACATATATAATACTGTGGTATTCTGTAAAATAGGATTCTTCGATTCATGAAAGGTTAACCGGAACCAGATTTCGGATCCGGATGAAATTCTGCAATTCCGTACAAGACCACAAGACCTTTCATTAAAACCTAAGTTTGTGAACATTGGTCAAACCATAACTGAGAACAGTAAGTGAGATCCATTTGAGAAAATATGATCACTATTTCCTGTGCCTCCGGAATCGGAAACTGGGAACCAGGATAGCCGAAAACAGTTTGTTTGGCCGTCCACTGACAATGACTACCGAATGGAGTAGTTTTGGGGTTAGTTTAATTTTTTTTTTCGTGTTTTGTATCTCCCCTCTATGTGATGGTACACGGAACGACCGAAATTAGCTTTGCGCTTAATTCGTTTTACTGTTTTTGAATTTGTTGATTCTAACAACAAAATTTCCAAAATAACTATGAAATTAGTTAAAATTGAGAATTTACTTTTCTGAAAAAACTCTTATTTTTAGAGAATGTGTTTAGTTGGCGAATATCCTGGACACAAACCCACAATATTTCAATCCAACACGAAATTCTCATTGACAACAAATTTTGTTATTAAAATCAGAAAATTTGTTTCTATTTATCTATCACCATCATTACTGGAGGACAGCACAAAAAAAACAAAAATGAAATTCGTTTTATTAACAAGTTTATTAGCCAAAAACTCGTGAGAAGTATCAAAGCAAAACAATCCATTAAAAAGCTGAAAAGGACAGTCTTGTTGAAACTGCTTGCAAATGGTTTTGATGTTTTTCGCATGTGTTATGATATATCAATATATAAATTTCTAAACAGGTATGTAAAAATGACGTAAACTCTTAGTGGAAAGTGTATTTATTCAGAATTTGTGCACATTTGAAGCGATTCTGCGTAATAATGTTTTTACGCGGAACAGTGAAGTGTGTTTCGAATGGTGCACTCGAATTGTATATGTATTCGGTTTATGTTTACAGAGTGCTTAAAGTTTTCAGTGAGAGAGTCGATTTGAAGTCGAATGAAAAAAACAGTGATTTAGATGAAAAATGTTCAAAAAGAAGTTTATGTTTCGTTTATGTCTTTTTTCCAGTACAGCATCGTATTTATAACTGCCAATATAGAAAAGACAATCGCGACTGAAAAATTCTTTTCGGTAGTAGTGTGCCATCTAGTGGCTAGTAGCCATTATGGTGTTAACGTTTTTTCGGTGACAGTGCGCCATATAGCTGCAAATCACAGAAGCCAATTCAACCATTTATGTTGGATGTAAATAACGTTTTATTTGTCTAATTCAACTAAAAAAATAGTTGAATGGAAATGAAGTGTGTCTTAGCTAAGAAATGACAGCACGTTTATTTGGTGAATTCAACCAAAAAATAGCCATTTAACAAATATTTTATTATTATTAAGGGAATGAGAATTAAAAAATCTAAATTAGCAAAAATAAGATTTTTTTAGTTGACTCAAAAAAGAATTAGTTAAAATCAGAAAATCAACTAATTTTTTCGCCAAAATGCTGATTTCGGTCTTTCCGTGTATGAAAAATTTTACAAACTTTACCCTATAATTCCGGAACCGGAAGTCGGATCCAAATGAAATTCAGAACTTTTATGTGAATCAAAGTTTGTTGAAATCGGTCACGCCATCTCTGACCAAAGCGAGTAAATTTTATTTGGATTTTTTACACTAATCACTTCATAATTCCAGAGCCAAAAGTCGGATACAAATGAATTTCGGAAGTTTTGTTAAGGATTATAAGACCATTCGTTAAAATCTAAGTTTTTGAAAATCGGTCACTGCATCTCAGAGAAAATCTAGTACACATATTTTGATTTTTTACACATTTTACCCCATAACTCCGAAACCGGAAGTCAGATCCAAACAAAACTCAGGAATTTTGTATGTAACGATAAGAGCTTTCATTTGAATATAAGTTTGTAAAAATCGGTTCCGCCATCTTCGAGCAAAATTGGCGCATTTATTTTCACTTTTTATTTTGCACATTTTACCCCATAATACCGGAACCGGAAGTCGGATCCAAATAATATTCTGGAAATTTGTATGGAACCACAAGACCTTTCACTTGAATCTAAGTTTGAGAAAATCGGTCCAGCCATCTCCGAGAGAAGTTAGTGCAAAAAAAGCGGGTGGGTAATGTCAGAGACATAACTGGATGTCGTGAATACGAAAACAACTAACATGTTCCTTAACACTTCCGAATATCAATTAGTTGATCAATTGTATGTATTATGCAAGCATACCCATTTTTCGCAAAAACAAAGAAGGCTTCACTTGATCTCGATTACTATGAATTTCACGCAGCGAAAAGTGCACAAATCTAATCAAACTGTTCTAGATTTGCACTAAACTGAGGATACTTACCTTCGATTTGCGAAGAAGAAATCCTAATAGTTCTTCAGAAAACTTTTAGAGCCGTTCGAACGGCTGATTTTGTGTGGAGGGGAAAGTTGGCACCACTGGGAGTGCGATGCGGTGTCCTGGTGCTGCTCTTAAAAAAGTATAATTTCAATGTGTTGTTTGATACGTAGTGTGAGAGTGCTATTTATTGAATAATATTGATCCGCGAAACTAAAGATGCTAAAGCGGAGAAAACTGTGAATTTACCGCCCCAAAATTCAACGATGGTAACCTGTCAATCGATCGAAGCGCCGTCTGCATGTCCTTGTCGGTGTTGTCGGATTTCTATGGAATGTGTGAAAGTTTACAAGTCGATCGTGTCACTCAGACTGAAGGTCTAGGGTTGGTTTGCAGCGGACCCATCCGCGCCTTATGAATTATCCTCTTTGATACTCGTTTATAGCAAACATTTCAGGAAAGTGTAATTTTGAATTGTTTGAGATTATGTCACAAAACTGAAAATTTTATCACAAAATTGTGATCATATTGCCGATGGAATGTAGCAAAAATTATGTTGATTCGTTAGATACAACAAGAGATATTCACGATCAAAAACTTATCACTCTCTCAGAGGGTAAATTTTGAAAAGGCGTCCCATAGTAAAGTAAGTCGTATTCACGACAAAACGTTACATACACACATAAGCACATATGCACACAGAATAATTATTCTTCTTTCGCGGGTAGAAGTTCGGGCTCGGATCATGAACTATTTGGACTCATTTCTCTGAAATATAAACACACAAAAAAAATGACCAAATTTGGGTTTTATACAACTATTTATTTTATTGGAATTGTGTCAATAGAAAGTCTGGGTAGATATTGCCAATATTGTTGCTTGAAACAACAAAACAAGATAATAAATTTTTTTTAGTGAATTAGTTTGTTTCAAATATTTTACTTGTGCGTTCCTGTCAATTCCTTGAAAAGCCATTTCACAGTAAATTCAATTTGAAAAATTATTTTTAAGAGAACGAACTTTGGATAAAAATAATAATTGTAGTGCTTTAAATTCATAAACATTTTAGTTAAAGTACATTATGATTAGTTATTTGAAGTTACGCTTTTTGTTTGTTAAAATCATTCATTTTTGTTTGTTTTTAGGAATAAAATGATTTCGTTCCAGCTAGCTTCCAAAATTATTTTAATAATACTTTTATTTCCATTTTGAAATTTTAATTATGGCACCGTAATCCGTGATAATCGAAAGATGAAATAAACAATGGGAGGTTCTCAGGCACTATTGTCGTGCCTGACGATCGAATCTTTCACGCATGACTATCAAGCCATGGTATATTAATTTTCAATGTATCCAATGACTTGGTGCTCCATCACTCTGGACGAGGTAAAGATATCCACATAAAATATTCGCTGTAAAGAAAGTATATTAATTACTCGTACTTAAGCTTGAATTGTTGAAAAGCATTGAGAAAATGAAATTAGCAGATACAATTTCCCTTATGTAACGCATACTAATTTGTTTGGTTATTCGAGAGCGAAGAAACTATTCTGGTTCGTAATGAATAAAACTGATACGGTTCATTTAACCAGTAAACTTAGTTGTAACATCAAATTAACTTTTGTTAACATGCAATAAATAGTGATTATATTTCTAAAATAAAATAGGCCGAAACAAATGTTTTATTTTTTCGTTTGCCTAAATCGAAATTATAAGAGATCATATTCTAGCTTGGAATCAACATAAATCAAATTCAAAAATCTACTAACTGTTTTGTTGTTATCTTAAGCAAGCTCCATTTCTCTGCGTGCATAACGCACCTTACATTAAACGGTATAGCTTCAGGCGTATTTCTGTTGCGTAGGTCTGATGGGCAGCATACATTCAAGGGTTATGTCCTAAAATATGGAGAGGTTTTTAAAATGGGTGATACGAAATAATAGAATGAACGTATCAAACCTTATCAACTCAAATTTCATATCTAATTTTTGTTTTTGTTTGAGCCGTAGCATGATTTTTGTATTTTTTAAAATCGTCTTGTTCAACCAAAAATGTTTAGATGGACATAGTAAAATGTTTAGGAGAATTAATACCGGCTGTATTGTTATATCTATGAAACAAATTTAATGAAGTGGTAAAACAAGATTTGAGACTTTCATGACAATTTTCACGACACATTATGACTGGAGTTGAAAAGTTGACACGAACGACCCACAAATTAAATCCTTGAACTGGTCCTCTCGTAAACGTAAAGGCAAAAAATTACCAGGTCGCGGAAAAGCACACGGTTCTAATTCTATTTACGTTCCGAACTGTTGAATGTCAGAGTTAGAAATTTGAAGAACGCTGAAGCTATAGCAAAAAATCATATCAGTTCGATTGTTTGGGTGGATTAAAAGGTAATACTTACTCATACAATTCAATGATCAGACACAAATAAAAGTGGCCCGATTGTCAGTTTTCAATAAGAGATCAGCCAGTGGCTGTAGCAATAGTTGAATTTCACACACATGTTTCGGAGAAGCACAGTTGGTAGAGCATCTCTACAGTAAGGAGACGGCTGAAGATTCGAGTTCTTGCTCTAGGGCTATACTTTTCAATTTTCGCGGTTTCATTAATTTTAATCTTGTCTCTCCGTCTGTTTCTCTTTAGTAGATAGTTAGTAGTAGTCAGTAGTTAGCGATAATGATTTTGCCTTTCTCATATAGAAAGATTATGCAAACACTTGAAAACCACTCAGTTAAAAGTGTCATATACCACTCGACTCAGTTCGTCGAACTGAGCAATGTCTGTGTGTGTCAAACAATATCACTAGATTTTTTTTCGGAGTTAGCTGAACCGATTTAACAAACTTAGATTCAAATGAAAGGACTCGTGGTCTCATACGGAATTCCTGAATTTCATCCGGATCCTACTTCTGGTTCCGGAATTAGAAGATAAAGTGTGTTGAAAATTTTATACCGTCACTCAAAGCGGCAAAACTAAACACGTGAAAATTTTTCTAAAATGGCCTAAAAAGTACACCAATCGGTAGCCATTGTCAGTAAGCAGCCAAACAGACCGGTTCCGGCCATTCTGGTTCCAGGTTTTCGAACATCAGGCTCGAAGAGGTAAACGCGCACGTTGATTTACTTTAGGGGGATCGTAGCAGTCGCAAACGAAGAAATAAACGTGCTACTGTTGCAAAAAACGACAGGCTGGACTGCTATTCGAGACCTTCTCAAGCTCATTTCAGCCGTTCAAGCTTACTCTATTCAAACTTCAGGCTATTGATTTTCGGATGCTAGTAAGATACTGAACTTAGCTCACAATGCAAAGCTATTGGCCGTGTGCGCTAGTGGTAGTGCCATTACTCTCGTTTTTTCTCTGTATGATGCTTTTGTTCCACGCAACATCGTTACAGCATGCGTGATATCAACTCACGATCTATCCGGAGCTTTAAAATTAATATTAACTCACTATCGATGCCGGCCGGGACGGGAAACCATGTGGAGTACTTGATGGCGGAGACCATGAAAAAAGGGAGTACCACGATTACATTTGATTATACTGCTAGATACCGACTTCGACGTAATATTCAAAAGCCGAACGCCTTCGTTCTCATGGTTCTTCGGTACGATATTGTTGCTCCACCATTGCAATAGTACTTAGTTATTGATGGTTTCAAATGTAACTGATTCACTTTGAAAGTGTGTAATCAAACTGTCCAATTTCGTTACTTCCTGTCTTTTCTGGTCAATTAGTGACTGCGTGTTCGTCTGGATCAAGCAATCATTTAACATTTACGACGTCATTCCGACTGAAATTCAAAGCAGTGCTTATTCTCAGCATAATCCAAATTTCAAAAATCTTTTTTTTTTTTCATAGCCTAGAAATCTATTTCCAATGAGTTCTACTGATATTCAGGACACTACATATGGGTTTATTCGTTGGATTCAGCCATAGAGGTTTGGAATTATTAAAGAAATTGATTTCATACGAACTTGATTTTTTTAAATAAGATATTTTCATTCATACTATCACATTATCACAATAAAGCAATTACGATACTATAAGAAAACAGATATATAGTACTGTGGGCAGAAAATAATCTTTAATGCGCGTAGTGATTCACGTTTGATGTCTTCCATTAACTCAAAACGAATTCCCCAGAACGGTCGTTTGAGTTTGCTGAATAGCCAGAAGTCAAACGGAACTGAATCAGGCGAACGATATTGGTTGAATATTTGGCGAAAAAATCACGAAGGATCAATGCAGTATGCGACGGTGCAATATTTTAATACTTCAGTAAGACAGGCGTATACTAAACACTCATGACCTAGAAACCTAGAGACAAAAATTGCGACGAATAAGGTTTCCGCGCGAAATATAATTCAAATTCTTAATAATTTTGCACACAGTAGTATAAATGAAATATATATTACAATGCAAACATATTTCAACCATTACTACTGACCTTTTCAAAATTATAAGGCCACCCATAAATTTCAAGATACAAAAAAAGGAATATTCTCAATTGGATTTAAATCCGGTGAGTAAGCTGGCCAGTCCAAAATATCAATTTTCTCGGACTTTAGCCACTTTATTGTTTCAGCACTTTTATGAATACTGGCGTTATCCTGCCGGAAAATGAGCTTTGACTTGCATATTCTTTTAATTTTTGGCAGCAGACTAGCTTTGAGGACATTTATGTAATCGGAACTATTCATTTTGTGCGATACAAATTGAGGTTCCGGCCTGCCGGTTGCACAGAACGCACCCCAAACCATTACAGATCCACCGCCAAAATTTCTCTTTGAGAAATATCGTGGTTAGCACACGTAGATCAAGCCAATAACCGTTGAATCCGTCTGGTCCGTCTAGGTTTTCATCCGAGAATATCACCTGTAATAATTTAACACATTTGTTATTAAATAGTTTAAATGCGTTTGTTTTTTTTTTATATTGCAGAACATGTTCATACCTTCTTCCAATCTTGGGGCATATTCCGACGTGCAAATTCCAGTCGAGCTTCCTTGTGGTGAGGTAGTAAACGAGGAACACTGTTCATTTTTGCTCGAACTATGTATGGTGAAAGTTTTAATGCCCTCCAAACCGTCGAAACTGAAGCTTCCAACTTAAGTTCAGTGGGGATTTATGAACAACTCAAGGTAGAATTCGAAGATTTATTGACAAATCGACGAGTATCTCTCTCTGACAGTTTCTTTTTGCGTCCTGCATTTTTATTCTGACCATACTTTGCTAGATTTTTCAGAAAATTTGCGACAGCACATCTGCTACGACCGATTTCTCCTGCAATTTTCCTGATCCCCCATCCTACCTTCTTGAAGGCCAAAATTTGTCCTTGTTCTTGTTGATTTAGTCTCTTTCGCTTACCCATAGTCTCATAACACTGTTAAATGAATAAAAGTTATATTTATAATCACTATATTCAACACAAACTGACAAACAGCTGCTTCGGTTTTGTTTGTCAACAAATATGCGATACGAAAATGTTTTGCTTGTATTTGTGTCATTCATCATCGATTGCCATCGTTGAGTTAAGGTGGTCCCATCAAAATCGCGCGAAAACTTGAAACTCGAGGGTGGCCTTATAATTTTGAAAAGGTCTGTAGTAGACTAATTTATGTCGATTTCGCTTGAAACATAACTCCCAATTCCAACCCCAACTGCTGTCAAATCCTTACATTTGACAGCAGTTGGGGTCGAAACTGGGTTGGGTTTTGCTTCAAAAGAAAACGCCAGTAGTGTTTAAACAAATTCGTTGGTAACCAAAGTATTGTATTAGTATATTTAAAGATATACAAAAATTTGCTGTGAAAAGAATAAAAAGATGAAAAGATGAGGTACATATGTTTGACCTATCTTGGAGTATTGCAACCTAGTAGGGAAACTATATATTTTTTCTTCCGAAGAATGTATTAAATCGATCCAGAAACATTTTTTAACGCACTTCGTAAATTAAACTGAACTGCATTTCCTCTTCCATCATATCCAGAATTCCGCTGCATGCTTGTCAGTATACAAACACTTAAGGTGAAATGTAGCGGAATGCGAAAATCGCGTTTTTGATCAATTATTCAAAAACTAGACCGATTTTCGAAAAACCAAAAACACTTAAGTTTTCGAAATCAAATTTATCATAACTAAGTATTCTTAGAATTTTGAAATTTTGCTTTGCCGAGCCGTAATTGGTTTTTGAAATGTATAAACGGTTACTGTTCCGTTCCACGGGGATGATTTTAGAACTGAAAAGTAGTGTTTGTAGCAGAATTTCACAAAGAATCTGATAATGCAACTCAAAATTATAAAATATTAGCTAAAACAACCGAAATTTGAAAAAGTTTACATAAACTTTTCTGCATTTTTTTTATTGCTTGCGCGCTGCTGTTTCGCATTGAGGTGGTGTGAGAAATGCACGGTGGGCACGGTGGCATTATATCGTGAGCAAAAATTACATATAAAATAATGACGCGAATTTATGCAGCATTGGGTTTTTTGTTGAAATAAAAACTAGTTGAATACAATAAAATGGGTATTGTAAGATATCGTTTATTTTATAAGTAACTGTCATTTATAATGCTAATAATGTGCTATTCTGTTGAATTCAATGCATTGCCAGGTCTTGGTATTACATTTATTGTTGAATATGACCATTTGTTTCAACAGACTTCGCAGACAAGGAGTGGTGGAACAGTAATGGGAGAATACTGAATCCACACCAGGAAAATGTCTGGGTGTGGAAGTCTTAGAATTACATTCCTTTTGAGAAATTTGGCCTTTCTGTTTTAACAGACTTCGCAGCCGACTCATAGCATAGCTTCGATTACATGACTAGTGCTACGATCCTATTGACACAACAGAAATAATACTTTCTACTTATTCGAAGATGATAATGAAAGTCAATTAGAATGGAATATATTGGCATTGAATGTATTCGATAAGTAAATTCGACCGCGCTCTATCATGCGAATCAAGTAAATACTTTTACGTAAATTCTATCTCATCGGCGGGAAGGGCCTGGTGAACGACTGGCAAAGATATCAAAAATACTTGAATGTTCTATTGTCTTCAATCGTTATTTTGAAGGAGAATCCATGCTTGCTACTAAACTCAGGCATATACATGGTTAGCAAGTTGGTCAATACATATACATATAGCCTCATGTTACTCATTATTTACAGCTCTAGTGTAAGAGTAATCACTAACAATAACGATTGAATTAGCATATATTCAAAGTGTGAAAGATTCGAAAATCCATTACGTCCAGTCTTTTTTACGAGTCAATATAACGAGAGGTAAGCCCACTGCGCTCAATCATTGAAAAAAGTTCTTGTTTCTATGTGTCCGTTTTTCTTGGTATGCTTTGTGCGACGTTCGTTCAACTGAAGCGGGTAAAATTTTGCGCGCATTTTATGACGCTACATTTCACCTTAAGGGGTGGGTAGGGCCTAACACTTTTGAAAAATCATTTATTATTTTCTTTATATTTTCTTATAGTAAATCATTTGAAGAATTTTCTGTGAAATTTTCAAGCCTGTTGAAACGAAACTCTGGAAGTTATTGACCTTTATCTATGGCTATCTCATTCTACGAAGAAGCAAGAGCTCGACGCACAGGCCCAAGATTTCTACTTCGATTGACTTCAAAACTTGACAAAACATTCTTGAAATGTTTCGTTATCATAAATTGCAAAAGAAGAAAAATATGATTTTTTGAAAATGTTAGACCCTACGGGTTTCCTGGAGTAATTATTTGTTTCCATTGATTTTATAGACAAAAACCTTTAAACGCGTTTTTCTTGAAAGCAAGTTTTGAAAGTCCGTGTCCATCGTCATTCAAAAACTACTGCACCATTTTTTTTTCAAATTTTGCACGCACTTTCGACATATAAAAAAACCAGACCACAACGTTTTCCTTTTCGTTGATTGTTACTTTCGGGAGGTTTAACAACTACAAAATTGTGGATTTTCGTGAAAAATCGAAGTTTTCACTTTGAACAACCACCAAAAATTAAAAAAAAAACCTCTTCACCGACTTATTTCTCAATATTTTTCCACGAAAAGATTACAAAATGTTGTTCGAATGATGCTTTTTATCATGCAAAGCAAAGTCTTGGCATTACATTCCTTCCGTGGAATTTGGCCTTTCTGTTTCAACAGACTTCGCAGCAGATTTTTTTTTTTTGTATCAATTATAGAGGTTTTAACCTTAAGGTCATTCACCTCTTCGGGCCAGAAAAGCTTTCTGACCCTATGTGCGGGGTTGGGGATCGAACCCAGGTGGGCTGCGTGATAGGCATCGACTTACCCATCACGCTATACCCGTCCCCCATTTCGCAGCAGATTCTTAGCGTACAGAATCATTGCATGGCTAGTACTACTGACACTAAGAATCCTTCCAGGTCGGAGCTCGAACATACGACAGCTGGCTTGTAAGACCAGCGTCCTATGCATTGAACCGCCAACCGCCAAATCATGCAAAACATTTGAATTTATTTTGTTGAACGATAATTCTGGGAAAAAATACAAATATGATGATTTTATTCAACGTTTGTTTCAGTATTTGAAAACGTAGAGCCGTCTTGAGCTAGTTTTATATTTGATCAGTATCTAAAGTAGAAACAGATTGAAACACAGATCAATTAGACTTTCTCTTCATGTGGTTTCTGTCCCAGAAAGTGTGGACGCAAACAAAAACCGCTGCCATTTCGCAATGGTTCAGAATCTGTCAATTTTTATGGCTGCTTCCTGTTGTTTACACTCTTTTCTAATCACTTGTGCAGTTGTTTATTCGTTTTCATTAGTTTGTTTCGAAATACGTGGACTTTCAGCAGAACAACGTCGAAAAATTGTGTACAAAAGGTGCACAGAACGCGGACTGTCACTGAGAAAGCTAGCAAAAATGGAAGGAGTAAGTGAAAAAGCCGTGCGAAATGCAATCAAGAAATTCGGTGAGGATAAGCCGAAAACGGGTCGAAAAAGGTCCTGCTAACCCTCAGTTGGAAAAACGTATACTGAAGGATGTGGCCAAAAAAGTGGGCACTTCGAAGTCAAATGTTCTTCGTGCTAAAGAACGTTTGAATCTTCTAACCTATAAGAAGCAGAAACAACCAAAACGTAGTCCGAAACAAAAAGCATCGATCAGGCCGAGGGTTCGAAAGCTGTACAATACGATTCTTGCTGGAAATTTGAACTGCATAATCATGGACGACGAAACCTACGTGAAACTCGATTACAAAGTTTGCCTGGACCACAATATTATACGGTGCGAGAAGGGCAAGTGTTAAACCAGTCCGAGACATCGATTGAAGTCGAAAAATTTGATAAGAAAGCTATGGTCTGGCAAACAATTTGTAGCTGCGGTAAGATTTCGAAACCCTTCATCACCACTGCTTCAATGAACAGCGATATATACATCAAGGAATGTTTACAAAAACGACTTCTGCCCATGATTCGAAGCCACTCGGATCCTGTTGTCTTCTGGCGAAATCTTGCTTCTTGCCACTACTCGAAATCAACGGTAGAATGGTATACTACCAAAAATGTCACTTCCGTCCCAAAAGACATGAATCCACCAAATTGAACACAACTTCGACCGACAGCAAGAATCGTATTGTACAGCTTTCGAACCCTCGGCCTGATCGATGCTTTTTGTTTCGGACTACGTTTTGGTTGTTTCTGCCTCTTATAAGTTTCAAACGTTCTTTAGCATGAAGAACATTTGACTTCGAAGTGCCCACTTTTTTGGCCACATCCCGATCTGAAACCTCATTCTTTTGCTCGAACGCCTTCATTATACGTTTATCCAACTGAGGGTTAGCAGGACCTTTTTTCGACCCGTTTTCGGTTTATTCTCAAAGGTGTTATCCTCACCGAACTTCCTGATTGCATTTCTCACGGCTTTTTCACTTACTCCTTCCAATTTTTGCTATTTTCATCAGTCCGCGTTCTGTGCACCATTTGTACACAATTTTTCGACGTTGTTCTGCTGAAAGTCCACGCATTGCGAAACAAACTAATGAAAACGAATAAACAACTGCACAAGTGGTTAGAGAAGAGTGTAAAACCCTGGACGCAGCAATAAAAATTGACGGATTCTGAACCGTTGCGAAATGGCAGCGGTTTTTGGTTGCGTCCATACTTTCTTGGCTGTTTTTATATAAAAAAGTTAAACGTGCCTAATCCACCTAGGAGTGAGATGATACGTTTTTTTTATCAATCCGCATGTGATTTTTGCATGAATTTTCTTCGGTGTTTTAGTTCCCATGACATTATTTTAATGACCGTCGGTTTAAGCAGCAATTTGAGATTTTAATCACTCAATACTCAGTAATGTCGAAACTGCTAATCGGAAGATTGGAATCTAAAAGTGTGACAATCGTCGAAATAAGTTCCACTTTAGAGTTTACGGTAATTTAAGGTATTTCCAGGTATTGATTCAGAAATCAGCATAACTTAAACCGATTCGTATGGCCATATGACGAATAAATTGAATTAGTTTTGAGTAAAAACTTTAAAATTTTCGGGATTGTCATCTTCTATTTCTGTTTGAATTTTAAAAAGTTATCCTCCTGTCATTCAAAAATAGGGAGTCAGAATTGGATAAAATTAATTAATTTTGTCTTTATCGATTTGTCTTTTTTTGAGAAAACGATTGAGCTTTGAGAAACGATTCGATACCAGAACCGGAATTCGAAAATCAGTGTAGCCGAAGTAGCTGTATAGTTTTCATTTGTTTCAAAATGTTTGAAAATCAGTGTAGATATCCTTGAGAAATCGTAGTGCGAAAATCCGAATCGAAAACTGAATACCACTAAAACTGAAATAAGTTTACACTAAGGTCTTTTCGAACCGTACATGGCCCTTAGCGACTACTACCTGTTTATAGGTCTCAAAAATTGCTATAAGAAGATACTACTTTAACCAGGAAGCCATTGCTGAATCAAACGCTTATTTCGAGGCATAAGATTAAGTTCTACAAGAAAAGTATTGAAATGTTAGAAAAGCGCTGGACTGATTGTGTTGATCTTGAAGGAGACATTGCATCCATTTAGCGCTTAGTAAAGCTTCAAAAGCAGTGACTCAAGATCAAGTTTCTCGTCAATTACTGTTCACCGTCCACAAGAAAATTCAATTTAATCAGGTGACCACTAGCCAATTAGAGAAAAACTCAGCTATCATGCAATGTTTTTTTTGGTGAATGGCAACTTCGATCCCCGGGGGGTGCAAAGTTACGTGCGTTTCTTCGCGCTCATACCCAGTGAAATTTGTAGACCCGCATAAGTCCGATCATCGGTCCGATTATCGGACCGATTGAGCACGATATAGGGCCGATCATAGCGCTTCGATCGGCCCGTCATCGGACAATTCTGCACCATTTGCATCAACCGCGCTGACCTAAAAAAGCTTTATGTTTACATTATGTATCGCTATAGGAACAGAGCGAAGGAACATCAAACAAGGCATTTTCGAGCCGACGTCTCTCCAATAGGGTGTGAAATACAATATTTTGTTTTGATCATAGAGGCTTTAACCTTTAGGTCATTCGCCTCTTAGGGCCAGAAAAACTCTGGCCCTATGTTCGGAGTTGGAAATCCAACCCCGACATATCCCATCCCCTGAGTATCAGACATCCGCTCTCTGTTTTGGTATTTCTTCACTCTTTTGTTCTACCGATACACTATGTAAGCTCGAAACGCAATCAAAAGCTTTCTTGCACGATTCGTCCGATGTTCGGATTTACTGGGTATACACAGAGCGCACCTTCTCGACGTTGATAGCACGCGAACCGACAGATTGATACGATTTATCACAGTACCATTCAGTTCCAACAGTAAACGGGTAGTTACTAGGTTCATATTAAGACATGAAATTGTTTAATTACTTTTGCTAATAGTCAATGGCAGGAGCAATCAGCGTTCTCCTCTGCGGTATAGACATTTTTTTAATAATAAATCAATGGCCTCAGGTGACTGGCGAATGATTTATATGTAAATTATCATAATGCTCATATAAATTTACAATGTATCATGAAGCGTTCTTTATGATAGTTGAATTTGTAAAGAGTATACCGGTTACACTACACCTCATACGAGATGGACTAGTCTTTAGTGACCGATTGGAAACTGACAATACAGAACCAAAATTTCAATTAAAATGACAGGTTCTTTTTGCAATGTACTTGGTTATGCCATCTTGTCTTATTTTATGTCCTTGTGCATGTCTTATCAATCTTTTTCATTGTGTATCTTATGAAACTTTTATCAGCTGTATGAATTCGTATCCGCTTAGGCACGAATTTCAGTTGGATTCGAAACAAATTTTCTTAAAAATCCGCCTCAAGTGCAAAATTTTACTAATATTGACACCTACAATTGTATAATATCAATCAGTTAAATTTCTTGTCGCTTCGAAAACCGTCAACAAGTGCGAACATTTCCCGAACGAACTTTTAGTTGGAATTTGACATTTCGACTACATGACGAGTTTCGCACCAAATCGTATTCGGAGTTGCCCAGTAAATTCGAACATCGGACGCATCGTGCACGAAAGCTTTTGATTGCGTTTCGAGCTTACATAGTGTATCGGTAGAACAAAAGAGTGAAGATATACCAAAGCAGAGAGCGGATGTCTGATTACTCAGGTGATGAGATATATCGGGGTTGGATTTCCAACCTCGAACATAGGGTCAGAGTTTTTCTGGCCCTAAGAGGCGAATGACCTAAAGGTTAAAGCCTCTATGATCGAAACAAAAGAATGTTTAACACTCTTTCACACCCTATCGGGAAGATGTCGGCTCGAAAATGCCTTGTTTGATATTCCTTCGCTCTGTTTCTCTAGTGATGCATAATGTAAACATAAAGCATTTTTAGGTCGACGCGGTTGATGCAAATGGTGCAGAATTGTCCGATGACGGGCCGATCGAAGCGCTACGATAGGCCCTATATCGTGCTCAATCGGTCCGATAATCGGACCGATGATCGGACTTATGCGGGTCTACAAATTTCACTGGGTGGTAGTACCATCTCAGATTAGAATGAAACTTTCTGGACGAGTAGATTTTGTCACAAAATGCCAATTCGCATACTTTGTTTTTTTTTTGTCGTGAATACGACTTACTTTACTATGGGGTGCCTTTTCAAAATTTACCCTCTGAGAGAGTGATAAGTTTTTGATCGTGAATATCTCTTGTTGTATCTAATGAATCAACATAATTTTTGCTACACGCCATTGGAAATATGATCACAATTTTATGATAAAATTATCAGTTGTGTGACATAATCTCAAATAGTTCAAAATTAAACTTTTCTGAAATGTTTGGTATAAACGAGTATCAAAGGGGATAATCCATAAGGCGCGTTTGCCTTGCTCGTATTTTTAAAGCTCATAGCTTAGTGATCTCTCAAAAGATTTATATAATTTAATTACCAATAGAATCGAAATTTTTCAACTTAAACGTGTATAGCAAAAGCATTGAAGTATTTCAGTAGCACACTATTGAAAAACCTGTCTCATTTGACCCATGTCAACACCAGCCAATCAGAACGCGTTCTGAGGAAGAGAACAAAATATCTGCTGCTGTACAACAAATCGTTCGAGAAAAATGTTCCGAAAAGTGTTGAATATCGTAGTGAGTTCCACAATTTGGTCCTTCTGAAAGACAGGAATGAATCTCATACAGCATCCTGATAGTTTCTTTCAATGAAATGCAAATCCGAAATGAAATACTCGACATTAAAATTCTGTATGCGGTTATTTTTATAGCCGTTAGGACCGCTCATTAGTGAAAAAGCTACAAACGAAATCACGTAAAAAGAAAGCTCTTTACAAAAATTGGATCAGTTTGGATTCTATCGCCACTGCGAGCAAATGTATTTTGTGTCGTTTGCAAAGCTAGTTTCGTCTCCGACAAGAGCGATTACGTCACAGCTGCCAGTCATTTGCATTGATGAAAAAACAACGATGGAGAGCATTACACAAAATAAGCCGTTCTAATGGCTCAAAAGTTTTCTAAAGAACTATTAGGATTTGTTGTTCGCAAATCGAAGGTAAATATCCTCAGTTTAGTGCAAATCTAGAACAGTTTGGTTAGATGTGTGCACTTTTCGCTGTGTGAAATTCACAGTAATCGAAATCAAGTAAAGCCTTCTTTTTTTTTGCGAAAAATGTTCCAGAGTTTAATGTCGTAGAGAATTACGCAATTTGACCCTTCTGAATGCTAGAAACGAATCCCTATAGCATATTGATAGTTTCGTTCAATAAATTAGGCCTATTGTATCATTGATGAACCCAGCGAATTAATGTTTTTTTATTGGAAGATTATAATCGGTTGTAAACGCTACACCTACACCAACCATATCAGTATCGCACCCACGTACAACAGTTCAGCCTGGAATTAGATGATGGAAGTCAGCGGCATCCATCGGAATTAGAATTCAACTCATCACTCTCCATCACTAACGCTTTAATAAAAGGTTCTTTTCAGAGCCACCATTATTTTATTATAAAGAACTATACTGGTTATTTCATAATATTTGTTTTTCAGAATGTTAAATGTAACTAATCTGTACTTTAGTTTAGGTGCATCGTTTCAAATTCTACATACAATTCCATACAATTGATCAACTAATTGATATTCGGAAGTGTTAAGGAACATGTCAGTTGTTTTCGTATTCACGACATCCAGTTATGTCTCCGACATTACCCACCCGCCTTTTTCTAAAATAAATCTAAACTGTCTAAATTTTTAAAATCGATTGTTGCTAGTGTTGGACTTTTATTGGATTTTTTTTGTATTTTTTTTCAGTAGTACAACATTTTTATAGGGTTTGTCAGTTTTCAATAATAACGATTAGCGACAATAAGATTACACGAGAATTATACACTAAGGTCTTTTTTATGCGTTTTTTTTGCGAATTTTCACAGTTATGCGGTTTTTTATGCGAAGTTCAAAGTTTTGCGGTTTTGTCGTGAATACGACTTACTTTACTATGGGGTGCCTTTTCAAAATTTACCCTCTGAGAAAGTGATAAGTTTTTTTATACGAATTTTCAGAGTTCTGCGGTTTTCTTTTATGCGTTTTTTTATGCGAAGTTTCAGTTATGCGATTTTTAATGCGAATTTTCAGAGTTATGCATAAAAAAAGACTTCAGTGTATTTGTCATTTTTAATGATGACTAAGTAATGACGTCCCAAATTTGTATGGAGATTAATTAAAAACGATATTGCTTTTAGTAGTGACACTTTTAATGATCGTGTAAAGCCCGCTATTTGGCCAATTCAAAACGACAGTCAAGCAAAACAAGTTATGCTAAGTAGCATTTTGTGACATAGTCTACATGTCCAGAAAGTTTCATTCAAATCTGAGAGGGTACTGCCAACATTTCGACGTTATCATTTTAAAACGGCATAAAAGCAATTGACAGATTCTCTTTGTTTACTTTATCTTTCGGTTATATCTGCGTTATTATAAAAAATGTTCGATGCGTTATTTAGTTGTTGTCAAAAATAACCCTGTTCCAGACCCTGACAGTTTGAAGCGAAATCAATTTTCATTTCAGCAACGCCATCGCACGGCATCCCATTCAACATATCATGCCAATTGTAAGGGTGTGCAGTGCTGCTATTTTGGCGCACACGAATTTGACATTCCTACTTCTATGTACGAGATGAGATGCGGATTCGCCTGAGGGCGCCATGCTCGCAAAAGGATGTTTCCAATGATTTGTTCGTGAAATGCGAGAGCTGGATATCTTGTTAATATGATGTCTTTGCCTGTTCGGAAGCATGGTTATTTTTGACAGTTCGATAGTTATTTTCCGACACTGAAAAATATCTTGCAAAAAAATTCTAATTTCAGTTTTTTAGTAAAAATTTCTTCTGTGTAAAAGAAAATAACCCACTAGAAAGTTTCAATATACACTGAAGTCTTTTTTATACAAGTTTAAGTACCGCATAACTCTGAAAATTCGCATAAAAAACCGCATAATTCTGAAACTTCGCATAAAAAAACGCAGAAAGGAAACCACATAAATCTGAAAGTTCGCATAAAAAACCGCATAACTCTGAAACTTCGCATAAAAAAACGAATAACTCTGCAAATTCGCATAAAAAGATGCATAAAAAAACGCATAAAAAGACCGCATAAAAAAAGACCTCAGTGTATTGTCAAACGACGTAAGTTTTTCTCGAAGTTCTGCTCATGTTCTCTCTATTGCAATTATTAATCACTTGATAAACAAAATGATATCAAATCAGTGCAAAATAAACCCAAATAACCGATATTTCAGTACATGAGTTTTATTTTACAATAATTGTGCAAATTTTTACCGGAAGATCAGTTTTACGTACATTTTCATTACATAATTCTGTAAATATGTACATTTCATACGGTAAATCTGAATAGTACGGTAAAAACCATACTGTCCGTATGGTAAAATTATCTTCCAATAGCCGAACTTCTGTGAAAACTAACTGTCAAACAGTTATTAAAATTTTCAGTAAGTGTCTTTTTATTTACCAAACGAAAAATTTTTTGAAGGGTTCATCGAATGGATTGAGGAACAAGTGCTAGAGTTTTCAAAACATTAGAGCCACTAAAAGCTTTTTGTTTACTTATAGGCAGAAAATAATGTTGTATTACTATGTCCACTTGCTGCCAACACAAATCGTTCGAGGGTAATTTCTGATGGACTCGACAGGTTGTGCAGTGTTTTGGAAGGCGCTCATAATTCCGGTCAACCGGGACATTTGACATTTTTTATTTTTTTCGTGGAATAAAACCATAGCCACAACAGGTTGGAATTATCTTCATTCGTTTTTGTGAATTTGTGTTGTTTTTCGAAATCCGAAAATCCAGTATTTTAACCAAAGGAAAACAAACAAACAAACGTTAGATCCATTTGGTTTACAATTTATGGTAGTTGTTTGACAGATCAGCAATTACCGAACGATCGGTAATCAATTCAATTACCGAACTGATTACCGCAAGTTCAGCTGATGAAAATTCGGTAAAAAATTACCGAATTCTGCGAAATTTTCTAAGTGTGTAAGGATAGCGAAAAATTAAAGAAAATTCACGAACTTGTTCACTTTCTTCAATCCCCGGAACTGTTTTTCCAATTTTACTATCCTGAGATGGAACGGAGCCTCGGAGACCCATAGTGGTATATACCATTCGACTCAGTTCGACGAGATCGGAAAATGGCTGTGTGCACTTTTCCAAGATATTTTTACCGCTCAATTTTCTCAGAGATGGCTGAACCGATTTAAACAAGCTTAGGCTCATTTGAAAGCTACTATTGGGCATTCAAGTTTATCAAATGACTGCGACTTCTGATTCCAGAGATGTGATAGCGCCCTCTGTGATGATTTTTCAAGATCTATGAAAATTCTACTTAGTGGATTAAGAGGGGTTTTGTGAACAACTCGAATCAATCTGAATTAATTGGTGTCAAAAATTATTAAGGAGGATATCGAAAAGTAGTTAGATTATTGGATAAAAGAGCGAAAAAACATATTCTGACATCAGTTTTCAATGTATTGTAGCAAAATTACATTTTCATGCATTTCACAGATTATATTGAAGAAAATCCTAGTTTCTGTGAAACGCTCGCACTTTGGACTTGACATTCTTCATTAAATTCTGCACAGTTACTTTCGTGACTTTCCTGGTGGCAGCTGTCCAGTTTTTTTAACTCCTGCATGTTTTGGAACACTGTACCTTCCTTTCGAAAGTGCCGCTTGACAATTGCCCAATACCTTTCAATTGGCCGAAGATCCGGGCAGTTCGGTGGGTTGATGTCCTTTTCCACGAATTGTACATTATTTTTTGACAACCACTGTAGAACGGAGTTGGCGTAGTGGGCTGAAGCCAAATCCGGCCAGAAGAGAGGAGGATCCTTATGCTTTCTGTACAGTGGCAGCATTCTCTTCTTCAAACATTCTTCCTCGTACACCTTGTGCCCTTCGTGAAGAAAATCGACGACCGCAAACCACAGGTACAAATCCCTTGCCAGACCAACACCTTTTGCCCAAACTTTTCATCGCCACCGTGGTGTCAGCGTCGTCCAGGTCCTGGTACACCGATTTCGTATAATATTGCGGTCCGGGCAGCGCTCAAGAGTCTTCCTTGGCGTAGGTTTCGTCGTCGATCAGGATGCATCCGTCTTTATTCTGTAGAATCCGGTTATACAGTTTTCGCGCTCTTGTTTTGGCCTGAACTTGCTGTACCAGGGACTTTTCGGCACCTTCTGTTTCTTGTACGTTTTCAGGGAGTTCCGAACTTTGATCCGTTTTCCTACCGGATCGGAGCAAATCCTTAATGGAAAGGGTCTTACCGAACTTCTCGATAGTATTTTTGACACTGGTGTGGTGCACTTTCACCCGTTTTGCAATTTCGTTGTACGTGACACCACTTTCTGAGCACCAAGTGTGCAGAATTTTCTTTCGCGTTTCCGGATCAATTCGACTCATCATTGAAACGATAAACCGTACCGAAACCAATCGATTGCGCAGCTCTTATTGACATGTAAACAAACATGTCACCGTAAAACACGCTGCAAAAAATCAAGCCATTTCAGAGTAATAACTGTTTGAATGTTGCTAACTACTTATCGATACACTCCTTAGTGTCAGAAATTCTGTAATAAAAATATTAAAAAAAATCACGAGACTGTTTTAAAGAAAGAGAAAGACATTATCACACCACTAGGTGTGATCAAATACACGTGCTCGTCGGTTAGGTCTTTTAGCGGTCGGTTCCGTAGTTTGATACGAAATCGACGATAAACATGCCGTCTTCAGTAAACAAAACTACCAAGATTTTCCAGAAAGTATGCCATAGCGATTTGCGAATAAGAAAAGATATATCTTTTATATAGCTCGGAATAATTTGAAGCAAATATTAAATATACAAATATCGGCCAAAATATTTGTAGCTATAATGAGAATTATCATATCATGGTAGTCAACCTCCAACGAGTGGCATATTCTGGATACTAGCTCGTGGATACTGGCTCGCACCACTCCACTCTCCACTAACGTTCAAGAAACGTCATATCACCGCCGGACAGAAGTTGACGAAAGCTAACATTTATCCAACATCACGATTCAAACCAAAGAAGAAATTATGAAGGGTTCTTTCGAATCAACAAATAAATACAATTCAAATATCAATTGGTTTATTTTTCCTGTTAAAAACTATTGTAAATGTACAAAAAATTTCCTTTTAACACACGATACTTGTTTGGACTCCGCCTCAGCAGCTACCAGATTTCAGCTCGAGATGAAAACGTTTGCAAGAGAAAATTAAATACAGAAAATAAACACAGCAAGAACACTAAAGAATTTTATTAGCCAAGAAGCAATTGTTGCGAAACCAGACAGCAGGTTAAAATTATATTACCATTTTATGCTCTAACAAATATGATTTTGTAACAATTTCTATCAGCTTAACGCGGTAGCCGTATGATGGTCTCTTTAGTAACTATAAGCCAAATCTGTGCAATTGTATTAGCTTAGGCGAAGCTTTTTCTCTCTTTCTCTCACTCTCTCTCTTGTTACGTGACTTATTTACAGACAAACGTAGTACGATTGATAATAAGCGACTGACTCACTTTTTGGCAGACATTTCCTCCTATGTTCTCCGTCCCACATCGCCCTTCTATAACATCAAAAAGTCCTCCAGATCGGAGGTAGTGGTCCACGAGGAAGCATCCTCCTCATCGGCTTCGTCGTCATTGTTATTGGCACCGTCGTCGTCCTCGCCGTCGTTATCATCGTCCCCGTCGCCATCGCCACCATCACCGCCATCCTCGTCGTTGTCGTTGTCATCATCTTCATCGTCGTCGTCCTCGCTGGACGAGGAAGAACCTGGTTGGAAAATATCATCGTCATCATCGAGTACATTGAAACGCATTCCCCGTCTCCGCCGACGACGCTGACCACCGTTCTCTCCGCGAGCGCCGTGAAATACTGGAATAGGCAGAATGAGGGGGAATTTTGTGCACCGATCAAGAAGGCGAACCACGCACACCGCTCTAGTCACACGCACGCACACACACTCAACCAAAACGGATTGTTGTATCTTTTGCATGATGTTCAAACAAATGGCTAAGACAAAGCTCTTAGCATTTCATTAGAATTCTGAAATGTGATGTTCTAAAAATCGGAAATCTTCTGATATCTAAAGAAAGGAGGGATATTTTCTAATCATTCGTAATTTTTCGGTAATCTACTTTTCCCGAAAAGGGGCTTTCCAAAGAACTGTGATAGTTTTTCGTTTAAAATTTTGTTTTCATTAACATACATCAAACGACGTGTACAGTCGAAAAAGTAGACCCTTTGACAGAAAAACATAAAGTTCACTAGAAGTTCCGATATAAAATCTGACTGCAAATTCGGCTGTAGAAACAATTAAGGAACCATCAACCCGCAACACATACACAACGTCACAAACACATCCATTCATGAATGATGATCACAGTACTCACCGACCGACTCCGTCTCCGACATCGAATTGTCCTCAGAGTTTTCCATCTCCTCTTCCTCTTCTTCCGCATCGTCCTCGGTGTTCTTTTTACGCCCAACGCTGTAGATCCTTACCACAGATTCCTGGACCGAATTGAACCCACCCTGATTCTCCACGATTGCAATCTGGCTGCCGTACATGTTGATTGCCAGATCGTAGATGTTCCGCTTCACGTCCACCGTCGAAATGCTCGAGTAATCGTAACCGTCCAGTACCTTAAAGCTCGATTCGAAGAACACATTATCAGCATTCGTTTCCGTCTCCAGCTCCGGACAGATACCGTAAATCACATTCTGCGGGGAAAACTTGACGTAGCACTGGTCCAGTGCCGGAACTGTTCGCAGCAGGTGAAATGTTCGCAAATCCCACACCTCGGTGTTGGACACGATCTCCAGTCCGTTCGGATGGAACACCCCGGAAATAGTCTGATTCAGTTTGTCAAACTTATGAATCTCTTTGCCCGAAGTTACGTCCCATAGGACACCATCCGACAGCACCAGCTCATCCGACGGGCAGAACGTAGCGCGATTTTTCGAGTACTGGTTGTAGATGTTTGGGACCAACGAGAGAATTTTCTGTCCAGTGTTGATGTCGTAGATCGTAGCAACCTGAGGGAAATAGAAAATGTATTAATTTTGCACAAATCTGTGGTGCTGCTGAAAAATACGGAGAAAAACTAAAGAAATGCTGAAGAGGAAATCAATCACAGTAGCAGTTGACTAGTAGTTTTGATCGGAAACACAGCTTGGTTTTGCCGCTCTACCCATAATTGTCCCACATTCCATAGGATTTCCTAAATATATGGGATAATTATACAAAGAACTCCTATAATAGGAGTGCAAACAAGATATTCGATTAAGTAAACGTATAGAAAAGTGATCAAGTTTCAAACAAGCATTATGTTCAGTTTCGAAACTATTTGAAGTAATAGTACAACATGGAATGAGAAGTCCCGGACCAAACAAAGGAAAAGTCGATTTCTTACCGTGAAAACTTTTTTTATTCTTCAATATAATCTCCACCTAGAGCGATACACTTGACTCATATGTCCCTCAACATTTTAATGCCCTTTGAAAAAAAAAAAAGATTTTTTAGAGCCTTCAAAATAGGCTTCCGTTTTTGCAATGGCGTCAGCATTCAACGAAACTTTCTTTCCCAGAAGAAACTTTTTTAGGTTTAGAAATAGATAATAGTCGCTGGAGGCCAGGTCTGGAGAATACTGAGGATGGCAGACCAACAGTGCTAACAGCTATAGTCCTGGGCTGTCCTTTGCTGTATCACGAATACGTCTCAACATAACTCGGTCCATGGCTGCCCGTCGTCAGCCACTCAAGGCACGGATGCTTTGGAGATCACCCTCCACTTGATCGATTCACCTTGCTCGCTGTGCTCCTCTTCTTCTTGTACCAGTCGGATTCGATTCAAGAACCATTTTCACTGGGCTGTCGTACGACATCCTTATAACATGCTCAGCCCATCGTAGACGTCCGATTTTAGCTGTCCATACGATGGGTGGTTCTCCTAGCAGCTGTTGCAATTCGTGATTTATACGCCGTCTCCACATTCCGTGTTCCATCTACACTCCGCCACAGATGGTCCTCAGTACCTTTCTCTCGAAAACACTAAGGGCGCGTTGGTCCTCTGCCAACATAGTACAGGCTATAGAAAACAACCGGTGTAATGAGCGTTTTGTAGATGGTCAATTTCGTGCGGTGGCGTACTTTTCTCGGTAACCAGTAAGCCTAAATACACGAACTCGTCAACCACCTCGATATCGTCACCGTCTATTAATATTCGTAGTGGGAGGCGTAGTGTTTCTTCTCTAGGGCCTCTTCCTCTCATGTATTTTGTTTTTGACGCATCTATTGCCAGTCCGATACATCTAGCTTCAGCTTTCAGTTCGATGTATGTTTCCATCATCTTCTCAAGATTGCGTGTCACAATATCAATATCGTCAGCGGAATCAAAAAGTTGTACGGAATTTCGGAAGATCGTGCCACTCGTGTCGATCCTCGCTCTTCCAATCACACCTTCCACAGCAATATTGAACAAGATACAAGAGAGTCCAAAGGTCACCTTGCCGTAGCTCTCTCCGAGATTCGAAAGGACTCGAGAGCGTCCCAGATACTCGGACGTAGCACATCACTCTATCCATCGTTGCTTTGACTAATCGCGTTAGTTTATCCGGAAAACCGTATTCGTGCATGATCTGCCATAGCTGTTCTCGATCAATTGTGTCGTATATCGCTTTGAAGTCAATGAATAGATGATGTGTGGGTACGTTGTATTCACGACACTTCTGGAGTACTTGTCTTATCGCGAATATGTGATCCGTAGTGGTGCGGGCTCCTGTAAATCTCGCTTGGTACGGCCCTACGAATTCCTTAGCTTTTGGTGATAGACAACGGCAAGGGATTTAGGAGAGTACCTTGTAGGCGGTGTTCAGCAATGTGCTTGCGCGGTAATTGCAACAATCTAGCTTATCACCCTTTTTGTAGACGGGACATACCACTTCTTCCATCCATTCCTGCGGTAGAATCTCCTCCTCCCAAATCTTAGAAATCATCCAGTGCAGCGCTCTAGTCAGTGCGTCACCTCCATGTTTGAGCAGCTCGCCTGGTAACTGGTCATTGCCCGCGGCTTTGTAGTTCCTCAGCTTGCCGATCTCCTAACTTATCTCCGACAAATCAGGTGCTGGGAATCTGTCATCGGCTGAGCGTGCATCCGGATTGATTCCTGTGTCGTTCTCTGTATCTTGTGCTTCGCCATTCAGATGCTCGTCATAGTACTGCTTCCACCTGTCGACCACCTCACGTTCGTTCGTGAGAAAGTTACCACTGGTATCTCTGCACATTTCGGCCTGTGAAGTGTAGCGTCTACGTGAGCGGTTCACCTTCTCATAGAACTTCCGTGTGTCATTCGCGCGGTACAATGGTACAGCAGCTGCTGACATTCGCCGTAAAACCAGTCATTTCCTCGATTCGATAGACTCGTATCTAGTACGGTTGCAGCAATGCTACCCACGGTGGGCCTTATATTCCTCCAGCCGTCTTCAAGAGTCGTCGCGCTAAGCTGCTCTTCCCTTGGTAGCACTAGCTTCAGTTGTTGCGCGTATTCCTCTGCAGTACGGACGCTACGTAGCTGCTCGAGATTGAGTCCCGGCGGTCCTGTGTGAGTGTTGTGCACCGTCCATAGTTTTGAGCGCATACAAACCGCGACAAGGTAGTGGTCACAATCAATATTGGCACTGCGGTAAGTGCGCCGTCGGAAAAGAATCGCCGTCGATTTGATTTTCCGTATGTTGATCAGGTGATCTCCAGGTGGCTTTGCGGGGGAAGAAGGTGCTTCGAACTACCATTCCTTGGGAGGTTGCAAAGTTCACGCATCGTTGGCCGTTGTCGTTTGTTGCCGCGTGCAGGCTATCCAGCCCGATCACAGGCCTGTACATTGCCTCCCGGTCTACCTGAGCATTCATGTCGCCGATACCGAGTTTTACATTCCGCCGTGGACAACTGTCGTAGGTTCGTTCCAGCTGCGTGTAGAATGCTCCCTTCTCGTCATCGGGTCTTGTCTCATGTGGGCAGTGCACGTTGATGATGCTGTAATTAAAAAAACGGCCCTTGATCTTCAATACGCAATCACGCGCTGGCACATCTTGCCCAACACTACAAATCCCGTTCCTAGAACGCTGGTTGTGCCACAGCTCTGGTAGAAGGTAGCCGCTCGATGCAAACTTTTCCACACCTTCTGTCCCGTCCAACAAAGTTCCTGCAGTGCTACGACATCGAAGCCGTGTATTTGAAGCTCATCATGCAGCATTCGGTCGTATCCTGGGAAGCCAAGCGATTTGCAGTTCCATGTGCAATGCTTCCAATCGTAGTCCTTTGTTCGTCATCTTAATCTTTGCCGATTATTCCGAGTCGTATTTATATTAGAGATGGGCAATTCGCTCCTGAGCTGTTCCAGTGAATCGAATCTTTAAAGTGAGCTGACAGCTCACAGCTCTTTTTAAAAGAACCGCAGCTCACCAGTTCACCGCACTGGTAAGGTGGAAACAAGTTATGAGCTGAACGGATCTTCGGCTCTTGAATAGCGAGTTCTAAGTGAGAAGAAATGTGTGCTTTCATTTGTTCTACCAAATGTGCATTTATCCTTCTTTAACAGATTGAATGTGCCATTGTCAATAAGAAATCTTACCTCTCACTCAGTAGGCTAAGGTACATTTAGGGATGCCAACAAATGTGACATAATAATGATTCGCACACAGATTAGTTCGCATAGCATTGTTCTTTGTGCATTAATGATTTCGATCATGCTTATGAAAGAAAAACGGAGTAAGAGAAACGGCACAAGAAAAACGGTGCGCTCAAAACGAACCTTCAGTTCAATCTAAATGAGCTGATGAGCTGATGCATTGAATCGATTCACTTTAGTGAGCTGATCGGATCGGAGCTGCTCACCGGTATGAGCTGTTTCGCACATCTCTAATTTATATCCTGATTGTACGTAACATGTGTTTTCCGGGCGGCTTGTTAGGCCTGCACCAACCTCCTGTTTCGTCGGAGGGCCATCGTGTCAGCACTGTTTAGAGTCCCACACTGACACAGGACGGTAATCAGCCGCTCCTAACATGGAGAACAGACGCTGTTTCGAGTCGCCCCAACATGGGGGATAGACGCTCGAGTAGGCTCGCTCTCTGTAAAGAGAAGAATCCATGGACTGGATTCAGGCCTAAAATCAAGGTCTAAATCTAGAATTCAAGTCCAGTATTCTGGTTCTGAGTTTAGTTACAGAATACAGGTCAACAACTCAGTTCTAGAATTAAGCCCCAGAGTTTAGGTTTCAGTTCCAAACAAGAAATAAATTTATAGCATTGAGGTTCCGGAACTCACTTCCAAAAATCTGGTTCAGAGTTCAGCTCCAGAATCCAGGAACAGGAAACAGGTTTACAATCAAAATCTAAAATCAGAACATATTGATTTTTCGATCAAATCCCAGCTACCTTTGATTTTGATAGCGTTATTAGGAATACAAATGAAATACGATCGAAAAATCGATACGACGTTATACAGAATAAAAGTGATAATTTAAATCAAAAATTGGGAACTCATTTGAAGAATTCAAGTCCACAATTCAATTCTAAAATCCAGGTTCTAAGTACAGAGTTCCGTTTTTTATCATAGGTCCAGAATTTATTCCAGTATTCTGGTGTAAGTCCGGTATTCAGTTCTTAATCCAGATGCGGAATTCACGTGCTGAATCCAGGTATAGAGTATTCAGTTCCAGGATCCAGGTTCAGAGTTCCGGTAACGGATTCAGTTTTAGAATACAGTTTTTTATTCCAGTCCAGAATTTAGTTCAAGAACTCAGGCTCAGGATCCAGTTCCAAAATTCAGATTCAAAATTAATTTCCAAAATTCATGTGAATGTGTTTAGAATCTCGGTCTACATTCAGAATTCAGATGCAGATGCAGAATCCAGGGCCAATAGTTCTCGGGTTCAGCTTCAGAATACCGATCCAGGTTCAGTTGTTCAGGTCCCCGATTTAGATTCAGAATACAGTTTCTAATTCCAAACCCAGAATTTAGTTCTAGAATCCAGTTCCAAGTTTCAAATTCAGAATTCATTTCCAAAATCCATGTACAGAGTTCAGGTTTAAAATCAAGGTATAAATCCAGAATTCAGGTTCAGAATCCAATGCCAAAATTTTGATCCTAATTTAGTTTCAGAATAATGGCTCACAGTACAGGTCCCGAATTCAGTTTCAGAATTCGATTCCTGAATTACAGAAATAAGCTCTAGTATTTAGGTGTAGATCCAGCACTAAGGTCTAGAATCCAGGTCCCGAATTCAGGTTCAAAATCCAGTTCCAGAATCCATGTACCGAATTCAGGTCAAGAATCAAGGTCTAAATCCTGAATTCTGAAAAAGAAGAAGTCCGCAATTCTGGTTCTAGATTCAATGCCAGAATTTCGGTACAACATTCAGTTCCAGTAGGCCCAGAATTCAGTTCTCGGGTTCAATTTTAGAATGCCGTTCCTAATTCCAATTCTAGAATTCAGCTAAAATTCAGACTCAGAGTTCAGTTTCAGAAGCCAATTCTGAAATTCAGGTTCAAAATTTCTTTCCCGAATCCATGTACAAAAATCTGGTCCGGAATCAAGGTCTAAATTCAGGAGCAGAATCCAAATCCAGAATTCTGGTCCTGAATTCAGTTCCAGTGTCCAGATGAAGGCCTCGGGTTCAATCTAATTCCAAGTTCCAAATACAGTATTAAAATTCATTTCCTAAAGTTTTAAAATCAATGTCCAAATCCAGACTTCAGGCGTAAAATCCAAATAAAGAATTCTGGTCCTGTACTCAGTTCCAGAATCCAGATCCAGAATTCAATTATAGAATCCAGGTTTCGAATTCAGTTGCTGATTCGAAGTAAATCCCGAGTCCAGTCTCGAATTCTGTTCTGAAATCCAGCTCCAAAATTCGGATTCAGAACTCAGTTTCAGAAGCCAGGTTCAAAATCAAAGTCTAAATTCAGAGTTCAGGTGCAGAATCGATGTCCAGAATCTAACATTCAAAAATCAGTTCCAGAATTCAAATACACAATGCAGGCTTAAAATCAAGGTCTAAATTTAGAATTCAGGTGCAGAATCCAAATCAAGATTTCAGTTCCAGAATCCAGATTTCAGAATATAAATGCAGAATTTCAATCCTAAATTCCTTCCCAGAATCCTGGTGTAGAGTACAGAGCGCAGATTCCAGAATTCAGTTCCAGTATTGGGGTGTAGGTCCAGCGCTCAGGTCCAGAATCCAGATCCACCACTCAGGTTGTCTAGTCGTGAATTCAGCTCCAGAATTCAATTCCTGATTTCAGATCCAACTCTCTGGACTTACCGTACAAGCACTCAACGGTGTATTTTAGTTATATTCGTATTCGAGTTTTTGCATTCTTTAAATTTTTAATATCCTCTATAAAAACCAAAGATGTTTTCCACATGTGATATTGTTCCATATGATTTCATTTTAACCGAGGCCAAATAAGTTTAGCTACCCCATCTGGCACTCACCTCGCCGGTCGTTGCCAGCACCTTATCCTGCTTCACGTTGGGAAACTCCAGATACTCTTCCTCGTCCCACTGGAGCTTGTGTGTAAACCGATTGCTCTCGATATTCCACAGAACCGACATCGGAGATCGCCACGCGCAGGACGTCAACAGTAGCCGACCGTCCTTGCTGCATTTGATCGAGTTCAAGTACGATTCGTGACACGAGTAGCTAAACTCCTCGTTGCTGTCGCTCAGGTTGAAGATTTTCACCTCTCCACTGTGCGAACCGGTGATCAGTTTTGTGGCACATGGCTGCGAAAAAATAAGAAGAATAAATTACACGGCAACTTAAATTATACGGCGCTGTTGACTTACCGTAAAATCACAGCACGTAAAGAAAAATTCCGAATCTTGCGGTCGCAGCACTCGCGAGGCAGAAAAGTTTGAGTGAACCAAACGGCGATCGTACCGCCGGGAGGAAAATCCGGCGTGTCGTTTGAAAAACCGTGCTGCAAAG
This sequence comes from Malaya genurostris, assembly GCF_030247185.1. Taxonomy (NCBI): domain Eukaryota; kingdom Metazoa; phylum Arthropoda; class Insecta; order Diptera; family Culicidae; genus Malaya; species Malaya genurostris. The sequence continues at coordinate 89,671,275 of NC_080572.1, read as the reverse complement.
TTCGTACTCATTCCGGAGGCCCGGTTTGGACGCGGATCCGGACACTTGTGCGGTACGAATAGATCGAACTGTGGACAGGTTGACATCGGATGTTTACACAAGGCATGTTGATTGGTAAGATACTCGGTTATGATGGTATCCAGTGTTACCGTATTACCGGGCATATCGACGGTAGTGCTTTTGGAAGACGTCGACGCCGGAACAAGGAACGAAGCTGTACCGATGGTGGCGGATATTTGCTTCTGCAACGAACGCTGCTGATTGCTGTTGTTGCTGCTAGACGAGGAGGAGAAGGGAGTGTTTAGATTGCTGCAGTTACCGTGGGAAGAGCTACCGCCGACGGGCCCGCCAGCACTAATGCTACCCGTATTGGTCTTTTTTATAAGCTTGATTGGAGTGAACGGCTCACTCGGAACTTGCTCGGGAGTCGGTGCAGTGCCAGCACTGCCCGGAACGTCCATCCGCAAAGGATGAACATCACAGTTGCCGTTTGCATTGTTCATACCGTTACCCTCGGCACCGGCAGCAGCAGCAGCAGCTAGGGCAGCTTGCAAATTGGCTTGAGCCGAAGAATGATTGAACACGGCCTCTGTGGTTTTGCTGCGAATTCTCGATCGCTGTATGAGGGTGGCATTCGGTGACCGGAAAGCGAACGGTGAATGATGCAGATTTCGCCCAATGCTGGGACCTTGCTGGAGCTGCTGTTGCAGAGGTGTTGGAATTGTGAGGTTGGCTTCTTTCACCAAACTGGAAGCCGTTTCGTTCAAACCTCTCGCCACCAGATGTTGATAGATTAGCTGATAGAGTTGCTGTTCGTTGAACTGTATTTTTGTTTGAGCAACCACATTTGCTTTGTGGATGTCGGCCAGTGATGTATCCAGCTGATTGGTAAAGGTTTTTGTTTTTCCCGAAACTCGTTCCATCAGTTCCAAAGCATACTTCTGGAACTGGACATGTTCGGCGCGCTTTTCCTGCAAAATTGGGTCCCGCATTAGACCTGAAAGTTAAAACAAAAGATGAAATGATACCAGGAAAAGATTATTTACTATATATTAGAGTGCCATCTATAACAGATCGGCTGAAAAGCTCGTATCGTTTCTATGAGAGGGTGCCACTAGAATTAAATCCATTTTCAGTTAGTATCAACCTTCAAAAGATACGTGTATAAATTTGACAGCTGTCGGATTATTAGTTTGTGAGATATTGCATTTTAAGTGAAGCTACTTTTGTTATTGTGAAAAAAATGGAAAAAAAGGAATTTCGTGTGTTGATGAAACACTACTTTTTGATGAAAAAAAGTGCCGCCGATACCAAAAAATGGCTTGATGAGTGTTATCCAGACTCTGCACCGGGCGAAGCAACAATTCGTAAGTGGTTTGCAAAATTTCGTACTGGTCATATGAGCACCGAAGACGATGAACGCAGTGGACGTCCAAAAGAGGCTGTTACCGATGAAAACGTGAAAAAAATCCACAAAATGATTTTCAATGACCATAAAGTGAAGTTGATCGAGATAGCTGACACCCTAAAGATATCAAAGGAACGTGTTGGATATATTATTCACGAATATTTGGATATGAGAAAGCTTTGTGCAAAATGGATGCCGCGTGAGCTCACAATCGATCAAAAACAACAACGAATTGATGATTCTGAGCAGTGTTTGGAGCTGTTATATCGAAATAAAACCGATTTTTTTCGTCGATATATAACAATGGACGAAACATGGCTCCATCACTTCACTCCGGAGTCCAATCGACAGTCAGCTGAGTGGACTGCACGCGATGAACCGAACCCAAAGCGTGGAAAGACTCAACAATCGGCCGGTAAGGTTATGGCGTCTGTATTTTGGGATTCGCATGGTATAATTTTCATCGACTACCTTGAAAAGGGTTTCCCTTCAACCATCAACAGTGACTATTATATAGCGTTATTAGAGCGTTTGAAGGACGAAATTTAAAAAAAAAACGACCTCATTTGAAGAAGAAAAAAGTTTCGTTTCATCAAGACAATGCACCGTGTCACAAGTCGATGAAAACCATGCTGAAATTGAACGAATTGGGCTTCGAATTGCTCCCTCATCCACCGTATTCTCCAGATTTGGCCCCCAGTGACTTTTTCCTGTTCTCAGACCTCAAGAGAATGCTCGCTGATAAAAAATTTAGAAGCGATGAAGAGGTAATCGCTGAAACTGAGGCCTATTTTGAGGCAAAGGACAAATCGTACTACAAAAATGGTATCGAAAAGTTGGAAGATCGCTATAATCGCTGTATCGCCTCTGATGGCAATTATGTTGAATAATAGAAACGAATTTTGGCAAAAAAATGTGTGTTTCTATTAAACGATACGAACTTTTCAGCCGAACTGTTAATTGACAAAGCGGTGGTGAATGAATGCTTTATTAGCACCTAAAAAAATCAATTTGCAAAATTTGAACTTATCTGGACATGAGTATGTATTGTCACATCGCTATCAAAGTTTGAAGATGTTCAATCTTGGAAAACCACCGTTGATGTGTGTTTTGATGAGCGTACGAATTTCCGACCAGTCACAACGTAACTTTGAGACGATGATGGAAACATACATCGGACTATAAAACGAAGCTAAAGCGAATCGGACTAGCTGTAAATGCGTCGAACACAAAATTCATGAGAAAAAGAGGCTCTAAGGAAGAAACACTACACCTTCAACCACATATACTAATAGACGACGATATCGAGGTGGAGGACGAGTTCGTGTATTTGGGCTTTTTCGGCTGTTCGGCCATCCATGGAAGTTGACCATCAATGTTAACTTCCCTCTCTGAGCAGCCTAGATAGCCGTGTAGTGTCGGTAGCGGTTTCCCAACTGCTAAGAATAACGCTACGGTCCACCTGTACCGGTGGTATAAGTCCACCAAACAGGTAAGCCGTGTGGCATCCGGCGGAATTATTTTTTACCAAGAATTGATCCACTGGTTTCCTATTCCATGTCGTAAAAGGCCACATAAATAGGAACTCCTAAGTCAAGGTGTATTTCCGTGCCGATGGCTGAATGGCTGCAGGAGGTTAAACATTGCAGTCGTGAACGGAATATCTTGGGTTTTTCCCGGGAAAAGAGAGGCTTTTGGAAAATCATGGGGACTCAAACCCAGATATATTCATTGGATCTACACAACTATCGTTAGACCAATTTTAGCATATGGATGTCTTGTATGGTGGCAGAAAGGAGAAGTCGCGACAGTTCAGTCAAAGCTAAATCATCTCCAAAGGATGGTCCTAATGGCGATGACAGGAGCATTCACGACAACTCCTACTGCTGCTCTAGAGGCGCTACTGTGCATTAAACCACTACATGTGTTCCTAAAACAAGAAGCATTATCTTGTGCATACCGTCTTAGGGTTACAGGGCTTTGGAACAGTAACCCATTAGAATATGCTACCAGTCACACTCGCTTGTGGTCTAAAATGGTTCCGTGGGATGAGTATTTACTCGCTCCTAGTGACCTAACTCTCACATGCAGTTTTCCTTTTAAAACATTCAATGTGAGCTATCCTCTTCGTTAGGAATGATTGTCTGGTTGTCTGGAACGACAACTTGATGAACACATAGTTTGTTTTACGGACGGTTCTCTGTTGAATGGTCGTGCTGGTGCTGGTATCTACTGTCGTGAAATAGGCTGGAGCAGTCTCATTCACTTGGTAGATACTGTACTGTGTTCCAAGCAGAAATCTACGCAATTCTGTGTGGAGTACAATCGGCACTTCAGCAGAGGATCTGTGGTAAACGTATTTATTTTTGTTCCGACAGTCAGGCAGCCTTAAAAGCACTCAGTTCGAATGACTCACGGTCGAATCTAGTGATCGCATGTCGAACTCAAATTAAAGACCTCAGCATTTCAAATGCTGTTTACTTCTTATGGGTACCCGGCCATTCTGGTATTACTGGAAATGAATGGGCTGATGAGTTGGCTAGAGCTGGTGCAACGAATGATTTCGTTGGTCCTGAACCAGCTTTACCACTTTCAACTAGTTGGATAAAGCACAAGATACGTTCTTGGGCTGCATCCAAACATGCCAGCTACTGGCGCAGCTTGCAAACTGGCGCTCAGACAAAGCATTTCTACCAGATTTAGATCTGAAAATGTCAAAGTGTCTACTGCATTTCTCCAAGTATCATTGAAGTGTTCTGGTCAGAGCTCTGACTGGACATTGCAAACTCAATTATCACATGGCTACTATTCAACGTGCTGAGTATTATTCGTGTGATTTGTGTGAATGCGATTATGGTACTTCATATCATCTGATATGTAACTGTCCCGCATTGAGGCAGCTACGTATCCGGGTTTTTGGTTCTCCATACATGGTTGAGTCTGTGTATGCGGAGCTAAAATTGAAGGATATTATCTCGTTTCTCACCCAATGTGGTAAGGAGCTATAGTCAGAAGGGTTCATCGTTCTTCCTGGAGTGAATGAATCCCTTCTGTATTAACCTTAAATAGGGTTTGGCAGATTGTTTGGCATCCTCTGGGGGGTACCGAATTTACTTCTGCTCGTACATACTGCGAGTCGTTCTGCATTCTTCCGGGAGTGCAGAATGATGTCGCTTTTGTAAGATCTCTAAATCCTCTCGGGGGTTGGAGGTTTTATTAACAGCAGACTGTTCGGGACCTCGTAGAGGTTCAGAATTTCCTTCTGCTTCCACTAAATGTGATCCTCAGCAGATTGTTCAGCATCCCTTAGGGGTGCAGAATTTACTTTTGCTTTTATGTGTTTTTGTGTCGTCAATTTTTCCCATCCTCCTAGTCCAACCCTTACCATTTCCTTTCAATCCTTCCCTCTTATATATCAGGAAAATGATGCTAAAAACAAATTGATGGCAAGGCACAAATCTCCAAATATCAAGGGGAACGTGCCATTTGAGCCAATTTGTTCTGATTCCTGATTCCACATCGCTATCAAAGTTTGAAGATGTTCAATCTTGGAAAACCACCGTTGATGTGTGTTTTGATGAGCGTACGAATTTCCGACCAGTCACAACGTAACTTTGAGACGATGATGGAAACATACATCGGACTATAAAACGAAGCTAAAGCGAATCGGACTAGCTGTAAATGCGTCGAACACAAAATTCATGAGAAAAAGAGGCTCTAAGGAAGAAACACTACACCTTCAACCACATATACTAATAGACGACGATATCGAGGTGGAGGACGAGTTCGTGTATTTGGGCTCCAGCAGAAAATTCAGTCCCGTTCGAGACAATCAACAAAATAAACCTCATATGACTGAGACAGTATGTGAACAATGAGACGATGTCTAATGGTGTAATGGTTCCTTTCTTATGAACATTACATGAGAAATAGGTGCAAGTTACATATTGGGGATTATGACAATCTGTTTCCGGAACTGGAGCCCGGAAACCGACTTAGTCGTAGTAATCTTTTACGGCCATAATCAATCAGTATGACCTAGAGATTCAAATAGTTTTGGAATCTGGTTTGAAAATATATTTGTATATATTTGTGTTGTCAATTATATAACGGTTAGAAAATTTTTAACTTCCATAATTCTGTGCTTTCGGAACCAGAAGTCATATCCGGATAAAATTTAACCGCATTCAATGGGATATAAGATAGTTAGGGACCGTTCATAAACCACGTAGACCAAAATCTGATATTTTTTAAACCCCCCCTCCCCCCTTTTCCCCTCGTTGACTTTCGTAGACTTTCCAATAACCCCTCTTCCTAAAAAATCTACGTAGACTTTTCTTTGTCACAATACAATTTTTTTAATCATTTTCCAGTGAAAAGATACTAAGTCCTTAATCACTAATAGATTGTTATAGTTTACATTCTGTAATAAGATAAAATAAAATAAAATCTGATCCAGTACCGTTGTCATAAAGTCTTAGTTATTCAAGATATTCAAAAGGTAAAGATATACATTAAATCTCAAACAGCTTCTCTGGATGAACGATAAGAAAGCAAATGTGATTAAAATGGCATATTATGTAAACAACCGTTCGTGGGCATACGATTTTTAGACGAGAAACGGTAAGATAGTGAGTTAACACACAGTTTTAATGTTTTTGTAATATCTTTCATAACTAATAAACTTACAGTTTCCCTTGAAAAAGACCATAACCAGTAGTCGAAACGTCGGGCAGTATATAACAGCCGTTCTTATTTAACAGACCGGTAAAGCCGAAACGATAATTATTAAAAATTAACCTCTGAGTTGTATTTTTATCCGTTTTTTTGTTTGAAGAAACCACACTGACAACTACTTCACGTCAGAACAAAAATATGAATAACTTTTTAGACTTCCTCGCGATTTGGTATTTTCATAATTAATTGCTTTTTCTTATTCGTGATCGGCTGAGTGATAGATTTTGATCACTTTGTCACACTACTAACATCGGTCCTTTACCGATTTCTAAAATTCTCTGGACATTTCACTCGTCAGAACGCTCATGGATTGCAGAAGCAATTGACATTATCTTCATTTCTCCTTTCACTGCTTGATTACGATGTGACTAAATAATAATCGGAAAGAATAAAAATTGAAATTTATTAATTTACTCCAATAAACTAAAAGTCCGATGACTTTTTGCAAAGAATTTTTATGTTAGTACTTTCATTTATTTTTTCACTTCGATAGGGAATAGAAGAATGAAAGAAAAAACAATAGAGTCGCCTGTTTGAGTATAATTCTACATTGTCATAGAACTACGGAGTATCTCATTTGATAATCACTTTCACAGTACAGATTACAGTCGACGATGTTTTTAGTCAGTCTGTCAAGGTTATTCGACGTGACAAATTACAATTCTGCTCTTAAGCATCACACAATTTCAACTGTCTTATTGATCAATCGAAGGATCAATTAAACTAAGTAAATTGCTTGAAAAATTAAGAAAAATTAAATCCCCCCTCGTAGACAAACGTAGACTTTTGTCAGACTCCCCCACCCTTCCCCCAGTGAGTCTACGTGGTTTATGAACGGTCCCCTATTGGAATCGATACTCGATCGGTTAAGTCAAAGCAGACCCTGTCAGCTTGGAGCGACATCAATCTTCAGTTCAGCAACGCCATCGCACGGCATCACATTCAACATATAATGTCAATTGTATGGGTGCGCAGCCCTGCTATTTTGGCGCGCACGAATTTGACATTTCTCTCCCCTACTTCTATGTATGAGATTCGATGCGGACTCACCTGTGGGCGACATGCTCGCAAAAAAGGATGTTGCCAATGATTTGTTCGGGAAATGTGAGAGCTAGATATCTTGTTAATATGATGTCTTTGGTCAAAGTGAGTTTGTTTGGTTATAAACCAATACGACCTACAGGCTAGAGAGATTTACCGACTAGTTTCAAAACATTTATTTCATTTTCCATACCAAGCAAAGAAAAGTCCTGGCATTACATTCCTTCCGTGGAATTTGGCCTTTCTGTTTCAACAGACTTTGCAGCCGTTTCTTAGTGTACAGAATCATTGCATGGCTAGTACAATGGATCCTACTGACACTAAGAATCCTTCCAGGTCGGGGTTCGAACATACGGCAACGGGCTTGTAAGACCAGCGCCCTATGCATTGAACCACCAACCCTGGCCATACCAACATATAATGAATTCAGTGAAAAAAATATTCAATTCAAATTTTTATTACAGGTCCAGACTTAGTATTAATTCCGGCGAGTTGATTTACCTTTCATGTACTATTTCAATTAAACCAATTAAACGAAATTAAACAAACCAAGCGAAATCTGTTGCTCCTGTTACTTTTGTATTTGAAATTCAAGTTAAGTAAGTTTTTGATACAGTAGCATAAAACATGCTTTACAGCATGCATGTGAATATAATGTGCTGTTTTCATTGATGACACCTCTACACACAGGCTGTTGAAATTTCATATACATCAAGCAGCATGAATTTCGATCCACGTCTTTCCAAATAACCTTCAATTCTATGATTTTTCTGAACCGCAACACCGTGTTCTACAAAAATCAAACACCCGGTAACATGCATTCGTGCCTGCAACGCAGTTCTGGTTTCTTCAACACGATGTGTGTTTGGTTCCAATGAAATCTGTAGTGTTTTCGAAACATAACTTCTTCGTCGATTTTCGTTTTCTTTACAGCCGGCAGTTATTCTTAAAAAGTGCTCGCGTGGAGTAATCGCTCTCCTCTGCAAATTATTTCGAATGTCTCTCGCTACAGAAGTTTTCCCCAATTTATGGAAAGCTTCCTTTATGTTCCCAGTCCACAAGAAAGGCGATAAAAAGGATATAAACAACTACCGCGGTATCACTGCCCTCAGCGCTATAGCAAAGCTGTTCGAAAAGGTTATACTGACACCAATTTTCAATCACTGCAAGCAATATATCGCCGATACTCAACACGGTTTCATGCCTAACCCCTCAACAACCACCAACTTACTATCGTTTTTGTCTTATGGGATTGATGCAATGTCTAACGGTTTACAAACGGACGTTAACTATACGAATCTTTCCTCCGCTTTAGATATAATCAACCACGACATCACGGTTGCTAAATTGGACAGACTTGGATTCAGTTCGAGCATTCTTCGTTGGCTGCAGTCGTATCTTAGGAATCGTCGTTTAGCACTTAAAATTGACGATCATACTTCCGGAGAGTTCCTCGCATCATCCGGAATAGCACAGGGAAGTCATCTCGAACCGTTAATGTTTTTACTGTACTTCAATGATGTCAATTTTGCCTTGGAAGATCCTCGCTTATCGTTTGCTGATGATGTCAAGATCTATCACATCATCCGCAACTTAGAAGACGCAGCCTTTCTCCAGCGGCAATTGTTAATCTTCGCAGATTTGTGTAAAGTTAACCGTATGATTGTAAATCCAGACAAGTGCTCGGCCATTACGTTCACGAGAAGAAAAATGTCATTCCATGTCGAATACTTTCTGGATGGATTCTTGATTGGAAGATCGACTAGCGTTAAGGATCTTGGCGTTCATCTCGATGAACAACTTACATTCAAGCATCACATCAGTTACATTGTAGCTAAAGCTTCCCGTAGCTTAGGATTCTTAATGAGAATAACTAAGCACTTCACAGACATACACTGTCTAAAATCGCTTTACTGCTCGCTTGTTCGTTCAACTCTCGAATATTGCTCGGCAGTTTGGAACCCATGCTACCTGAACGGTGCTCATAGAATTGAGGGAATACAGCGTAGATTCGTTCGCTTCGCTCTTCGTCGATTGCCGTGGATCGATCCTCATCAACTACCTAGTTATGAAAGTCGCGGGTTATTAATGGGTCTCGACACATTACAAGTGCGACGAGAATTATCACGCGCTTTGATAATAGCAGATATATTCAACGGTAGGATCGACTGTCCCGTTTTGCTCAACGAAATTAATATTAATGTGCGACCCAGAGCTCTCCGCAACAGTGCTTTTCTTCGACTTCCTATACGACGTACCAACTATGGCGCAAACGGTTCTATTATTGGTTTACAGAGATCGTTCAACCGCGTTTCATCTGGGTATGATTTTAATGTGTCACGAAGCAGAATACGTACAAATTTTCTGAATATTATTAGGAATTATCATTAGGACCAAATTGTGTCTGTTGATTGTAAATAAATAAATAAACGGTTTGAAGGTTTTGACACTCATCGGCCTGTAATTCGGGAATCGGAAGTCGGATCCGGATCAACCTTTATTTTAAATGAAAGTTTGTGAAAATTGATACAACCATAGCTGAGAAATCGAAGTGAGTTTCATCTTTGGAGGCACAAATCTACAGATAATTAGGGAGACGTGCCACCTGAGCCAATGTGTTGTGTTCAGAAGTGTATATATCCCTAATCTAACAATTTCTGCAAATTAAATCGAATTTACAAGTCATTTTACTTCTCTTATCATATACATCTGTGAAAAAATAGTCATGAAATTTAAAATTCTACACTTATCGTCCTGTAATTCCGGAATCGGAAGTCAGATCGGGAAAAAATTCAAGGTGTTTTTTTTTAAGAATTTTAATACCTTTCATTTGAATGCCAGTTTATAAGAGTCGTTTAAGCCATCTCCGACAACAGTGAGTGCATATTTATGTTACATACATCCACACATCGATTGAAAAATCGATGTTCACAGAGATTGCATAGCCTTTTTATATGCGAAAGACAAACATCGATTAAGGGGGGAAGGGAGAAATCTCCCCGAGGCCGGACTTTTTCCGGAGCCGCGGAAATTCGATGGTTTGACATTGATTTTTAGTCTTTATCGTAGAATAATATTTTACAATGTTACAATGCTCCACACTTTCCATACCGGTAGAACTAGGCTATGATGCCCAAATGAACACTAGTAACGCTGTAGAAATCATCGAAATGATAGGTTCTCTTTTGCCGAGATGATAGAATAGCTTGTAACCCAAGCGACAGATTTGTTTACAATAACAATTTTGCAACGAAAGATATGAGTATCTTCTATTGCAAGTCCACCAGAGAATTTGGAACTTGGGCTGGAAATGTACCTCATCCGGTTACCAGTCAATAATCATTGAGTCGTGCGTCTGAATGGTATCGGTATTTTATCATTCTACCAACTGCTTCAATGATTTGAATGTAGGCGTTAGTGGAACTTCTGAGAATTTCGCATTGTATCCACTTCGGTCTTGGTTTTGTTTTTTTCTTTGTCTCTAGCGGTACAAATGATTATTACTTTAATTATCTAGAAGAGATATTGGAATGTTTGGTCTACTAACACTAACTTTTTTGATCTGCTCTAATTGTTTATATATTTGTCGATTTAAAAAAAATACACTCAACCTACAATCTTGAAAATGGAAATAAATGTATTTTTTTTTGCATTTGCATAATAGAATAGAGCAATTCCAGGCATGAGTAGACGAAAAAGTGACAAAATCATAATCGACCATCTCCGAGTTGGACGAAACTTTGCACATGGCTTCAGTATGGCAAACCATAAGTTTTGAACCGATGGAGAGGTCAATCCGACTCACGACTGATTTTTAAAAAGGGCGTATGTATTTTTGCATTTCACAAAAATTGCATTTTTTAAATCGTTGTATCTCGGAAACCGTTAATTGTACAAAAAATGGCGTTCAGAAAGAAGTTGTAGGGAATCGATTGGGCACTCTAAAAAAATTATATACTGAAAATTTTTTTTGATGTTTTGCTGAATAATTACAAAATAATCCGAAAAAAATAAATAAAAAAAAATCCGGGTTTCAATTTTTTTGATTATTTTTATTCTAAAACTGTTATTAAAACCTACAGATTGATGGCTATCCCATCCGTGCCTTTTGAAAAATGAAGAATTTCTCGTTGAAAGGATGGGATAGCCATCAATCAGTAGGTTTTAATAACAGCTTTAAAATAAAAATTATCAAAAAAAATTAAAACCCTGATTTTTTTTTATTTAATTTTTCCGGATTAGTTTGTAATTATTGAGAAAAAAATCAAAAATTTTTTTCGATGTATATTTTTTTAGAGTGCCCGATCGATTTCATACAACTTCTTCCTGAACGCCATTTTTGTACAATTAACGGTTTATGAGTTACAACGATTTGAAAAAGGCATTTTTCGTGAAATGCAAAAATACATACGCCCTTTTTGAAAATCAGTCGTGAGTCGGATTGACCTCTCCATCGGTTAAAAACTTATGGTTTTCCATACTGAAGCCATGTGCAAAGTTTCATCCAAATCGGAGATCGTCGATTCTGATTTTGTCACTTTTTCGTCTACTCATTCCTGGAATCAGTTTTGCTAAGCTCATTCAAATTGCACACATTCTGCTCTCTCATCTGCCACCTAAACATCATAGACTCTCCTGCGAGCGTGCTCCACACACATTTTTTTCGCATAATTGCTCTACGGCATTCTTAACTGGTTAGTGACAATCAAGCATTCTATACCTCAGTCGTGCTCCTTTTGGCCCTTACTCACTAACTCGTGTACAGACAAGCATGCACACTTCTACTGCACCCGTTACTCTTCCACTCTCGCACTCTTTTTTTTTTTTTTTTTTTTTTTTAAATAACTATTTTTTGGAATATGAGTTAAAATTAAATTATTAAGATTTAAATTGGGTGTTCAGCCACAAGTGGTGACTTTTCAGCCCTGTTATATATATATATATGATTTGGTTATTACCATGAAGACATCATTTGCTTCCGCAATTCTGAGATTTTTGTGTAGGGAAAATTCTAAACCTACTTGTATTGTGTAATGGGGAAAAGGAACTTATATACTAACTTACTAACTAATACAGAGAGCGAATCGATTCAATTGAAGATTGCATCGATTTTTGTCGGAATTTGCTTATAATATTATGTGACATTACATCTAATGGTTCTATATTTGTGAGTCTGTGTAACTCATTTGTACTAAACCAGGGAGGACGCTTCAGAATCATTTTCAGAATTTTATTCTGAATCCTTTGAAGCGTTTTCTTCCTGGTGGAACAACAGCTTGACCAAATTGGTACCGCATAAAGCATGGCTGGTCTGAAAATTTGTTTATAAATTAACAATTTGTTTTTTAGACAGAGCTTAGAATTTCTGTTTATAAGAGGATATAAACATTTAATATATTTATTACACTTTGCCTGGATTCCTTCAATGTGATCCTTGAAAGTGAGTTTTTTGTCATACGTTAAACCTAAGTATTTAGCTTGATCAGACCATGTCAATTCCAAGCCATTCAATTTGAGAATGTGATTATTGTTTGGTTTAAGAAAAGAAGCTCTTGGCTTGTGAGGAAAGATAATTAATTGCGTTTTTGCTGCATTTGGTTTAATTTTCCATTTTGACAGATAATCACTGAAAATATTTAAACTTCTTTGTAGGCGACTGCAGATCACTCTTAGATTTCTACCTGTGGCTAACAGACTTGTGTCGTCACAGAATAGCGATTTCTGACAACCAACGGGTAGATTTGGAAGATCAGAAGTGAAAATATTATACAAGATTGGAGCTACACTCGAACCCTGCGGAACACCGGCTCGTACGGGTAGCAATTCAGATTTACAATTCTGATAGCTAACCTGAAGAGTACGATCAGTTAAATAATTTTGAATCATTTTGATCAAATAAATAGGAAACTGGAAATCAGACATTTTTGCTATTAAACCTTTGTGCCAAACACTGTCGAATGCTTTTTCTATGTCTAGAAGAGCAACTCCAGTGGATAACCCAGAAGATTTATTTGCTTTTATCATGTTCGTTACTCTGACAAGTTGATGAGTAGTTGAATGTTCATGACGAAATCCAAACTGCTCTGGTAAAAAAATTGAATTCTCATTTATATGAGTCATCATTCTTAACAAGATAATTTTTTCAAAAAGTTTACTGATAGAAGAAAGTAAGCTAATTGGGCGATAACTTGATGTTTCTGCTGGGTTTTTATCAGGTTTTAGGATAGGAATTACTTTAGCGTTTTTCCATCTTTTTGGGAAGTAAGCTAATGAAAAACACTTGTTGAAAATTTTCACCAGGAGTCTCAAGGCAACATCGGGAAGATTTTTAATAAGAATATTAAAAATTCCATCATTACCAGGAGCCTTCATGTTTTTAAGTTTTCTAATAATTGATTTAATTTCATCAAAATTCGTCTCAATAATGTCATCGTGTGATAACACTTGAGTTGAAATATGATCATATTTCAGTGAGACTTCATTTTCAATAGGACTCACAACGTTCAAATTAAAATTGTGGACACTCTCGAACTGCTGAGCAAGTTTTTGAGCTTTTTCGCCATTTGTAAGAAGTATTTGATTTCCTTCCTTGAGAGCAGGAATAGGTTTCTGAGGTTTCTTAAGAACCTTAGAAAGTTTCCAGAAAGGTTTAGAATATGGTTTAATTTGTTCAACTTCTTTAGCGAAATTTTCATTTCGCAAAAGAGTAAATCTATGTTTAATTTCTTTTTGTAAATCCTTAACTATGTTTTTCATAGCAGGATCACGAGAACGTTGATATTGTCGTCGACGAACATTCTTCAACCGAATGAGCAGTTGAAGATTGTCATCGATGATAGGAGAATTTAATTTAGTTTGAGCTTTGGGAACTGAAAGATTTCTAGCTTCGATAATATAATGATTCAAATTATCAATTGCTGTGTCGATATCCGCAGAATTTTCTAAAATAGTTTCATGATCCACATGATTTTCAATGTGAGATCTGTAATCCAACCAATTTGCTCTATGATAGTTGAAAATAGAACTAATTGGATTAATTATAGCTTCGTTGGAAAGTCTGAATGTTACAGGAAGATGATCTGAGTCAAAATCAGCATGAGTAATCGGTTCACTACAAATGTGACTTTGATCTGTTAGAACCAGATCAATTGTAGACGGGTTTTTCACGGAAGAGAAACAAGTAGGATTACTGGGATGAAGAACTGTAAAGTAACCAGCTGAGAGTTGATTATGAAGTATTTTACCATTACTGTTATTTTGCCTACAATTCCACTGGACATGCTTAGCATTTAAGTCCCCTATTACGAAAAATTTCGATCGATATCTTGTAAGTTTTTGCAAATCGCCTTTAAAGAAATTTAATTGTTCGCCGGTGCATTGGAATGGCAAATATGCTCCAGCGATGAAATAAATTCCATGAATGGTTTCAACTTCGATTCCCAAGCTTTCAATAACTTTAGTATTGAAAGAAGGTAAAATTCGATGTTTAATTTGCCGTTGGACAAAAATGGCAACTCCACCACCAATTCCAGTAAACCTGTCAAATCGATGAACCACATAATGTGGATTACTTTTCAATTTTACATTTGGTTTAAGAAAAGTTTCTGTCACAATGGCAATATGAATTTTGTGAACTTTGAGAAAATTATAAAATTCATCTTCACTCGATTTCAAAGATCGAGCATTCCAATTTAAAATATTCAAATAATTATTTAACATCACTGTTAAATTTTAAATTCATTATAATATTATTTGCAAATTTCCATCCGATTTGAAATGCTTCAAAAAGTGATGAAGTCGAATTCATTTGGATGATCATTTGAAAAAGTTGATCTTGTAGGTAGATCATTTTATTTTCAGTTATATCGCCTAAATCGACTTCATTTAAAGAAGCGAATGGCATTGAAGGAATATTTGTAGGTAGACTGCCATTAGAAGAAGATGATTTGGCCGGTCTACCTATTAATAAATTGTTTTCGTTAGAAGAAGAACTGCAAGGCGGTCCTGTGTTTTGATTATTTACATTAGAAGAAATAGGAGATAGATTTCTACCTAATATACCAGCATAAGTGAAATTAGAAGAAGATGATGACGAGGTCGATCTACCTGTCAATAAATTGTTTTCGTTAGAAGACGAATTGGCAGGTGCCTTAGAAGAATTTTCAGGTATGTTCTGTAAATTTAAGGTCGTTGATTTGACTTGTTGTCTAAGCGAACGAGCGTTTAAAATTTTTTCCCTGACAGGACATTTCAAATAATTGGATTTATGATTTCCATTGCAATTTGAACATGAAAATTTATCAGTGGTTTCATTCATTGGACAAGCGTCTTTCGAATGCGATTTACCACAATTCAAACACCGTATATCCATATGACAATTTTTGGTTCCATGACCGAAGCCTTGGCAACGACGACATTGCGTTAAGTTTGCAATACGATTATGCCGTTTATAATGTTCCCAATGAATTTTAATGTGGGAAATGAAACGTACTTTTTCTAAAGTTTTCAAATTGTTTACATCACTTCGATTGAAGTGTATTAGGTAAAGTTCATGGGAAATTCCAGAGCGTGGTTTAGAAGTACCATTCGCTCTTTTTTTCATAAGTATTACTTGGGAAGGGGCAAAACCAAGCAATTCTTTTAGTTCATTTTTAATTTCATCAATACTTTGATCATTTGATAATCCTTTCAAGACAGCCTTGAAGGGTCTGTCTGATTTTATATCATATGAATAAAATTTATGAAGTTTTTCGGACAAATATCGAATAAGACGTTCGTAATCTTCCAATCCATCCACCAAGACTCGACATTCTCCTCTTCGTCCGATTTGAAATGAGACTTTTACTTCCGGGAGAAAAGTAGAAAGCTCAGTACGGAATGCTTTGAAGTCGGAAATCATCACCGTCACTGGTGGCATAGATTGATGTTTCTTCCCAGAACGACAAGCGTCCATTTTGGGAATTTTTGAAGAATTTTCTTCTATGTCGCTACAATCGGATTCAGGAAGAATCTCGTAAATATTGTTAGACGGCATAGGATCAACGGTAGGGAAATCCGTCCGTTGTCTTTTATTTTTACATTCAGATTCTATAAGATCGTGAATGTTATTAGAAAAATGTTGAATAACGGATTGTGATTTATTCCGTATTGAATTATTTTTAGCCTTAGGCTTGTTGCCTTTCCGGTTGGACGCAGGCATTTTTGAAATTAATGAAATTTTAAATTAAATTAACTAGGCTAAATTAGTCTTCGATTAGACTCCTAGCTAGCCTTAAAAAAGGCTGATTAATTTCTTAGTCACTCTAATATCACTCTTTGTATCACTTAGTCACTCTAATATCACTCTTTGTATCACTTAGTCACTTAGTTAGTGATTCAGGTAGCCTTGAAAAAGACTGAAGCCTTGAATCAATGAAACTCTAGGTAGCCAGAAAAAAAAATTCCAGGAGCCAAGAGCTATACGCGTGCGGTGCGAACGACTGTTCAACACCGACTGACTCTCGCACTCTTGCTGTTGCTTACTCTTTGATTATTACACACATGAAAACTCCTACTCGCTCTTTCGCTCCCACACGAACTCTAAGTTCTATTGCTGCGTTGAGGTTCCATTCGTTATCGTTATTATAACGATAATAATAAAAATCTAATCACAAAGCATGTTTCATGTAGCGGTTTCAACCATATTACCGCTATTTACTTGAATTTCGTACAGAGAATTAACAGGAGTACAGGACTAGAGCGAACACAAACAATCGTTCAAATCAGTCCCTCACCGGAGGGCTGTTTCAAACACTGCGCAAACCCATGAACTCCTATAAAACGAATTCATACTAAATAGCGTTTAATTGAGTTTAATCCAATTAGACCACGAGAGTAAAACAATCCTGGAATTAAAACGAAGTGTTTTTCTCGGGAATCAATATTCAGAATGTTCTTTTACTGTATTGGACTTTCGACATGTGAATATTATCATCTGCTAGTGAAAATCGTATCCGTCCTTTATATTTCTTCGAGGAGCTGTGAAATACATCAGCAGCGTTAATCAGTTAATACTGTACGTACAAACAATAACTGGGGTCAAGTTGTAGCACAATCCAGCGACTATCATGGTGATCGCATAAGCTTCGATTTGCAAAAAAAAAACTACCGTGCGCAGCAAACTGCCAGTACACTGGAAGAGTGCTCACACTCCATGTGTGGACTCGCTCTTGAAGTGATTCCTAACATAATGTGAAAGATTGTGGGCTGCTTCGCAGCAGTAACTCACTCGCAGTAAGTGTTTACTCCTGCTGACTCTCACTCATCGCACCCGAAAGAAAACACCACTCGTTTTCAAAATATACCTTGTTGTGAGTCACTCATAAGCGTACGCGAAGGAGTGCGAGTAAGACAGAATACGTCTCGCCATCGCTCGAAAATGTGTTGCGTGCACTGGGCTCTCACTCTATTAGCAACACATTGGTTATTTGACATTGTGGAAAATTTTAGCATAAATTGCTGATCATATTTCTGATAGCATGGAGAAGGAATTATATTGATGCGATATTCACGAACAAACTCTGCCCATTCTTCCACATGGCGAATTTAAAAAAAGCGCCTCATTAACAACGCTAATAGGAAAGTTCATTTTGTATTTCCAACACCATGGATCATTCAAACAGAGCTCCTTCGTGTGACAACTTGTTTAGGTTTCCCGCGGACCCACACGGACCGAAGGATGCGGCCAACATGGATCTTCGCCAACGGCATATGGAAGACCCTCATGCGATATTCAATTCACCGGCCACTACCGATAGCTTCTCGAGAATCCGCTACCGCTACATTACATAATGATACTTTTCTAGTTTTAAGTTAGTCGTAATTAAGATTAGTAAATACCCTTGGCATCTTAGAGCTTAAGCAGTGT
This sequence comes from Malaya genurostris, assembly GCF_030247185.1. Lineage (NCBI taxonomy): Eukaryota > Metazoa > Arthropoda > Insecta > Diptera > Culicidae > Malaya > Malaya genurostris. The sequence continues at coordinate 89,653,183 of NC_080572.1, read as the reverse complement.
GCCTTAAAATTATACTATAATATTGAATAAAAAAAACTTGTTTAGGAGTGTTAAATCTTTTAACAACTACCGTTTTGAGGAATTTGATGGTAGCCCAATTGCTAGAAAGAAACTACTATACTTACTTTGTAATTGTCCATTCACAAACAGCGGCAGCTTGCCGATAATCTGCTGTACCGTTTCCGATCTCGCCAGACCAGCTAGGGCCCGGCAGGCCATCCCCCGAATGCAATCTGCATCAGTGATGGGCGTTTTTACACACATCAGTGACAGCAGCACAATGATGCCATTGTTTGACCGAACACTCTCCCACACTTTCTGCAGCAATTCTTCCGAATTTTTATTCGGCATTCGTTTTTTTGCTGACCCAAAACGTGCCAGTGATCCACTAGGGCGATGGATTGGTGCACAAACCGTATTGACCAGCACGGCCAGTGCTGATTTCTGCACTTCGGCATCTGCCACAATTTCACCTTCCGCTGCTCCCAAAACGATGTTAATTCCAGCGGCCGATCCTTCGTCCGGAAATTCGATTCGCTCGCAGAACACCGTATGAACCCGTGGAATCACACAGCACACGTTCAGCACATCCAGAGCGGCTCGCACCGTTTCAGCGCTGCAAGAACTGAAACATGATTAGAATAAATTGCTGAATCGCTGATAAACCTTTTAGCGGAAACTTACCGCCCGCTGTAGTTCCACTCGTACGCCAGGGCGATGATTCGAAGCAACAGATTTACTCCGCCCAGTGTCAAAAACTCATCCACCGGTGTCCAGAGAGCTTTCATCGGCAACAGTTCTTGCAGTGTCTTGATTTGGTCACTGATGACTTCGGGAGAATTTTTGACCGATTTAAAAACTGGCTGCGCCAAAGTTCCAGTTGGGCACTGCTGACGCGTCACCTGACTGTACTTGTAGTACAGATGATTTTCGAAAAACTTCTTCAGAGCGACACACACGTGCCGAACGACTTGCCGGGCGGCACATTCCTCATCGTCATTCAGATTGTATTCGTCGGTCGATAAAAGGATGGGCAGTACGGATATGACGTTGTACAGTTTCCTCAGGCCGTCCTGCTTATCAAACTCATCCATCATGGTCTTGAACTGGCAGCTAAGCCCGAAAAACATCGTTGCATGGCAACGCCCCGAATCGTGAGAGCATCCCAGAAGCCACAGGGCATACGACACCAGTTCGGTAATTATTTTCTGTGGCATCAAACAAATCCGCTCCATTGCATCTTCGCAATAGGCCAGATAGTAGAACGCGATAGAAACTCCGGTGGCTGCCAGACTCGGGCGGGGCACTTTAAGCAACCGTTCAAGGCCACCGTTGGCGATGAATTCTAGCGAAAACTTTTTATGACATAACAGCGAAGCTAAATATTTGAGCGCTTCAAACGCGAGACAAGTATCCTTGGCATCCAAATTCTCGATATAACGGAAAATCAAACTCATGGCATTGTGCTCGAAAACGTGCGGTAGAAATTCCTGGTACTCTCCCATTGGCGTTAGATATCGTAGGATCAGCATCTGACTGGTGGCAATTGTTGCCGGGTAGATCGGAATCAGATTCCGGTGGGTAGCCGGCTTACTCTGTCCGTTATCCTGCGTATTTTGACTGTTTTCGTTCTGGAAAAGTGTATTTAAATTCGATACCGGAGTTGGTCCATTGGCCGGTGTAGTCCCAATTCCTTCAGAAGGACCCAGATGAGCAAACGGTCGATTATCATCATCAGCACCACCGCTATTCTCCGTTAGCGAGTGATTCTGATGATTGTCGAACGGTGGTTTACCGCTAATTGGGGCTGCTTCACCCTGAAACATTCTTTGAAATGCAGTGCTACTAGTTCCTTCGCCAGCCTCAACCAACCGGTCCCGATTCCGATGGGCCAACTGGAGTAGATGCAACCTTCGCAACATGATCGGCAGAAGTCGAATATTCTGTTCCCGAAAACTGACAGCGATCTCCTGAACTTCCATTGCCGCCCCCAGCAGACCCGTGGCATAGCTCTGCAGCGGTTCCGGGCTGGATTCTGCCCAACCGTATAATCTTGTAATTAAATGATCAAATTCAGCTTGAAAAACCGCTGACGTTTCCAGACCTGGCATGATAACCAAAATCAACCGACAAGCTGCTATATTTAGTGGCTGTGAGCATTGCTGAACGTTTTGTCGGGTGAAAAAATTGTCTCGCAGATAGTCATTCACCAGCCGGGTCATGAAGTGGTCTTTGCGGAAAAGCGTTTTCAATATACGACCCAAATCACTGTTGGGATCGGTACGCGATGGATGGCGTTCGTCAAACGGATCCGGATCTTTACGCATGTACACTTCGGTTTCTTCCTCGAAAATTTCCGCTAATCTGCAAAAAAGAAAATGTCATATCAGAAGCGGCTCCGTAAATCCCATCCAAAACGTGACGTTGATTTTTTTTCCAATGCAGTAAATTGACTAATGCAGTTTATTTTTATTCTTCTAATGTACCAACTGAATGATCAGACCTTCACTGGATCAACCATCAGTAAATATTCCATCAAATAGACATTACATACATTCATATTGTTAAGTTAAACCCATAAAAAATAAAACGCACAAATAATTTTAACGCTACAGACAATTACACAATACAGTAACAATCTTCACATCATATTCGTTACACAGTTCTAGCAAAATGTTATGTTAATACAAATCCATCTCAAACCCCTTCTATAGTACAGAATCGAACTACGATTCCGATCAACTTCCTCTTTCAACTAATTATAGTTAACTTAGCAAACATGACTATCACGTATCGCGCTAATTAGCTTCCGTTCTCACCTGGTCACTATCGGTTCCGGATCGTACCCCGGAATGCTGTGCCTTTCTTCCCATAGCTGAAATATTCGGGTTAAGTCACGGCCCCGCAGTACCTCCGTCTGATCGATCGGAGATGCCATTGTCGGTGCTAGCACCGGAGCTAAGCAACGGTAGGTAACGGAGCCTTCCGAAAACGGGGATTTTTTTCTTCTACGTCGTTTTGACAGCACTATACGCACTATTTTTACAGCAGCAGTTGCACATCAGCTGCCGCAGCAGGCAAAGCGAGTGAATACGGTCGTCCTAACCTCAACCGGGTGCTGCTCGCTTTCGTCGTATATTATTCACCGTGATGCGACACTCTATAGCCAAGCAAACAACCGTTCTTATGCTTCTTTCTCGATACTTGTCTGTCGTTCGGTCAATCCGTGATTGCGTGCGTGATGTGATGACGGATAGATGGGGAAAAAAATTAACAAGCTTGCTAAATTTTGGAACTTTCCGATCACAATAAATATCGGAAACGTGTCTCGCGATTCGGGACTTTCGATTGGAAATATAGAAAGTGGAAAAGTTCACCGCAAAACAAGAATTTTCAGCACTTGAAATCGGTCAAATGAAAATACACGTTTATCGGAAAACTATTGAATATTACGCTTTCACTCTCCGCGAAATGCAATGGAACTGACATCAGGACCAGAGATGCCAGAAAAAAATTTCAAAAATCTTCAAGCAGGGTTGAAATAGTGTGTAAACCAGCACGGTGGCAAGGATAGGGCGCTGCAGCAAGTGCTAGCGTGGCCAACATCTGGGGCATTTGGTGGGCAATCAGAGCGCTCAAAGTACGGTAAACAAACATTCGAGCATTTCAATTCGAGTAAAATCTTAATTTCCTTATCGTAGTGATGATATTCTGATCGATAATTTGCGGGGAAGTGCTTTAAAGGGTACTGAATAAACAAATAGTTTGTAATATCCAGATTTTTGTTAGCCATTCTTCTTCATTGTTTTGGTTTTTGCAGAATGATGCTGGCCACAGCTTCATGACGTCATAGCAGAGGGCTGGTGTAAACCAGCACCCTGCTATGACGTCATGAAACTGTGGCCAGCATCATCCTGCAAAAACCAAAACAATGAAGAAGAAGAGCCGAGCAATGAGCATTGAGGCGACGACACGACCTGCCACTCGTCTATCAAAACTGTATCGTAAATTTAACTACCCCTCAGTAACTGGAAATGTCAAATCGGAAACGCTAGTGATTTTTTTTAAACTGGCAGCACAAGTTGATATATTTATTGATTTCGAATAACAGTCACCATAACCTTGGTTACTGCATATCGAAGGCAAGATGAATGTAAACAAAATAAATTTCAGATCGGTTATTATATTATGGAACATTTTAATGGATTTACCTGACTCGAGCGGAATGTAAAAATTGAGGAGTATGAGTTATGTCTTTTATAAAGCCAAGTTCAAAATTCAGGTCTTGACTTGAAACCGTTGTGTAAGAAGGAAGACATGGAAATGACCGACAACGAGCTGAGCGATTCTAGTGCTCTGCGGTACCTGCATAACGTACGGTAAAATGATTTCTTTGTGGAATTCCACTAGTAATCCTCGAATAGTGGCCAACAAGGTGAAATACTGTTTCCACTGCTGCGCAATCAACCGACACAAAACAATTTTGACACCGGCATATTACACCGAATCCTACTGCCCAGAAAAGCTAGCAGTTGAAGTAAACGGATGAATCGCTGGAAGCAGATCATTGTCCTCGTTCGTTGGTTTCATCCATAGTTTCGATTAAATTCCGACAATCGAGTTCATTTGAATGCATTTCTGCTTAATTTGGACAAAGTTTAACACTAATAGAACTATTCCACCGCTTTCAAAACATGTTTATTTGTTTTGGGGTTCCTTGGTAACTAGACCATAGCAACTTAAACAGTGTTGCTCGAGAAGATTATTTTTATCATTTACAAGGGGTCGCTAGATTTGTGGTAACTGGCGGTGAATCGTTAGCGAACAGTTTTAATGCTGATTTTTCTTCGGAGTGCCTGGTCGTGTCGTCGATTGAGGTTTCTATGCCCGGTGAAAAATGAACGGTGGCCCTACTGAAAAATGGGTGGCCAACACGTTTCCTGATGAAAACAAAACAATATGTAAAAGCGATTCACACGCAGCATCAAGCGGCTATCACCTGAATGGAACGATTACGAAACAACAACATTAATTGTAAGCAATTCATATGAAATGACACTACGTCAAGTTCACGGAACTTTTTAATGTCGGATACGTGAGCAATATTCGGCTAAATAAAATTAATAAACCAATCTGGACGTCGACCGAAATTGATTGATCGTCTGAACTGTGTTTAATGCATTCGTTTCCTGATGAAAACAAACCAATCTCATTTGCATTTGTGGTTGTAAGTGAGCTGTCAGAGAGCCTAATTATATTTTGTAACATTCGCAAGGGCCTATCGTGCGATATGCCCTAATCACACGTTACTACCGAGTTCATGGTTTTTGATATTATCCTACACCCTCATTCTACATAACTAAAAATTGAGTGACACACCGCTCGAACTCACAAAAAGTGTACGTACTCTAATACCATGTTCACATTAACGCTTATATCACTTGATATACCGAGATGATATGCATATCACGTGGGAGTGTTCACATATGATCGAAATAATATCGTTTGACAATCAAATTGTCATATTGAATGTTCCCATTAGGAGTAAGATCAATAATATTGCTTTTCTCTCCTACAATTCAATCAATAGTTGAAGTCTTGCAATTAATTGTCTCCGAACGCCAGTATTTGTTGAAAAATTTGAAATTATAATGATTGTTTATTGTCACTCTCAAAGTGACGTTCATAAATGAGTGCGTTCAATACCATTATCCGTGTTGCTAGTTGCGATTTTTGACAACTCGACATGATATCGTGCATGGTATCCCGGATATCATGCCAAAATGATGATACGCGTTGACATCAAATTGTATGGTATATCAAGTGATATCGCACATGATATCATCGGATATCTAGTATATCCGTATATCACTTGATATCAGCGCTAATGTGAACATACTATAAACTTGAGTTACCACCTATCTACTCATTTTTGAGTTAAGAACGTTCATAAATGAGTGCGTTCAATGCCATTATCCGTGTTGTTAGTTGCGATTTTTGACAACTCGACATGATATCCCGGATATCATGCCAAAATGGTGATACGCGTTGACATAAAATTGACATTTTCTACCACCCTGCAGTATTATTAATTTCAACAACTTGTACTTGCTTATAGTATGTTCACATTAGCGCTGATATCAAGTGATATACGGATATACTTGATATCCGATGATATCATGTGCGACATCACTTGATATCCCATACAATTTGATGTCAACGCGTATCACCATTTTGGCATGATATCTGGGATATCATGTCCAGTTGTCAAAATCGCAACTAGCAACACGGATAATGGCATTAAACGCACTCATTTATGAACGTCACTTTGATATTGGCAATAAAAAATCATTATAATTTCAAATATTTCAACGAATAGTGGCGTTCGGAGACCATTAAATGCAAGACTCCAATTATTGATTTAATTTTTATAGAGAAATATAATATTATTGATCTAATGAGTTGATTCAAGATGACAACTTGATTGTCAAACGATATCATTTCATTCACATGTGAACAGTTTGACATGATATGCATATCTTCTCGGTATAGTGATGTCAGCGCTAATGTGAACATGGTACAAGTGTTTTTAAATGATAAATAATCGCATGTTATAAGGAGAGAAGCTTTTCAGAATGAATAAAGGACTATTCACACATTTCAGTTCCGTGACGGTTCAGTTAAAGTGCCTTCAGTGCGCCGTCAGTGTTCTTTTTTTGTCGGAACCCTTTCGTTCCGTTTCCGTTTCGACACAGCAAATGCAGTGACATACCGACTTCAGTAAAAATACAAAAATATCGGTGACGACGAATTTGAGTTTGTCAGACCGGCGTTACACTGACGGCGAGCTGCACTGAAATTGCACTGTGCCAGATAGGTGTGAATGCGCGCATAGAAAACGAATGAAATAATATCAGTATCCGTGCACAGTATCGTGCCGGTACTGAACCGGACCGGGTATGTGTGAATAGTCCTTAATCATCTCTACTGGCAACAGTGCCCCGCTTGTGAGGAATTCTGGCAACCGTAAGAAGGCTGGCTGCATTATGGCTGCTGTCAAAATTGTCCAGGCGAAATTGCGTCATTATCTCGCCGTGCGTGTCTTGTTCATTTCCCTCCTTTTTCTTTTTTCTTTTTTTTATTCGACTTCATTTGATATTCGTCAATCCCGAGTGTACGTACAAAAAACGAATCTTGAGACGAGGTAAATGAGATTGAAATATGGGTATGTTTGGTAGTGAGAAAGTAATGTTATTGGCAATAACATTTTCCTTGATTAGTATATGTGAAGGGCAATAACTTATTGCCTTACATATGTATCTTTTATTGAAAAAATAAAACCAAGACGCTTAAAATGTAGAACCGATTCAAAACGGTTCTGCAAATCTTGTATGGCAAAAATCCGACAGAAAAGAACCGTTAATAACCGCTAGGCGAAATTCTCTGCCGGAAACGGTTGTTGCATTGTTGCCAAACTTTTGCCGGAATTCTGGCAGAATTCCGGCAAAAATGGCTGGCAGACATAGCCAGCCGTCTGAGGGGAAATCTGCCCGCCGCGTACAAGTGGGTGATCGCGAGGAATGTATTACACTGAAAATAATTAGCACGCTAGCATCATGTGCAAAGCATTTGAACTATCGCTACCCAAATAACCATGACCCATTATAACTTTACATTAACTCAGCTTTAAAAATTCGCGTAAAGGATGATTATCAGACTCTTATTATTATTCGTATAGTTTTGTTTAAAGTTTCATTTCTCCAAAATATAGCATTGAATGTCGATATATAGCACGGCGGAAGGTTGTTGTAAAATAATGCTCAGTTACGTTTTGAATGCAAATTTAATGCACATTGCTTTAAAGTATGTAGGATTAGTGTAATTATACATTAACAATGCAGTGATATAATGCATACGGTTACTTGAGTACTTGTAGAACACATGAAATTCATGAAAATATACACTTAACTCATAAAATAAGTGTAAAAACTGTTGATATTTAGTGGAAATCATGCTACATTTATCTGGAATGCACATCAAAACTATAAGATATATCGTTACCTCAAGATTCTATATAACTTTCATACGAATGTCACATTGTTTTCCACATAGATATCAAGTGAAAAACTGTTGACTGAATCAAGTGTTTTGCACATACCTCGTGTACTCATTTCCACTAGAACATGAAGTGTTTAACCGACGACACGACCTGCCACTCGTCTACCAAAACTGTATCGCAAATTTAACTACCCCTCAGTAACTGGTAATGTCAAAACGAAATCGTTTGGAAAAATATTGAAACTGGCAACACAAGTTAATAAATTGTTGATTTTGAATAACAGTTACCATAACCTTGGTTACTTTATATTAAAGACTCGAGAAATGTAAATAAAACAAACTGCAAAACAATTACTAAAAACTAAAATGTATTCACCGATTGTCCTGAGTGAAAAATTATCTTCTCGCTGTAAGTTTTAAGATCTCCAGATCTCCAGCACAATTAATAGATGTTATAGGTATCATGATTTTAACGATATATATATATATATATATATATATATATATATATATATATATATATATATATATATATATATATATATATATATATATATATATATATATATATATATATATATATATATATATATATATATATATATATATATATATATATATATATATATATATATATATATATATATATATATATATATATATATATATATATATATATATATATATATATATATATATATATATATATATATATATATATATATTAGAGATGGTCGGGTATCGGGTATTTTACCCGAAACCCGACCCGTACCCGTACCCGACGGGTTTTTGGTCGGGTACGGGTAAACAATTTTATTTTCAATCGGGTACGGGTCGGGTACGGGTAAAAAAAATTTACTGCTTACTCGGGTACGGGTCGGGTCGGGTAAAAAAATTTACTACTCACTCGGGTACGGGTCGGGTACGGGTAAATTTTTTTTTCTGATCGATTAACCGACCATTTGTACTTTACATAAATATGTTTACACGTTGACGAGAATTTTTTTTTGCAAAACAGTTGTTCCGAAAAATAAACAATTTGATTCAAGGGGTTTTGACATTCGCACCTAGAACTAGACCTGAAAACTGGCATCTTTTTCCAGAAAAAAACATTTCTTTTCTTCATTAAAAAAAAACGATCAATTATAGTTACGTGAAAAGTTATGTGAATATTTTCCACCCTACTTTTTTATAACATATTTAATAAGACACACTGCCTTAGCTCTAAGATGTTGCGGCCAGACCCTACTTTTCACGTAGGTTTTAATGGACTGCCATTTTAAAGCTGTTTAATGCACAATCCAGTAAAAATTATTTGATTAATATATAAAATGTAGTGTAGTACTCATATCACATTCAGATAACAGAAAACTGTTATTTTAAATATTGGTTGGAGATTTTCAAAATTTACATATAAATCATTAGGATTCTACCCATTAAAACATGAACATTTATTTCAGAAAATCTGCATAGAAGTTCTTCTTATTCTTCACTTCTGGGTGGTGTCACCTCACTTGAAATGACACCGATTGATGGCACAGCAAGTTGAGCTATATTGCCAGTTCGATGTCAACATTTCATAAGGGCACATAAACCAATGAGAGTTTCTCTTTGTTTACTTTCTCTTTTGTGAATATCTCTTTAATTTTCACGTGTACCTACAAAGTATTCGTGTAGAATGAAAGATAATATCTCCATGTTTCCAACATTACCAAATATGTAACGAACGTTTGTATAATAACGCAGATGTAGTCGAAAGAGAAAGTAAACAAAGAAAATCTGTCAATTGTTTTTAGGCCCTTTTGAAATGTTGACGTCGAGTTAATTAACGTTTCTTTTCACTGAAAATCTCGATGCGTGACAGTCGCAAAAGTACGGGTGAAAATCTTTTCACGCGAAATGCTCAAATTATCACCGTGTTCACTCGTTGAGGGTTCCAAAGGAGGTGGAACAGAAGTTCAATGGCTGTAAAAACCACCAGCCCGTTAACATCGTTGGTGTGGGTTTGTGAGGCTTACAAAACGGGCATATTTGACAGATTAATTTAAATCAAAATCATAATTCATTTTGCTTTGTAGTAAAAAAAAAGTAACCAAACAAAATTTCTCACAAATGTTCAAACTACTTACACTTGAAGGACTCACAGTTCACCATTTTCAAAATTGAATTTTTCACACCGGGAATACACGTGAATTATTTGATGTTTGGTCAATTCACGTAAACGAACCGATGATACTCTATTAATTTTAGGGGATGTTCGTGATTTTTCAAGTGATTCTAATGTGAATTTTTATTTGTGTGTTAAGATAATGAGCACGCTTACTTGTGGTTCTAAAGAATTGGATCAAAAGTCGCACTGTTTCGTAAAAACCATACCTACCCAAAATTGAATACAACGGGTATTACGACATTTTGGATAAATATGCTTCTCGAAGTAGATATTACTCCCTTTTGTTGACATTTGTAAATGAGTATAAAGTACCAAAGACATTGGAAATCTATTCATGCTTCACAGTGTATTTATATGTTTAAATGTAAACAAGCATTTTAATGTATTTTACTTACAAACTAGAGCCTGATACGCTCTATCTAGCTCGCTATCTAAAACACTTTATTTTTTCCATCCTGAATTTTGGTAAACTTTGTACTACTCATTCGGATCGGGTACGGGTACAGGTAATTTTTAATCGGGTACGGGTCGGGTAAGGGTAAAATTTTCTATTTTTTATCGGGTACGGGTATTTTTTTTTCATTATTGATCGGGTACGGGTCGGGTACGGGTAATTTTTTAAATTTTTAATCGGGTACGGGTCGGGTACGGGTAATTTTTTTTGCTGATCACTCGGGTACGGGTCGGGTTCGGGTATAAGAATTTCTATACCCGACCATCTCTAATATATATATATATATATATATATATATATATATATATATATATATATATATATATATATATATATATATATATATATATATATATATATATATATATATATATATATATATATATATATATATATATATATATATATATATATATATATATATATTTACTGTCAGTCCATTGAAAATCCTTTGCAAAGTTTCCATAAGCCACACACACAGGAGATTGAAGCTTTCAATGTGAGTAAAATTTCTTTTTGAAAGCGACGATCAACGGGCGTAAGATGAGACAGAGACAATTTGAACTACTTCTGAGCTGAGAAAATAGTAGGATGGTGATGAATGTTAGAACTTCTAAATTATACTTGACATATTTACACAAATAATACATTAAGACAATTTATTGGTATATAATCCGTATATTGTAATTATTGTCAGAAGAATACAATTGAAGGAGGAACATGTTCTTTAGGCCGAAAAATGCATCGTATGAATTCGAATTTCTTAAAAGACAATTGTTAATTTCTCTTGTGCATACGGAAGCTTTCAATTTATACACTTCTCGATTTCTGTTTATGTACTATTTTTCTTGTGTAACACTTCCTTCCTTCAACGGTGAACTCCATACTATTGATCACATCAGCTCCAAAAGTGGCTAAAGTATAGGCATTGGCGTCGAATGGCAATTGTTATATTTGTATTTAATTCACAATTTTCTTCTTGCAATAATATTCCCTTTGTTGTAATGAATACCATTATAGGTCCCCGAATCTAAATCCTTCAGCAGGATCAATCTTCCGTTTATCACCGATATCGCATTCGGTTTCATTTTTATTGTTTTTCCATTCAAATACTCAAGGATCGACTATTTCACCAGTATGATCATTTTGCTGGTAACATCTCAACATTTGTTTTTGAGCTACGATGCATGTCAACATGCTTTGCATTTGAATTAATTTTCCATATCCAGCTTCAGGAGCACTGCAAGAAATAGAAATGCATATAAAACCGGGTCAACACAAATGATATAAAAAAGAATTGTGTTTTAATTAATTGATAAAAGATTAAATACATACAAAGGTTACTCAGGATACTGTTTGGGACGTTATGATGGCATGTTTTCATGAAAAAAAAAGAATATATACATAGCTCACAAAACACTCAAATAGAATTTAAACTCACCTTTATCATATTTGGAGCTGATAATGGCAGTAGCATTCTGTTGATCCACATTCTTAAGCTGAAGTGGGCACAAAATTGAAAATTGATGGAAGTACTCCTCAACTTTATCAACCTTTATTTATTTATTATGGGGCTCCTATGGAAACTAGTTCGTAGCAACTGAAACAGTGTTGCTCGAGAAAAATTTATTCTATCATGATCAAGGGGTCGCTATATTTGTGGTAACTGGCGGTAAATCGTCAACGGACCACTTTTATGAGAATTTTTCTTCGGAGTGCCTGGTCGTGTCGTCGGTTTAACACATGTAGTTCGATTTAATAGCAAAACACATAAAATCCAAAAGAAAAACACATCGAAGCTAAGTGAAAAATAATCTAATCTTGCAACTTAGTGACTTTGCACATGAAATCTCAAAACAAATCGCTTTGATTACGTATTGAAATGAAAAAGCATAGTAAATTGAAGTGCTATTTACATATAAATCGATCGTGCCAATTTTTATCAGTGTATTTATAACAGGGAGCAACCGGAATAAAAAGAGGCATATTAGATTTTTTATCATGACGTCACAAATGAACAAAAATTCATCAATTCAGCGGTACTGTTTACAAACAAACTTAAACAAAATCGAGGAACACATCTCAAACAATCATCTTTACACTTCACAACTAGCCACTTTCATTTAATAAATCTCTAAAACGAACCGTATTGAGTCGTTCACAAATGTTTTGAAGCTCTGTTTAGGCGATATGGATCGTGAACATTCTCATCCGTGTGTCAACAGACAAACAAAAAAAAAGTCTGTTTACAAACAGTACTGCAAACTGTCAAAATGTGTTCGCCTGATTGAGGTTAGCGGTGACGGTAAAAAAAAACTAATTGTCGCTGCAGTTGAGATCTGAAAAACGTAATATTCAGCGATCATCGTTTATATCACGTTCATTGGCCAATTCATGACGTCGCTACTAGTGCGCATTGCGACATCATATCACAGACTAACAGACATGACAGTATGCGTAAATTCTTATAAAAATAATTTTTCGTGATGCACTAGTTCCACCTATATTGTACTGCGCGAACTATTTACTATCGGTACACCCCTTGTGTTACGTAAAAGTTTTTTTACTAGTTGGTTTCCCCTCGTTTGTCAACACCGATCAGCTGCTTACAGGGATGCCTGATTTCATCAAAATTTTTGAAAATGAATCGTCACAATAAATTATTGGATTAGGTTGATAATATATTTAACTTTTTCGCGATGTTGGAAGGTAACCATTTATTTGACTCAACGTTGTTCATCTAGACTATTTTTTATTGTGTTGGTAGTTTTCACCCGAAATTAAGTGGCGGCAGACCAGAAGCAAGTAAATATTGTAACAAAACGGGTTCGATTTTGTATTGGGTTGGAGGATGAGAAGTAGGCATAATTCTGTATATAGTTTTGGCAATATGTATTAAATCTGTATCCTGCATGAAATTCGCATGGACGTATACAAATCAATACATTACAGGTAATTCTGCATGAATGGCAACTCTGTTGGTAAATGAAAAAAATAAACACAGTATAGATGACAGACAGGCTGTTTTTGATAGGGTAACGTGGCGCCATCATGACACATGTGAGTACTGTCCCAAATAAAGGAATATTCGAAATGACCGTTAAAATGATTGAAGAATCTAATTTGAGTGTCCTGTCTGTTAGTCTGTGATCATATATTCCACGTCGAACGTGATAATAATGATTGTCGCTGGAAGTATTTTCCAGTTTTCAACTGCAAAGAGAATATTTTTCTGGAAAAAGAAGCCAGTTGTCTGGTCCTGCCCTAGGCTTTACATTGTAATTGACAGGTCGCTTGCTCGTTTGGAACTGTCATTCCAAACGAAGAGCTATCAAAGATAAATAATAAAGACATGTATGTGCTTATAAATATTTTTGAAAAATGTGGTTCGTTCCCGGTACCTTCTGAAATGACCGCACTCACCGCTGGGTGGAGCGCGAGATTAATTGAATTGTTATCATTTCAACCAAAGTGTGCCATAAAATCTCAATATATACAAATGAGCTACCGAATCGAAAGGGTTCTCACGGTTTGACATTTGCATTATGAATGTATGATGGGAACTCAGCAGTGAAACCAATTTTTCACAATTGGTGCCAGTTTCACGGAGGACCGTAGATGTGCGCCAAAAAAAGATCGTGACTGTCATGTCTGGAAATTCGTTTGTGGAGCTATCGCTACTCTGGTAATAGGCACCCAAGGTTTGATCACTGATTTTTGTAAAAATTACCTGATAATTGGCATCCCTGGTTGAACTAACATGTTTTGAAAAGTAAACAACGTGTGCTTGAGAAATTTTCTCGCAGTATTTTAAAAACAGGAAATTTAGGAAGTTTTTTTAGTTCCACAGTATTTCTGTGTGTATTTCTTCTACATCATGCCGTTTATGAAAGGAAAGGCGCCGGTTAGAAGATCTATTCAGTATCTGAGTGCTGGCCGGTTAGCACTGAAAGAAAAAATTAAGATCTTTAGTGTAAATTACAATACTTACGGTAGTCATCATGAGGGCGCCAGGTGAATTAGTTAAAAGACTCGAAAACTCTCTATACTTATCATTACATCATTTTCTTGCAGAGATTTCGTATTCTGGAACATTCCCCAGATACAGTACAAAAATCCAGAGGTGCAGGTTGTAACGTTCAAAAACATGACTCCATCTCCCTTTATTCGATGTTATTTCGGTTGGTAACTTTTATGTAACTGCTTTTAACCCTTGTAATAATTATACTTGCCTTAGATAATGGTAAGCAAATGCTGATTGACATCGACAGTAAAGATCGAAATGAGATAATGCAACATCTGATTCGTGTAGTAGGAAAATCACTGTAAGTAACATTTCTTACTCAAGCTTAGTCATTTTATTTTTACAAACAAAAGTAATATTATTACATTATCAATTATCATGCTCCGCAATGTCTTCCTTGCTGTTGGTGAGCTTTTCGGTTGCTTCCTTGTCCGGCACTGGTTTACAAGCTCCACCGAGGCTAGCATCATCAAACGAATCCGAATCGCTGTCCAAATCATTGTCAGCTTCTCCTGTGAAAAAGTACACTGCTCTCGGAATAACCTGCTCCTTGATGTAGTATCCTATTTCAAAATCCGTTTCCAAAAACTGTATACTCAACAGCGAGTCTGTTTCGAAGAATTTCTTCGGATCGAAAAAATTGAAAAAACTGTTTGTGGTTACCTCGTGCTTTCGACCACTTTCGTCGGTCATTGTCAACTTGGTCAGATTTACTCCGTCCTTCCAATCGATAGCATGTCCCACAGTATCGTGAATCTCAAACCCATTGTAAGAGAATGGCTTCTCAGTATTAGGAATGCATGTCATAAGATATTTTTTCTTCAGTAGACGATCATTGAAGAAATCGTTAGGTTCGAATTCGAAGATCAACTCAAAGCTTGGCTGCGGTTCATTTCTAACCACCGATCGTACGTCGATCAACTTTTTCAACGGTTCTTCGTCTGCTTCACGGATCATGGTTTGCAGTACCGGTGTCATTTTGAAAACGTTCAACCAGAACTCCGGAATACCGGCGATCTGATCTGCTGCATCATCCGTCGCAACCCGATCGGTAGAGGAAACGAGTGGCGATCCGGTAACGATCTGACGCCGGGTTTCGTTCATTTTGGCGTACCGTTCCTGGTACTCCACTTCCAGCGAGAAAACTTTTTGGTGAAAATCGGCTTCTTGATCCAGGATTTCCAACTGCAGTTTCTTCAGTGCTTGCAACCTATTGCGAACATTTTCCGGGAATTCTTCTATTTTCTTCATTTGCTGAATCCGGATGTCCAGATTGGAAATTTGTTGCAGTAGCTGTTCTTCCCTATCGGAGAGCATTCTGATACTTACGCTTGTTCTGCGATTTCTTTTTTTCACCGAATGGCAATTTTATCTTCCTGATCAATGGTTGCTTGGTTTTTTTTAACCTGAGAAATTTGAGTGACTTGATGTGAAAAAACTCGATAGAACTCAAAAGGGCCTAACTCCAAATAAGAATCTCTCTTTGTTTACTTTCTCTTTTGATTATTACGGAGTCATTACAGTATTTTCTCGAAAGTTTCCAATATAAATCGAAAGCTTGTGGTTTTAACTTGAAAATTTTGCAAAGAGTAAAGCGTCAAATAAAAAATCACTCCGGTAAATCGCAAAGGAAATAGTAAATAAAGAGAAACATGTAATTTGCAGTTAGACCCTTTTATCGTAGCACTATCGAACTATTCTATGCAAGAAAAGTCCGTTTGGAAGAAATTGTATCTGTCAGTGTCTTTTCAACCAAAATAACGACCTACCCAATGCTTCTAAACTTGCTTCCAACTTAGGAAAGCGATAATCTGGTTCTTATGTAGAATGAAAATTAGCTTTCTTATTATTGTAACAATGTATCCTGTCTTTGAGTATTCAGTGGCCCTTATTACCGTTCTCACTTCCACTTTCACATTCACTTCACTTACATGTCACTTCACTTGATTTTTCCTATTACCAGTATCACGCATAGTGACGTGATCACTGTAGTGGAAAAAACTCATTTTTTCAACGAAATGTTGATGGCGTGATGTTCATAATGACATCAAGTTCATACAAATAATTACTTCTATCTTTGAAGCGACTTCCGTACTAAGGACCTAAATTCACTTCACTCGATTTTCACCGTGAAGTGATACCGATAATAAGGGTCACAATCATTTCACTTGGTTTTCACCGTGTAGTGATACCGGTAATAAGGGCCAGTGTTTCAATTAGTGCCATCGAAAAAACTAACAAGTCTCATTTTTTTTTCCTAGTGAAACTCTCGAAGCAGAATCAAAGTTGGCCCAAAAACAGGACAATCCTGCAAACTTCGGCGTAGGCTGTATGAAACATTGCATCTGTGAGATCCCCGGTCAGTTACCCTGTCCCGGTGTTGTTCCGGTACCAAAACATATGCGCGGAAAGTATATATATCAAATGAAGGATTAGAACAATGTTCTAGTTTATTAACCTTAAAATTAGTAAATTAGTCAGTAGTTTAAATATATATATTGTAAAAAAAATCATTCACTAATAAACTGCTGATAGATGCGTATAGAAATTTTTAAAATAGGGTAATTGTACGACCGGTCATCTCATTAGTCGAACCATCACATAACTTTGCTGATTACTCGGTATACAGTCAACGGATTGCGATGTATTCAGTGCCAATATTTTCCAATACAGACGACGTAAAAACTCGATGTGAATTTTCATCGTATTCTTTGTTCCAAAGCGTTGAACGACTGAGATAGCAGGTCTCCAATGAGTTTTTCCTTCAACACATGACACCAAAATGGTGCATTTGAGATGAGTAAGGGTACGATTACCCCTTCATGAGATTGACAAACATGCAGTGAAATAGAATCGAAAGATGCCCTACATTTATGCTAGCTAAGCGTACGAAAACTGGATCCTTGCCCCTCTATTTAAACCTACTAGACTTGTACGGACCATTTCTCCCCCCACGATTCATGTTGCGTTTCATCTTGGAAGAATCCATCCGATGCTGCTGATGGTGAGGCTGAGTTTTGTTGAACTGATACTTCTCGATAATCGCTTTTTCATTGGTAATACTTTTGTTGATTATCAGATCATCCGATCGACTTTCCATCAGCTTAAGTTTGGCCTCCAGGGCTTGAATTTTGGTCTGCTGACTAACCGGACCGCTGGGGCCGGCTTTGGATCCCCCAGCTAGAGCAGGTATCTGTAGTTTTGGCTTTGTTTTCTCCATTTCATCGCGGTTCACATTTTTGGCCCACCGAACGACCATGTGTTTGTCCCCGACCAACTTGCCGTTTAATATTTCTAATGCCGCTTCGGAGTCTTTTTGCTGTAATAGAAATACTGTCAGGAATCTAATTTGAATAACTGAAGTTGTTTGAGATACCCTTTCATATGTCACGAAAGCGTAGCCTCGGGGGTATCCGGCCATTGGCCCAGAACGATGAAACAACATGTCGAACTTATCAATTTTCCCGCATTTTTGCGCAATTTTCAATAGTTGATACCGATAGTTGGAAAAGAGAAGGAATGGTTAAAGATTGCTTGTATCCTGAATAATTTATATATCAACTATTGAACAAAAAAATATCAACTTACTCAGTTACTCGACTGTCCAGATTACCTATCCAAAGTCTTCGGTCGTCTTGCACTGAAAGCTGTTCAACACAGTGTTGTTTACGTTTAATAAGAATTTTTTATATCACTTACCTCACTCATAACGACTTGTTTTAATGGACCAGACTAACTTGAAGTAATAATAATTTCGAGCCTAAAGCTGCTATTCCAGTGTAAAAATTGATTTTTTCCGATGGTTTACAAATTTTTGTTGATGAATCTGACGTTTCAGTGTTTCATAACCGCAGAGATCAGCGTTGCCAGGTCATTTTTCCAAAAATCGGTATTCGGCGCAAAAATCTATCTGTTCCATATCGGTATCAGAATCTCGTCATCACGGAAATGTCACCAAAGCTCATTTTGGTGAGAAAAAAAAAGTCTATCCATGCTATCAATGAAAATCGGTATTTATCTGTACGATCCGTGAATTATCTGCATTTTGGGAGTACATATCTGTATTGCGGTATAGAGGTCAAATATCTGTATAAATACCGATAAATCGGTATACCTGGCAACGTTGGCAGTGATGCCAAATGTAATGACAGGTAATCGCCTGAACACTTATTTTACACTAGGGCGAAATTTATATAGATTTTCTTAAAAAAAAAGAATTTTTCAATTAAAATTTTAAAAAGTGTAATATTTTACAAAATTTTCATCATTTTCGGTGATTGAATTGATTTCGGATCGTTCAGTAATAAAATTTTAGTTGAACTGCCCAACAACTACCGAACAGTTCTGTAAACAAAATGGAATCATCTAACGAATGGTTCGGCAAATTCCAGTATTTTGCAAAGAAACGAATGAAAAAAATAGCGTTTGCGTTTCAATGCATAGGGCACTGGTCTTACAAACCAGTTGTCGTATGCTCGAGTTCCGATTTTGGAATGATTTTTAGTGTCAGTATGATCGTATCAACGCAAGGGTAACAGAGACATTGTGGCCCACCTAACATAAACTTTAACGATTTTATCGGGTTGTTAAGTAACCCATGTTGCATCAATTTGAAGCTAATCACATTATATTACCTATTGCGGAAGGTTTTTTCGAAGATATTACAAAATTTGGTGGATATTTTTACAAAATGGACCAAAATAAAATCAATCCTAAAGTGGACCAAAATACTTCTGTTACCCGAATAATCGACTGCGAAGTCTGTTTACACAAAATGTCAAATTCTACGAACGGAATGCAATACCAAGGCTTTTGGCTACGTTTCATTGCCAACACAGATCTAAGAGAAAATAAATAAATATCAGTTGCAGTCTGTAAAAATTGAAAAATAAATGTTTCAATCCACCTAGTGGTGTAATGATGCCTTTCTCATATCAGTCATACTATCATATATAATACTGCGGTATTCTTCAAATTAATTTTCGTCGATTCTTGAGAAAATAACCTAAATTTGTTTGTTTGGCCATCTACTGACAAAAACTATAAATTGAAGAAGACTTCAAGTCGATTTAGAAATATTGTTACATTTTTTGCCCTTTTCAGTGATGGTATAAAATTTTTAACACACTTTACCCTATATTTCTGGATCCGGAGGTTGGATCTGGATGAAATTCAGTAATCTGCATGGGACCACAGGACCTTTTATTTGAGCCTAAATTTGTGAAAATCGGTCGCGCCATCTACTACTCCGAACCGGAAGTCAGATCCAAATGAAATTCAGGAATTTAGCATAGGACTTAAACAGCTTTCATTTGAATCTAAGTTTGTGAAAATCGGCTTAGACATCTTCGTAAAAAGTTGGTGCACTTATTTTCACAATTTTTGCACATTTTACCCCATAACTTCGGAACCGGAAGTCAAACGTCGACTCGACTACTCGACGAATTGAGTCGAATGGTATATGACACTCGGCCCTCCGGACCTCGGTTCAAAAGTCGGCTTTCACAGTGATTGCATAACCTTTCTATATGAGAAAGGCAAACACTGTTTAATTCCTCCTAGTGGTGTGCTAATGCCTTTCTAATATTACTCATGTTTTCATAAATATTACTCAGAGATTCTTTAAAAAGATTTTCTTTGAATATTGAATAAGATCAAAAAAGTTTGTATTTCTGTATTTCCGGAACCGGAAGTGGATTTGGATCACATTCTATATCAATTTATGGAAACATTATATAATTTTCATTCAAATCTGAGTTTGCCGTTTCTAAGAAATTGTAGTGATTTTCGGTTTGAAGCACACGAGCACTTTTCCGGTACTTCCGGAACCAGAAACGTATTTGTTCATTAACTAACCAGACCTGTACAATTGAAGTATTATTCGGGTAATTGAATGTATTTTACTCGATTTTTAGTGTGATGTAAAAAACACGCTCTTGAAAATGGAATTTCATTACTTATTAACCTAAAGTAATTCCGGAACCGGAGGAAATTCGACATGATTATATGGGGACCTAAACCAGTAAGGCCTTTCATTTTACCTAAACTTGTGAAAATTGGTTGGGCCTGAGAAAATCGAGTGCACTTTTTTAATTCATTTTGCTTCGGATCCAGATGAAATTCAATAGCAGGCTATGGGATCAAGAGACCTTTCATTTGATTCTAAGATTGGGAAAATCGGTCTTGCCATCTCCGAGACAATCTAGTGCATATTTTTGTTACACACCAAGGGTGGCAAAAACTCGCTCATGAGGCTCTTTTTTTTCTATTCATCAGCTCACCTCATGATTTACGATGCATTCCGTAAAATGATGGTAAAGATGAAACTCATTGCTGATCTAAACAAACACAATCACCTATACAGAGCACCGCTGGCATCAAATTATGGTTCTCAGTTTTGATTTTATAGCATCTAATTTTCATTCCTAGTTTTAAAAAGTGAGTACTGAGTACCGAGCTACACCGGTGAATGTCTGCTCAAACCAGAGAGCTTCCAACACAACCCAGATTTTCGGTTTTATTTTTGCTGGTACTCGAAACGAGCACGAGCATTAATGTACGAAAACAAAAGCGTAATGTATACCATAAACGATAGAACTTCATGTCTCGAGCTAAACACAACTGGCTACTGAACCGAATGTATTTTCCAGCATACGAGGACATGTGTTGAGAATTGGATAGAAATGGCATCGATTCGAACGTTGGCCGCCAATGGTAACTCAGGTGGATGGGGAATACAAACGAGACAGTGTCATAAGAATCTGATTCGATTTGTTGATGTACAAACAGATCAAATCACAACTCACAAATCGTCTCTCTGTGGTTCCTAATATTTGATGTGCACTCAGCGCTCATCTGCTGATTGTTTGACACTACGATGTTGAGACGATGTTTTCTCTACACAAATGGTTACCAGTTACTCAACTCGCTCAGTGATGCTCTGGATTTGCAGGTGACCTGAACTCAGTGATGATGAAGTACGGAGTTGATTATTGCCAGCCTTGTTACACACACACATACATATAGTCCACAAGAAATTACCTTCCAGCGATATATGTTGGTAGCAAATGGGCATAGTGATATAAACTTATTTTCAACCTATGCTCGATGAACATTAGAAAAGGTCCCAAGTGCAAATGACAGTTTCTCTTGGTTTACTTTCTCTTTCAATTAAGACGTCAAATTCCAGTAATTTCCAACAAATTCTACAGTGCATAACGAAAGTTGATAGTTTTTGCTATTATCCTATGTGAAGTGTTAAATGGAAAGATTGCTGATCGGACCGCAATACTCAAAAGAGAAAGTAAACAAAGAGAAACTGTCATTTGTACTTAGGACCTTTTCTCGTGTTTGTCTTCTATGAGTAAACAAATAGCTTGAAGTAATTCTAATGTTTTAAGAACATATGCATCTCCCAAGTAACAATTCGAATGCCTAAGAGCAAATTCAGCAGCTAGAAGTTCTATATGGAAGATCTATAATAGAGCAGAAACTGAAACAAACGTATCTCCAGCAAGCCGTTCTAGTTTTATTCAGGGATGCCAGGTCATTTTTTCAAAAATCTGTGGTCAAACCCAATATCTGTCTGTGAAAATCTGTGACTGTTTTCCGTACCACAATAGCAGTTCATAATCAATTTGGTGAGCAAAAAAAAGGTCTCACTACCAACACGCTCTGTACCTTTTTCCTCAACCACTCTGTACTTTTTGGTGCTAAACTGTGCTCGATCGACAAAATCTGTGAAAATCTGTGATTTATTCAAGAATCTGTGATCATTTTCAGAAATCTGTGTCATTTTAAAAATCTGTGCAGAAAATTCAAAATCTGTGAAACACAGATTAATCTGTGAACCTGACATCCCTGGTTCTAACTGAGAGATCGATACAGTAGATCGGATGTGATGCGATCGCGTAGGGCTGCACACTGACCGAAAAGGTGCTGCATGTTGGATAATTTTTACCCAATCAAGGTAATTCGTCCAGAGTGAAATTTTTAGTTAGATTTTTTGAAATGGTTTTTTTTCTACTTCTTAACTTGTACCCGTGAGACGGTACCTGGAACCTTTGACTTTCGGTCAGTACACGTTTCAATGAGCGTCTACGGCTAGTGATGTTCACTCGATGCTCTTTTGATTCATAAACACTCCACTTAAAGTGGGATCCCTCTTAGAAAAAAAGCGTAGGTAGGTAGCGCTTCGCCGTGGTCAGGTCGAAGCGAGACAACTCACTGCTTCCTCTTGCTTTGTCGCCGAAATTTCACGCAAAATTGCAAATTTCTCCAATACTAGTCCGATTCACAAAAAATCAAAAACATACGATTGTAGGTAAATGATCTTACTATGCATTTGGCGAAAAATACCAGCTAGAAAGCTTTTCTTTCGCGAGATTTCGTGCGAGTTTTGTTAAACATTTTGTTTTCTTTTTTTCCCTATAAACAACTCGCATATGTAGGGATGTGCTACGTTTTCAACAAAGCGTCAAAGCTAGTAGCGATGAAAATCATTACTGATTTCTGGTTCTACTGAAACATGAATAGAAATTATTTTACAAAGTAGTAACACTTAGTTACATTTTCTACTCATCTATATTCAACGTTTACGCAGAGAGAACGGACAACGAAAACAAAAGAAATGTTCTTAGCGTCTACCGCATGTGGCA
The DNA here is from genome assembly GCF_030247185.1 of Malaya genurostris. Classification (NCBI taxonomy): domain Eukaryota; kingdom Metazoa; phylum Arthropoda; class Insecta; order Diptera; family Culicidae; genus Malaya; species Malaya genurostris. Next base: position 89,629,820 of record NC_080572.1, on the reverse strand, counting down.
TTTTACACACCCCAATGCATGCCTTGACATTGTGTGCGTGCGAAAGAATATGGAAAAATTCATTTAATTTTTAAAACTCGCACGAAATCTTTCGATAAAAACGTTTATCAGGCACAATTTATATACGAATCGATAGAAAAATTAATTATCTAGAATCGTATGTTCTTGGAATTTCTGTTTTCTTCCCCGTTTTCTCACAATTTTGGGTAAAGTGCGTGAAACCCCGGGATAGGCAGCGAACTCTCGTGACCACGGCGAAGCGCTACCTAAGAGTGGGATCTTGACACCGAATACATACATAACAAACGTCAGCTCAATACCGTAATCATATGAATCGTGCATGTGTGCGATAATTACAGTCCGTCAAATATTCTTTCGGAGAAATGTTGACGGAGCTTGCCGTTGACGGACGTTGACGTTCCGGATCTCTGCTGGATCGTGTGAATGCGCAAAGGGAAAACTCGTTTGACTAATTTTGACGGAGGCTGACGTTCCGGTGACGGTGACGGAAGAAGCAGGATCGTCTGAATCGTACATAAAACGCTGATGGGGTTGCCAGTTTTTGTTTGCTATAATTCACAGGTTCGAATTTTGAAACTGACGTAAATTATGCCTCTAGAAATAGAACACTCCTAGAAGAAGGTTTTCAAGCCTATCAAGTACGATTCTGAAAAATCAATCATTTTATTGTCGTTAATTCGATCAAATTCAACCAAAGGAAATGTTAAAAATAGTTTTCGATGAGTAAATGTTTTTCTCTCTGATCGGAATTAGCTTCAGGTAATTCATTTTTCACGTTCAACATGTCCAAATTTTATGATTCATTTCACCAGGCCTTACGATAATGCTTGCTCTCTACGATGCGCAATTTCTTCTTGAAAATAATTGCACAATGCGGTAGTAGTTTTCTTACCGCTTGAATTGTTTCCTCCGAACGGGGACCTTTAAGATGAAGCTGGATCAAATTGGGAACGAGTTTTAACACGGTTACGTTGAACTGTTTGAATTGAATTGAGATTATAAATTGAAAATAGATTGTGAATGAACTGGATTCTACTTACGTAAGCGTCGAGTTTTAAAATCCGTATAGAGTCGAGACTAGTGCCGTATGGACCGTTATCACCATGCAATAGAGTATTACCCAATCTCATCTCACGCAATTGCGGAAGGGAGGCGAAATGAAATAGCTCAATCGCTTTCATATATCCCTAAGTGAAATTAAGTTTAGTATCGAAACAGAAAGCAATTTTATTTTGGAACCAACCTCCTGTATGGTCAATCGTTTGATCAGTAGATTGGAGAAAATAACTTTTCGACTTTCTTCTTCATTTCTTAAATACAGAAGTTCGAGTGTGATGAGTGCGGGACATAAAGTGGATAAAATGTATTAAGTTTCGTTGGATTTTCGATATGAACATAACAGAGCATAAGCGTTTGTAGTTTACTAAATGGACGAATGGAGTGTTTTGAATCGGGAGCATCGATCGGGAGGATCGATGCATTATGAATTCTAAGGCACTAGAAAAAAAACGAAAACAATTAGAAGTCCTTCAAAAAATATGTCATTAGGAACCTTCAAACAACGCATTTCACTAAGGCACCGGAAAAAGTCTTCGGGTAACTCGGGAATGTCAAAGCAAAGGCTCTGCAGATTACAACAAAACTGTGCTATGCTTTCTAGCACCTTCATGTTGGTACATATTCGAAGGGTAACGTCTTCCAAATTGGCACATCGCCGGAAAAACTTCGAGAACAAATTGAGCGACCAATCATGATCTTGACCGGAACTACAGTGCAAAAAATGCAACTTTTTCAACAGAGGGAAATTCATTTCACAAACAGTTTTAAATCGATCCTCGTCATAAAACGAAACCTTCAACTCTTTCAATCGAGGGCTAAAATGCTGCAGAATTTGATGAGCTCGCTTGAAATTGAGATCGGTTCTTAAGTGCAAGTTTGTTATATTCGGTGTCACTTTCCGGAAGTCAATTTCTAATAAGCTTTCATCGCAGAGACTCAAATACAAATCGCTCAAATCATTCAGTGGTTGAAAACTAATTTCGAGTCCAGATGGCTCTGATTCGTTCCACTCAATTGCAAGACGCTTCAGATTTGTACACAAAGTTGTCATTTTTGCTAGAAACTCAGGAAATTCCTTGTTTGAATTATTGGTAGAAATCTCCAAAATTTCAATCGTTGACGAAAATTTAGCCAAAATTTGAGCCGGCTCATCCCAATCTACACAAGGGCAGCTACAATCAAAGGAAAAGTGTCGGTATGGTCTCGAACTAGCTAACAGAGTGCGAAAGCTTTTGTTTTCCACATTGTATTCCAGATCCACTCGTAGCTCATTCCAACGTAGAGCCAATCCGGACCAGAGCCGGCAAACAGTTGTTGCGGCAAGGCAATCTTCAAATTCCAAAAATGAGAAAATTTCCACCAGCATCTGCGTAAAAATTCAATAAAATTTAGTTGCACTTAACAATTTAATTTGAAAGTTACTTCGTCAGGTAAATCTTCTATGGTCGTCGGCATGTTGATTGTTGTGAATATTCTTCAGAGTACTCGAACGAAACCCAACGATTAACAGAACGCGTCGAAAATACGCAAAATACAGTCCTTTTAACAACAAAACCATAAAAATCACTGATAAACTTTTATTTATTCGACCAGTTCTTCTGTCAAATTTAAAACTGGTCTACGATGCCGTTCTATTTTTTGTATATTTGAAACACGAGTAAAACACTGCTGGGGCTGCCAGTTTATCTTGTTATAAAATTCAGATTCAAATTTTGTAACTGGCATAAATTATGCATCTAGAACTAGAACACTACAGAATATGTTCTAATGGTTTTGATTATAAGGGCATATTTAGGAGTGTTCTAGTTCTAGATGCATAATTTATGTCAGCTTTAAAATTTAAATCTAGAAATTATAACAAAATAAACTGGCAGCCCCAGCAGCGTTTTATCTGTGTTTCAAATATAGAAAAAATAGAACGGCAATGTATACCAGTTTTAAATTTGACAGTAGAACTGGTCGAATAAATAAAACTGAAACGGATTGCTGGGGATACGTTTGTTTCAGTTAAGGATTGCGGATTTTTTTAATTACTCGATTATTCTATCATCGAGTATAATTTTTAAATTATTCGATTAAATTTTAATCGATTATCTGGGTTATTATTCGATTACTCGATTAACTATTCGATTATTGTTATTGAATTTTTCAAACTATTCGATTAGATTAATATTCGAATATTGGTTTCAATCTAATCGATGAGAAATTACTCGATTATCTGAGTTATTAATCGATTGATCGATCGATATTACGACATCCCTAGTTTCAGTTTCATTTACATTATAGACCACCCATATGAAACTTGCAGCTGCTGAATTTGGTCTAATTTATAGGAGTTTTGTAATTGATTTTTCAATCACTACCTGTTTTATGACAACTATAATAAGTATCTTTTGTCGTGAATACGACTTACTTTACTATGGGGTGCCTTTTCAAAATTAGCCATATGGAAGAATGGGCAGAACTTAATCGTGAATATCTAGACTTGTATTAATGGTAGCAACATAATTCTTTCACCATTTCATCAAAAATATGATTAGGAATTGAGGATAATATTTTGAACAGTGTGAGATGACCACAAACAACTCAAAAATTAAGTTTTCTCAAACTTTGAAAACAACGCGAAAAACTCTTAACTTTTGCTTGGCTTTTTCGCGCAAGGACGACGATTTTGAGGTAGTCAGGCACATATCTTCAACTGACTGCGTATAAAAGGGGAACCGTGGTAAAAAAAATCGATCATTTCTTCTTGTGCGTTGGACGGAAGCAGACGTCGTGGGACTAGCAGCTTCGGAGAGCGCACCTTCTGCGTGGTTAAAAACCTCAAACGCTCAGGTCGCAACTCTGATTTGGACTTCAGTCGTCAGGTGGAGCAGTCGTCAATGAAAGCAGACCTTTTGTGTGGTACCAAACCTCAAACGCTCAGGTCGCAGAGCCAGTGTCCCTTCGAAGAAGATCGATTACATCATTCTGTTGGTGGCCTTTTGCATACAACGGGAAATGCACAACAATGTGGAACATTATGCAAAATCAGCCTTTCTAATGGCTTTAAATGTTACCTAAAGAACTATAAAGATTACTTCTTTGTAAATCAAAAATAAAATTAGCAGTGCAGTGTAAATCTAAGATAATATGATCAGTTTTTTTTTGCAATTTTCACAGTTCTAAATTCGAAACAGTGTTCAAAATCGTTTATACCCAATCAGTGTTTAATATCTTAGAAAATTTTACAATTTGGCCCTTTACGCACGCCTTCATAAGAGGTTCTTTCCAAAACCACCAATATTTTATCATAAAGACTATACTGGTTATTTTGTAATATTTGTGTGTCTGAATGTTTGATGTAACTAATCTGTACTGTAGTTAGGGTGTATCGTTTCAAATTCTAGAAGTGCAAAAGGGTAAAACTTGCACAATTAACACAATCGATCAACTAATTGATATTCGGAAGTATAAAGAAAGAGTGCCAGTTTTATTCGTATTCACGATATCCAGTTATGTCTCTGACATTACACACCTGTACTTTTTTGACAAGTAGTATCATAGTTTCTGTAAAACCCTTTACCTAGGCTAAGAGCAAATTCGGCAGCTAGAAGTTCTATATGAAAGATCTACAATAGAGCAGAAACGATGCCGTTATATTTTTTATATATTTGAAACACGAGTAAAACACTGCTGGGGCTGCCAGTTTTTCTTGTTATAAAATCCAGATTTTAAATTGGTAACTGACATAAATTATGCATCTAGAACTAGAACACTACTAGCTTTATGGACCGATAGGTCTGAGCCAAAAGAGAGAGAAAAAAAACACTACTAAATATGCACTAGCAACTGGACTAAAAATAAAAAATGTACTTGAATAAAACAATGCAAACACTCTTGATATTGCTTTCAAACATTTTCTTTAAAACATTATTGTCAGTTAAATTTATAAATCTAGTCTTGTGTGTGTGCGTGTCCATTGGATGACAGTTTCACTCAGAGCAAATTTGAGGGTTCTAAAGTACATTTATGACACAGGTTAAGTGTAGTTTGCATTGAAGAAAATTTCATGGCCGCCATTATGATGTCCTATACCGTAGCATTTATTGACATCAAATAAATTTCGAAATGCAAAAACGAGGAAATATGATGGACTTCCATGATTCATTCTCAGAACGTATGCACAAGCTTTAGACCACGAAATAGTTTTATACAAAAATGACGATGAATCACAAAAAATAATTTTCATAAATCATGGAGATTTCCGTACAAAACCGCATTCATTACAAGTCGATTAGTTATAATTCTTATTTTTATCCATACATTCACGATAAAAATAAAAGTGCAATTCTGCAATAACTTGTGTATCGTACTGGTAAAAATTTGCATTTCATTTACCGAAATTTTCTTTCTAATGAATCAAATCCTAATGTGTTCCTAAGGTTGTGAACCATTTTGCGAATAAAACGTCGTGAGTTGACATTTGTATAGGACTCCTCGATGAGCTCGGTTCACTGTCAGTTTCAGTCTTTTGAGGCAAAACTTAGCACAGGGTCTGACAACTGTTAATCCACTTTCCGAACCAGTTTCGGACCAGCTCATGATTAGTTGAAAATGACATAAGCAAGTACAAGTTGTTAAAATTATTATTACTGCCGGGTGGTATCAAAAGTGTTGTCAGAATCGTTGGTAATGTAGTTTGATATTGAATGTTTTGTTTTTCCGAAACAATCCTGCCAATGTGGAAAGTATATAAGTACATTCAGCAATCACTGGAAGAGAAAGCTACAATTAATATCCATATCACGAAGTGTGATATGGCGATGTGTCCTAGTTATATGTACGATATTCGATGCATACTCGCCAGAGGGTGCTGGATATCTTGGTAATATGATGTATTTTGTAGATCCCTACATTTAAGCTCATATAGCGGCCCTTACACGAGTCATTAAAAATGTCATTACTACAAAATAATAATATTATTTTAATGAACGTGCAATGGTGCAGTAATGACGAGATTTAGAAATCAAATCTAATCAAATTTGAAATACATCATTACTTAGTCATCATTAAAAATGACAAAAATAATGCTCGTGTAAGGGCCGCTTATGATTGATGTTTTATTTGATTTGATGCGTCTCGAACTCAGAAACCTTCTCTCGGCATTCTTTGTTGAAGTGCTGCTTCTTCTATTTGAACCGCGCCAAATATATTTGAGTGTCATGAAATATGTTGAATTTAAATATTGTTGCTATTTTGTTCAGAAACTTCCCAGTTAATTCGACTGGAATTTGGTTCGCAATTCAGTATGATTTCTAAATGGATTCCGAATCTAATGCAACAACCGATTCTGATCAGAATACATATAGAAATCATACTGAACTTCGAATCAAATTCCAAACGAGTTAACTGGGTTCTATTTAGAAAAATGAAAATATGATTTCAAAACTTCCATTTCAGGAACTAGATGAGGCTATTAATTTGTTTCATAAAGTTATGCTTTTTATCAATCCGATATATTCTAAAGTACAATCAGAGCAATTCCTTCGTCGCTGAATGAATGAATGATGAATTGACTGCGCAATTGACTCATTGTTGCACTTTGAGGAAATCAGTACCAATTTTTTTTCTTACCCACACACTTTTTTCGCTGAATCTCGGCAAAATAATTGCCGAGATTTGCACCGCCGAGTACTCTGTATAACCTTTACTGAATCTTCGGCAAAAGCAACGAAGTGAAATTTCTGAATTACTGAGCCTTCAGCAATTGAAATTAAATGAAAGAATTCGTTCTTTTAAATTGTAAACATTCAAACAATATACGTTACATTACATGCACTTTGTCGAAAAACCAGTAAATCTACTCAACGAATCTCGGAAAACATAATATTGATTACTGAGCAATCAGCAAAGTTGTGTGTTGATGATTTGTCTCGGCATTTTACTTTACCGAGCTCCAGAATTAATTTTAAGTGTTATTTATGTTATGTCTTCGTCAAGCAAACACTATGAAACACTACATGAATATTTACAGCATAAAATCGCTAAAGCTTGTGCATTTTATATTAGCGTTTCATAATCATGTCGAGCTAACTATGATACTACGTAACAGAAATGTTTTCATGCATTTAAATTTGAAATACATGGCCTAAACGCAATGTATTTCGGCAGCATTCTCATATACGACCTATGCTATCGTACACTGGCCGACTTGTTCTGCTTATGGTCATGATTTGGCATCAATACCTTCTTGTTAGTGGACAGTTTGGCCTTCTTGTAAGTGGACTGTCATAACCGATGTATGATTGTAGACGAAACTTTTGGGGCTCCGCTTCAATAGACAGGCAACTCTTTTCTACGTTTTTGTGTCCTTCGACTTTTAATGTCTCCCCGATTCACACCCTTATTCTGTAATTCGATGGAATGCGAAATTTTGCATTCTGTATCTCGATCAAATTTTCCATACGAAAGTATCACTCGATTGAAATACAGAATGTAAATTTTTACATTCGATCGAAAGAATCCGATTCACATTCAACAGTTTCGACGACTTGACGTGCAAGTAGTCTGAATTTCAGTGATGTGTGAGCAAAATATCGACATAACCGCCCTTATTTTGAATAACGTCGTATCGTTTTTTCCCTCGTATTTCATTTGTATTCCCCATAATGCTAGCAAAATCAAAGGTAGCTATGATTCGATCGAACCACATTCGATCGAAAAATCAATACGTCGTTATTCAGAATAAGGGCGAACGTGTCCTCTTGTTTCGATTCCATTTTTACGGTTGAAGAGTAAATGTCCAAATCGAATAGTAAGCTTAATGTTACACACAATATGTATAAAACGAGGCGTTTGCTGGAACAAAAGCGGCAAGCTGTAGTTGACTCATTTTTACTCGCAACACCCTTTTTGTGTTTGCTTATATGATATCGCATCAAGAAAATATTCATACAATAAAAAAAAAAACATTTCGAACGAGTTTTCAATATAGTTTATATTTTTATTAGATTACACATGAATTGCAAAACCGAAAGTAGCGCGACAAACTATTTTACTTCTTTTTTTCATCCTTCGTTTTATCACTCTTACTATCTTCTTTCTTATCCTTATCGTCCTTCTTTTTATCTTTGTCGCCATCTTTCTCGCTTTTATCTTTACCGTCCTTCTTGTCCTTAGAATCATCGTTTTTTTTGCCTTCCTCGGCATCGCGATTAGTAAGCTTATTGTTGATCAAATTATGCAGTGCAATAATGGACCGTACGAGCGAAGCCAAATACACCACCAACATCTGGTCATTTGTTTTGACGTACAACGTGTCGGTGAACGATTCCTGGGTAATATCTGGCAACAGGTTCAGGATGTCCTGCAACTGATACACTATTGGGTGATTAATGGGAAGTTGTCCATTGCCAACCTTAAGCAGATAGTTCTTAATATCCCGCAACTGTGCGTTTAACCCTTTCAATCCTAACAACTGATTGGTGATTTTCTGAGACAGACTGCCAACCGTGGTGTCTTTGATGTCACGCAAAAGGTGTTCGACACCAACTTCTTCTGCTTCCTCGGCACCGATTTCGCTCGGGACGTGCTCAAATGTTTTCGATGTCGGAGTACCATCATCATGTACCTCCTCGACCGCTATGTAAGCCTCGGTAGGAAGACCCAGATCTTTTGGTTTGGCATCGATGATAACCAGCACAGAATTGGGACAGTAACGACGAATAAGCTCGTTGATAGCAATATCATTTTGGCAAAGCTTTGGACCAGTGTGGTACCATCCAACTACGCGTTCCCGGGCGTTGACCTTTTTGAACATGCCGTACATGTTTTCCAGATAATCGTGATCCAAAAACCAAACCGATTTATCTTTGTCATCCTCGTCGAATGGTACTGAAAATGAGATGTAACAAGATCAGCTATTATGTTCCATTGTTATGCGAGAATCTCCAACGTTGGACCTTCCGGGTATGCGACCCATATTTGATTAAATATGTTTTTATAGTTTGGCCGAGACCCCGGTAACTCTCCCTTTCAATAATATATGTTTATAGAGCGTGCAAATTCGAGTGCTTTGTGCAAATAGTCATTAACTGGCGTTGAACTTACCGGCGAAACTGTTAGACACGTCCAGAACCCCCTTTGCTTTCCAGCAGCCTAGAAGCACACCGACAACTCGCTTTTGGTTGCCGATTTTTCCCATTCGATTGAAATGATCAACAACACTGAGTAGCACCAACGGGTGTACAACAACCTTTGTTGTGGCGATTTCTGATGGCATCCTATTCGAATGTTCTGCTCAATTTGTGTAACTATTTAAGAAAAAAATAACTGAACTCGAACTTCTGAGAAATCTTACGGAGCAATGCTATCCACAAAATTCTACTCAGTAACGCAGGAATGACAAAACAACTTTTACTGCCGCATATCTGACAGTTCGTATTTGTTTCTATTCGAAGTTGTTACGTTGGTAGCACCTTGATCGACGAAATCGATTAAGCAGCATAGTTAGGTTTTTTATCGTGACGACACAAATGAACAAGTATTCATCCTTGACAGTTCAGCGGTACTGTTTACAAACAAGCTTAAACAAAAATCGAAGAGCACATCTAAAACAATCATCTTTACACTTTGCAACTAGTCACTTTTATTTAATAAATATCAAAAACGAACCGTATTCAATCGTGAACAAATGTTTTAAAACTTTATTTAGGCGATATGGACCGTAAATGGTCTGATCAAATTTGTCAATAAACAAACAAAAGAAATTTCTGTTTACAAACAGTACTGCTGAACTGTCAAAATGTGTTCATCCGATTGAGGTTAGCAGTGACGGTAAAAAACCTAGTGAACTGTGTAATGAACTCTTCTCTAGGGGTGTGTAGATTAATCTAGGAAATGAGTGGCAAATGAAGCACACTGAGCTAAATTCTCATTTTCACATTATATGCTATTCTAATGATTTTTCACTATTAGCATTTCCATTGATAGCTACAAAGTGTATTCAACATCATGTCAAATATATAAGATAATCTTATGAAACATAAAACTCTTCGTAACGTTATTTTTACAAGATTTTCATATAACGAATGAAATTTCCAGTCTGAGTCAAATTTATTGGCGCGCCCTATAACCATTACTAGATATCCACACAACATACATGGAAACAATTTATTAAGCGCATTTTATATTCATTTCGAATTAATATAGATAGGTTTATCTATACCACATGACTAGTTTCATAAAATTTATATATAACTTTTGATGGAGGTCATCCAAGTTCTATATAGCAGTTATATATAGATCAAATTATTGCTATTTGATTGAATAAGTGATACATATAAGATTCAAATTAATTAAAATAATGGGATAATGGTGCTTAAGGGAATCAAAAACAATAAATATAATTGTCTTATTGAAAATTTGTTATATTTTTCGTATGTAAAGAGTTTCATAATGAAAATTTATTTTAATATTTAAACTACACTTACTTCTTTGGAACTAGCTGATTTCATCGGATATTTACAGTTACCAGACGAATCATATGCACAAAGAATCGGAAACTACTTTTTTTATTGAGGATTTGAGCTATACTAGTCGTTGATATTTGTGAAGGAGAAGTAGGATCCCGAAACTATAAATAAATAATTTAAATCCTCTTATTAGACAAAAAGAATGATGAGACGTACCGGGTAATTATTTCATAATCCGTTAGGGCATATCCTTGAACGAAATTGAATGAGCTGTCTTGTTAGCGATTCAAAATAACGGAACTTCCTAAAAAAACTGTTTGGAGCAGCTGATGAATATCGAGGACACAACTTCTTGTTTAGCTTCAACTTGTATATAATATTGTTATCAATATCATAAAGATTATGAAGATATAAAATTTATTGAGCATAATTTAGATTTTATGTAGAGTTCCATTAAAGGTCATAAGTTGGCATATGTCTTTTGTGAAATATCATCTGTGTACGATTCATAAGGCATATCCAATGTATATAAATTATGTAACGAGTTAGGTTTCATCGGATTTCCATATACATTAAATAGAATATTCTCATAACTTTCATTATGGTAACGTCTATTTAGATTTAACGTACACTTTAAATAAAGATTATAAGTTTCCATAAAACTTCTATAAATTATATTCTGCATATGATTCATATGACAAATCTGATGATTATAAATAAGATTTTCATTTCAGTGGAATCGACTGAAGATCAACCTAATGAGCTTTTAAAATCAGTGCATATTTTAGTAAGAAATTAATCAAAGAGGAAAAACTTCGAAGACGACAAAACAATTATACATTCGTAGAAAAAGTTATTAAAAGAAAACCGACACAAGGTCTGAACAATGGCTCATTTTTAATATATCTAGCACCTGTGTCTACCCTCTTAGAAAAAAAGTTCAACGGTGATCCTTCGTTGGTCCAATACGTTGGATCATTGGTCCAATGAAAGTCCAATCAATCTTTCAACGGGAGGCCAACCTTCGTTTGCCAATTTAGAAACAGACCGTTGAACCGAATGCCATTATTTTCGTTCAACATACCCGGCAGACAGAGGTCCAATGTTGAGCCATTTTTAACATGAGGAGTTGGAGCCCCATAGTTTTACCACAGACTAACAGACATGACAGTATGAGTAAATTCTTATAATAATAATTTTTCGTTATGCACTAGTTCCACCTATATTGTACTGCGCGAACTATCTACTATCTGTACACCCCTTGTGTTACATAAAGGTTTTTTACTAGTTGGTTTCCCCTCGTTTGTCAACACCGATCAGCTGCTTGCAGGGTTGCCTGACTTCATCGAAATATTTGAAAATGAATCGTCACAATAAATTTTTGGATTTCGTTGATAATATATTTAACTTTTTGAGCGATGTTGGAAGGTAAACATTTATTTTACTCAACGTTGTTCATCTAGACTATTTTTGATTGTGTTGGTAATTTTCACCCGAAATTAAGTGACGGCAGACCAGAAGCAAGTAAATATTGTAACAAAACGGGTTCGATTTTGTATTGCGTTGTAGGATGAGAAGCAGGCACAATTCTGTATATAGTTTTGGCAATACGTAATTAATCTGTATCCTGCATGAAATTCGCGTGGGGGTATACAAATCAATACATTACAGGTAATTCTGTATGAATGGCAACTCGGTTGGTAAATGAAAAAAATAAACACAGTCTAGATGACAGACATAATGTTTTTGATAGGGTAACGTGGCGCCATCATGACACATGTGAGTACTGTCCCAAATAAAGGAATATTCGAAATGACCGTTTATATGGTTAAAGAATCTAATTTGAGTGTCCTGTCTGTTAGTCTGTGGTTTTACTGGAGAATTTCTGAAATTTATTCCACTTATTTTTTTTAACTAACACTACATACCTGCGCAGTAGAGATGGTCGGGTATAGAAATTCTTATACCCGAACCCGACCCGTACCCGATCAATAATAAAATTAAAAAAATTACCCGTACCCGATCAATAATAAATAAAAATTACCCGTACCCGACCCGTACCCGATAAAAAATAAAAAAATTTACCCGTACCCGATAAAGTGTTTTAGATAGCGAGCATTATCAGGCTCTAGTTGGTAAGTAAAAAACATTAAAATGCTTGTTTACATTTAAATATATAAATACACTGTGAAGCATGAATAGATTTCTAATGTCTTTGGTACTTTATACTCATTTACAAATGTCAACAAAGGGAGTAATATCTACTCAAAATTTTCGAGAAGCATATTTACCCAAAATGTCGTAATACCCGTTGTATTCAATTTTGTCTAGGTATGGTTTTTACGAAACAGTGCGACTTTTGATCCAATTATTTAGAACCACAAGTAAGCGTGGTCATTATCTTGACACACAAATAAAAATTCACATTCGAATCACTTAAAAAATCACGTAAAATGGTTCCAAATGTTAAATTGAATATTATACGTTACGAAAATGAATGTTATGCGAACATCCCCTAGAATGAATAGAGTATCATCAGTTTGTTTACGTGAATTGACCAAACATCAAATAATGTACGTGTATTCCCGGTGTGAAAAATTAAATTCTGAAAATGGTGAACAGTGAGTCCTTCAAGTGTAAGTAGTTCGAATGTGCGAGAGAAATTTTTTTTTTGTTAGAATTTTTTACTACAAAGCAAAATGGATTATGATTTTGATTTAAATTAATCTGTCAAATATGCCTGTTTTGTAAACCTCACAAACCCACACCAACGATGTTAACGGTAGCTGGTGGTTTTTACAGCCATTGAACTTCTGTGCCACCTCCGATGGAACCCTCCATGGGAGAGAACACGGTGATAATTTGTGTATTTCGCGAGAAAATATTATCATCCGTACTTTTGCTACTCCACGTTGTCACGCATCGAGATTTTCACTTGTAGTCCAGTGAAAAGAAACGAAAATTAACTGGCAATATAGTCCAAGTTGCTGTGCCATCAATCGGTGTCATTTCAAATGAGGTGACACCACTCAGAAGTGAAGAATAAGAAGAACTTTTATGCAGATTTTCTGAAAAAAATGATCATGTTTTTATGGTTAGAATTCTAGTGATTTATATGAACATTTTGAAAATCTCCAGCCAATATTTAAAATAACAGTTATCTGGTATTTGAATGTGATATGAGTACTACACTACATTTTATATATGAATCAAATAATTTCTACTGGATTGTGCATTAAACAGCTTTAAAATGGCAGTCCATTAAAACCTACGTGAAAAGTAGGGTCTGACCGCAACATCTTAGAGCTAAGGCAGTGTGTCTTATTAAATATGTTATAAAAAAGTAGGGTGGAAAATATTCTCATAACTTTTCACGTAACTATGATTGATCGTTTTTTTTAATGAAGAAAAGAAATGTTTTTTTTTCTGGAAAAAGATGCCAGTTGTCAGGTCTGGTCCTAGGCGAGAATGTCAAAACCCCTTGAATCAAATTGTTCATTTTTCGGAAGAACTGTTTTGCAATAAAAAATTCTCATCAACGTGTAAACATATTTATGTGAAGTACAAATCAGCTGTTTTTCAAAGAAGGACGAATCTTACAAAAGTAAACAAATCGAGGTTCTCTTTCCTACCAATAAATGCTTCAAAATCCTACAATTTTGTCTAAAAATTCGTATTCTACAAAAATCTCAAACTTAGTAATACAAAGAACTATAAAGGGCGAAACTGTCATTCCATTTGTTTACGCAAGTTTCGCCCTCCGTGTTCCATGCCAACAAACAAGGCGATACTTCAATTGCTAGTAAGAAAGGGCGAAACTATTTATTTTCTTTATTTTAGATGGTTTCCGAACCTTTTATTACTGGAAATAGTAAAGGAGACAATAAAACTACTCGCAGATTTGTCTTAGTCGCGAAAACCAGCCAATTTAATGAAAAATGCGCAAGGGCGTATCTTTATAATTCACACAGGAAGTATAAAAGTAAACAAATCGAAAAAGGGCGAAACTCTTTTTATGTTTATTTATTCAGTGGATATAGAAGGAAAGTGGCAACATTTGCGTGCCTTTTGAAGATAAACTAACAATTCATCGACTAATCATAAATTGATCTGAGAATATACGATAGTTTCTAAACACGATTTGAAACCAAAGTCGAAACATTCATCGATGATTTTCTCCATTTGCTGTCAATGTAAGATTCGCCGTTCTTTGAAAAACAGCTGAAATGGTCGGGTAATCGATCAGAAAAAAATTTACCCGTACCCGAGTGAGCAGTAAATTTTTTTTACCGACCCGACCCGTACCCGAGTAAGCAGTAAATTTTTTTACCCGTACCCGATTGAAAAAAAAATTTTTTACTCGTACCCGACCTTTTGAAAAGAACCTGTCGGGTACGGGTACGGGTCGGGTTTTGGGTAAAATACCCGAGACCCGACAATCTCTACTGAACAGTACTTCTACTTCACGTAAAATAACAATATATTTCCCTTCTATATGAAGGTTTTCACACTATTTTTGTAAGATAAAAAACAACAACAAACCGTTCCAGCAAGTTGAACGAATATTTCGTGCAGTATGTCGTTCAACAAGCGCTCAAGAGCCAACAAAATAGAACGACCTGCTGAGAGGGTATTGTCAAATACAAATAATAATACCCCTAAGTCCCATACAAACGAACCGCCAATGTTTGGTTCACAACCTGAACAAGTAAGCCTAGCAAATTACTCCCTTTCGCTGCGATAGTTTGAAAATGTGGAAGGAGATCGTTTCTGGCAACGCTTTATGCTAGTTGCTACGGCGCAAAACAAGTTTGTTTGTTCATGTTTTCCGTTGCTGTATTGCAACAAATTCAAAGGTACACTCCAGCTAATCGATGGATGAAGAATTGCGATATATTTTGGCAGTGATGGGACTTTAAACGGGCTTTGGTGTGGAACATGGGTACGATTCGTATACGTACCACGGAAACAGCGATTAGCGCTCTACACGATAAAATAAAATTAAAAGACCCAGACAAATTAATTCTAGCCCGAACGGTGGCAGACACAGCAGTTTTTCTCACGATGGATAAACTTATTAATTGAATTATTTTCTATTAGTATTATGACGTAAAGGTTCCCCGCATTTAGCAGATGTTGGAAAAATTCCTACTCTCTGACGGGAGTGATTTGCAATGAGAAGAACGGATGGCTACCATAACGATTCGGTGAACAGTGCCGAGACATTCTAACATGTAATACTGAGCAATTTCCGAAAAGCCAAGGAGCAAATTTCTGAAAAGCCAAGGAGGACAAAAAACAAAATCCGATATGGAATAACCATATCTCATACACAACAACATAGCTCAAGTTTATTTTTCACTACAATAAACAGTAACTATGGTGAACTTGTTCTTACCCTTCAGTGTTGCTAGTTTTATAGAAAACTCGTTAAAGTACATTGTCACTCTGACAGTGTATCTTGACAGTGTACCGCACGACGCAAAATGTGTCCTTGAAAATTTGTCGAAGTATTCCGTATTATAATTTGTATTTGGTATTGTCTTCACAATAGTTGCTCAGCTTAATATGAAGATGTTTCAAAGTGAAAAGCCATGTTCCAAAACTCACCGTAAAGACACAAAAAAGTCTAACTTTTTAATTTAAAGAAATAGGTTTTTCGAATCTTCTACAATATTTTAGATGAACTTAAATCCAATAATTTTATCAAAGATATAAACTCTCTTTCTCTTATAGTTTAGAAGATATAGATGGTACTATTTTATGCGTACAAAAGCATAATTAACAGGACTTTTTTGTGTCTTTACAGTATGTTTTGGAGGTTTAATCTGCTGAGTAATTATCTTGAAGACATCAAACAATTCGGATCAACCGTTTTGGCACATTAAGTGACATCATATTACATTCACTAGCAGCACTGGTGATAGATATTAAGGAATGAGATATTGTTCGGACCTTGTGTCGGTTTTACTTTGATAACGTTTTCTGCAAACGTCGGATTGTTTTGCGGTCTTTAAAGTTTTCTTCCTCGTTAAATTTCCAACGTAAATATCACATGCACTGATTTTTAGAGTTCGTAGGTTGATGTTCAGCCGATTTTTTTTTGTAAAAAGTGAATTTCTCCATGCTAAATCCCATACAAACTTTAAACCTCGGGCGCGAAAATATAGTTTCTCCGATCGAGCTAAAATTTTGCATAGTGCTTATGGGACCCAAAAGTTTGGTGGAGCGAGAAAATAAACCTTTTCATCTTTTTCCCATACAACCTTGTCCCACAAACGAATTTCCAGACATGACAGTCACGATCTTTTTTTGGCGCACATCTACGGTCCTCCATGAAACTGGCTACAATCGTGATAAACTGGTTGCACTGTTGAATTGCCATCATGGCATTTATAATACAAATGTCAAACCGTGAGAACCTTTCGATTCGTTAGCTCATTTGAGATTTTATGGTACACTTAATATTTTGTTCGTTTTTATGTAATCAGCTAACACCATGATCTCTCGTGTATTTAAATTAATAGCGAGACTACAGTTTACAGCAGATATGAATTATAACAGTTAAATGGGAGTTACAATGTATACTTTTCGCGTTGGAAGTAACGGTAGCTCGGAAAGTTCGGAATTCCAAGTGCTAATACAGTAGATTTCCGACGTTCCATTATGTACTACGAAAAAGTCAGAGTAGATTGCATAAATGTTAAAAAATCAAAATCTACGGTTGACGAGTATATGGAAGAAATGAGCATGATGACCTGGCTTTGGATGCCCATTTTTCGTGCTTTTCCGTTTTTTTCGTTTTGCTTTTCTTGTTGGTTATTTTTAACAATTGTCTTTTTATATTATGGTATCGAAATGAGTGACATTGACATTTGATTCTGCCCTACTCATGGCACACTTTAATCGAAATGATAACAATGCAATTAACTCGCGCTCCATCAAGCGGTGAGTGCGGTCATTTTTGAAAGTACCGGGTACGAACCAGATTTTTTAAAATTATTGTAGGCGCATACATGTCTTTATTATTTATCTTTGCTTGTCCCACCCTAATGACTAATCTACGAGGGTTCGTCTCATTTCTACGCCGTTACCGGAACGTTAGCGTCCGTCAAAGTTAGTTTAATACTTTCTTTGTCGGAACGTTCACACGTGTCGGCTGGTGCATAAGACAAAAATTACGACACGACCAGGCACTCCGAAGAAAAATCGAAATAAAACGTGTCTGTTAGCGATTCACCACCAGTTACCACAAATATAGCGACCCCTTGATAATGATAAAAATATTCTTCTCGAGCAACACTGTTTAAGTTGCTACGAACTAGTTACCTAGGAACCCCGAATAAATAAACAAAACTAAGTTGAGGAACAGTTAAAATTATTCAACTTTTGGTCCCTCATTACCACTTTATAAGAGTAACTTAAGAAAGTAGAACGTGCAAATGTTACAGCCATCATGAGTGCAAGCTGTAATAAAAGTGAGTGCTTGAAATTTTATTTGTGAGCTTTCAATATAGGTATGTTGTGGTATATAAACATACCATGATTACGTTCCAAAAAGTATTTAGATATTACATCATTTTCATTCAGCTGACAAAGATTTTACTCTTTGCAGCTCATCGTATTCGGAAATGATATTAGAGTTGGACATGTACGGCCTACAAGGGCGATATACTAGAAAAGGGCGATATTCCCTAGAAAAACATTTGCCAAAGTTCATTTGTCTGATAAAATTTTGGCAATACAATGAATAAATGAGAATTGAAGGATTCGCTTAAAAATCATTCACTATTTTTATTTCATACGTACATTAAACTATCTGAGGAGAATGACAACAAAATGACGAATAAAAACAAAAAGATTTTCCCTAGTGAGTCCAAGCTTCTGCAAAACATTCGATCATTTTAAGATCAGTTTAGTTTTTGGTATGTCCGTTTCCTTCAAGTAGATTTTATTTCAGGTATCATTATTTATCGTTAGTAGCATGGCATAATTATTTTGAATGCCGAATCCGTGTATTCTTTTCAAATACAGTAGTACTTCGTAGTCTTATCCATAGGCTAATTTCAAACCACAAATGTACTACACCAAGACCGACTAATTGATCCACTGCTCTAACAGTAACTGCATAAAACGGATCTTCCACTTGAACCGATGAATCCATTCTAATTTTTTCGTAAAAATATACCCGTTTTGCAGTTTCATTTGTTTACATTTCATAAATCTTCAATACAGTAACCAAGGTTATGGTAACTGTTATTCAAAATCAATAAAATATCAACTTATGTTGCCAGTTTGAATATTTTTCCAAGCGATTTCGTTTTGACATTACGAGTTACTGAGGGGTAGTTAAATTTGCGATACAGTTTTAATAGACGAGTGGCAGGTCGTGTCGTCGACGAAAATCTCGAATAAAAATCGCTGATTAGGTTTACGTTCGGAATTCATTACGCACTACAAAATATTGAGCAATTTTCCAGCAGCATGTAAATCCCAGTTTGAATGAACAAACATCGAGTTCATTTTCAAAAAGTTGTCAAAATTAGTTGTTTTTGTTTACTTTTCATGTACCTGGTAGTAATTTTTCGTTTATAGTCAATTAATAAAGTTTTGTAGTCCAATAACCAGCAAATGGACTTCCGGTGAAACCCTCAACGAGTGAACACGTCGTATCGTGTTAGTGCGGTGAAAATTCGAGTATTTCGCGAGAAAGAAAGGATTTTCATCCGTACTTCGGTGACTCCACGTTGTCACATAGCGAGGGTTTCACTTGTAGTCCAGTGAAAAGAAAGTCCATTGGACTATAAACGAAAGCTAACTGGCAATATAGCTAAATCGCTGTGCCATCAATCGGCGTCATCTCAAGTGAGGTGACGCCACCAGAAGTGAAGAAGAAGAAGAATAACCAGCAATATACGCAATTATTTGTAATTGATGATTTATCAAAATTTACATAAGAACACGGAATCCTATTGGCAATACAGGTTCAATAATAATGACTTTAGATTCATACGATAAACTTCTTGGAACCGTTTTACAAGAGTACAAGATTTTAGCAGAATAGTAAGTTTATTATACGTTCAAAGCATTAGTAAACAACTCATTAATGCCATTTTCTTCAGTAAACGTTTACAGAACGAGGATCTAGGTGGGGTCTACGTAATACCGTCCTTCGAAAACAGTTTCTGTACGTATATTTCTACATGACCAATTCCTTCTACCTAATATGACTTTGTTTTCGTAGTATGGTTTGGGGTTATTTTTGTTCGCTGTGGTCCTTACAAGGATGGAATATTTCGGTTTACTCTTTCGTTACCGGATAAGTTTCCCAACGACCCTGAAGTTCCGGTAAGATTATAGTAATTTTCAGGAAATAATAGTCAACTCAACCAATTAGAAATGATAATCAAGATAGTTAGATAAAACAATTACTCTCTTATAAACCCAGACTGTTACATTTCAAAATGAAACCTTCCATCCGTTGATATGTCCTTATAACGGAACGCTGGACCTGGCGGAGGCTTTTCCTAAATGGAAGAATGGTGAAAACCACATCTGGCAACTACTCAAATTTGTTCAGTACATCTTCTCCAGTTTGGACGAGTACATGTCTTTGGCCGAACAGAGTGCTAACAATGGTGCGCACGAATTGTATCATCAGAGTCGGACAGATTTCCTCCAAAAAGTGGTTGAATGCGTCCGACAAAGCCAAGACAAGCTTTACGACCCAGCCCCGGTGCAAGATCGAAATTACATTGTATTCGAAAAGTTTGAACAAGAAACCCATGGTTCGGTACTGGAGTCAATCAAGCAGGGTCGTACCAACGAGGTCACCACACCGCCCTCTTCCGGACTTTCGTGGGTCAAAGAAGGTGTGTTCCAACCGCTCAGCAAACAAGCATGACGAAACAAAGACGTAATACCATTTTATTGGAGGGTAGGACAAATATCAAAGCCGTGCAAATATTTATTTTCTAAGAGTGAAATTTTGATTAACAAATGGCAATAATAAATTAGGATCTTAGCTACAAAGAGTAGTTACTAGTGGGTTGTTTCACGAAAGAAAGCACTGAAGCCTTTGTTTTGCTAACTAGCGTTGGCGTATTTGTACTTTCCTATGTGCAATTTTCTAGCACGACGATTTCTGATGACTTGTCGAGTAATGTCCAACAGGGCAATTGCTAGTACCGAAAACAAAATAACTCCCGCAATGATGGCGTACTGTCGGAATTCGGGATAAACTTGACCGCGCTCCTTTTCGTTGATGTGAATATGAATGTTCTCCGTTTTGCTCATGATCGGTTGTCCCGGATATCGGTGATCGGTGTGTGGGTTGTCGAGAGTTGGTTTCTTGAGTTCCGGAGATTCATCTTCCAACTTCATTACGGCGCTGTATTCAAGCGTGGTATCCGCAAGAGATGTTTCTACAGACTATGACCAAAGGTTTAACTTTCAATTATTGATGTCAGTTTTTTGGGTAATTTACATACCGAGCCTTCAATAGATGTCACTATTCTAGCCCAACCGTAACTTCCCTCATCAGTGTATACTGTGACCAGCTTGGCTCGAAACTCACGATAGGCTTTCTGTTCGGTGCCAACTACGGTGACGTTCACGAACGTGTTGGGACTCATGTATCGAGCTGCGTTAATTGTCTAGAATATTACCAAAAGAAATTATGTGGATGTAATCAAAATGGGTAAGGAATCAGAAATTATAAATTAGAATAGAAAATCAAAAGAGCATATCTGAGTGTAAATGATTCCGTTACAATCTCCAAGTAGCAATTCGCCAAAAGCCTAGGAATCGTGAACATTTGCGTTCGAGCTGGCATAAAATTGTAATCTAGGAACCGGTCATAAACCACGTAGATTAAAATTAGGCACGTTTTCATATCCTATCTCTTGTCGAACACTTTTGGGAGGACTTTTTTCAGTTCCTGATACAGAAACAAGCAATCAGTTCCAGATTTCAGATTCGAATTGAGAAGGAATATTCTGCTGTCTCTGCGTTATACATTCAAGAGAAATGACATCAATATTATAAAGCATCGAAGTGACTTAATTGTTCTGTTCATTTTAGAGCCTCCACTATTTTGCGCAAAGGGACATAGACTTGAACATGGACTCGCATCGGGCCGGGTCGGGTGTATGATGGTTTTGTGTGTACCTAAATTTCCTGCAAAATCTACTGAACCGATGAATTTCAAATTTGGAACATACTTTCTTGGTATAAAATGCCCCCCTCCCTACGTTTTTGAAATTTTTCCATTTTCATACTATGGTAGTTGTTCACTTCAAAATTGGCGGAAATTTAGCGTAAGATCGCGTGTTTTGCTTAAATATGCCACGAACTGTTGAAAAATCAAAAAAATAACTTGAGAACGACGGAGAGGGGGAGCAAAAACTCGTACTTTAAGTAAATTTAGGAACATTTTTGATTTCAGATAATTCTACGCCGAATTATCGTGTTCACAACGCAACGTGATCCTCAAAAGAGGTTTTGGGGAATGCTCTGTTACCGCCTTATTTTTCAATATTAACACCCAAACGCTCGGGTAGGGATTTTCAACGAATTTATTTTTTCAAAAAATCAACCAATAATCATTAGATACCGTTGATCAATTTCGATGCGTCCAGTGTAAAAAAACAGATTTTCTTCTAGTCCATGCTGACTCATACGGAACCGCAGCGGTCCAAAACCGGAGTTATTCCAGATCGCGTTGGGGTATGTCTGTTCTGCCGTTAGAAGTATGTTATGAAGGTGGCTAAAAGTAGTTGATCAGACAGCTCTAAGTGGAGAGTACTTTGAATTTATATCAAAATCTCGAAAATCTGCAGATCAGCTAACAAATACTAAACTGGAGTTCCCAAATTAGTTTTGAAAGCCTTCCAACAACTTGAGAAGTCCTGAGATAGAATGCCATGTCAAATTTCAAGCACAATTCTATGGGACCACAATCCGGATTTACCGGAATTGGACATTGTATTTTATGAGTTCTAGTAAGTCCTTCACATTTTATACAATTTCCGTATTAATCCCATACTTATTTAAAATTTTATGTATCAAAAACTTCTAACGGCAGAACAAATATACCCCAACGCGATCTGAAATAACTCCGGTGTTTTTGGACCGCTGCGGTTCCGTATGAGTCAGCATAGACTAGAAGAAAATCTGGGTTTTTTGACACTGGACGCATCGAAATTGATCAACGGTATCAAGAGTTATGATTTTTTGAAAAAATAAACTCATTTAAAATCCCTACCCGAGCGTTTGGGTGTTAATATACGGAAATTTGACTAAATATTCTTTAAATGATACTTTATAATGTGAAAGAAGTAAGATTTGCTACAAAATACAAAAAAAGTTTTTTCATTCAAATTATCCCTTAAAAGCAAAGCCTCGGTATAACATTCCTGTAGTGGAATTTGACCTTCTGTTTCAACAGACTTCGCAGCCAATTCAGAGTGTACAGAACCATTGCATGGCTGGTGCTACGATTCTACTGATACTACGAATCCTTCCATTATATCTTCGGAACCAGAAGTGACAGCTAATTGATCTTCGATCTTGATTCATAATCCAATAGTATATACCATCTTATACCAATGTATCTCTGGAAGCAGAGGTGTCAGCCACTTGATCTTTAAACTTGGCTCTTAAACCAGTAGTAGCTTTCAAAGGAGCCTAAGCTGGTTTAAATCGGTTCAGCCATCTCCGAGAAAATTGTGCGGAGAGAAACATCTTCAAAACCTGTTTTAATCCACCTAGTGGTGTAATGATGCCTTTCTCATATCAATCATACTATCATATATAATACTGTGGTATTCTTCAAAATAATTTTCTTCGATTCTTCAAAGAATAACCGAAATCGGTTTGTTTGACCGTCTACTGATAAAAACTATCAATTGGAAAAGATTTGAGGTCGATTTAGAATTTTTTTTAAGGTTTTTCCTCATTTTAAGTGATGGTATACAATTTTTAATACACTTCACCCTATATTTCCGGATTCGGAAGTCGGATCCGCATGAAATTCAGGAATTACGCATGGGACCACAGGACCTTTCATTTGAACCTATGTCTGTGAAAATCACAAGACCTTTAATTTGAATCTAAGTTTGTGAAAATCGGTTCACAACGAACCCTTCCAGGTCGTACATACGACAACTGGTTTGTAAGACCAGTGCCCTATGCATTGAACCGTTAACCCGGGCCGGCAAATTATTCCTTCCTCCTCTCTTAATCCACCTAGTGGGGTGATAATGCTTTTGTCGTGTTGATCAAACATTAAGACCAGCCATCTCCGAGAAAAGTAAGTGCAAAAAAAAACGTTACATACACACATACGCACATACACACACAGAGACATTTTGCGTACTCGACTAACTGAGTCGAATGGTATACCTTATGATCAAAAAAGAACCGGAATTTTATTTGAAAAAACGCAAAATTTCAATTTTCAATAAATTTCTTTATTATCGCCTTCAAAGTACTCTCCTCCTGCGGCAATACATGCATGCCAACGCTTGATCCAATTTTCCATACAAGTTTTATAGGCCGCCGAAGGTATGGCCTTCAGTTCACGTAGCGAATTCTCTTTTATGGTCTCTATGGTCTCAAAACGCGTTCCCCGCAATGGCAATTTGAGTCTGGGGAAGAGGAAAAAGTCACACGGGGCCATATCTGGAGAGTACGGTGGTTGATTGATGATATTGGTTGAGTTCTTGGGCAAAAACTGCGACACAACCAACGCTGTGTGAGCCGGCGCATTATCGTGGTATTCAGCTTTTCTGGCACCAGCCGAGAAGCGACGCGTTTCAAACCCAAAACATCAGTTAAAATGTGTTCGGCTGATCCATAAGAGATGCCCAACAACACAGCAATCTCTCTAATCGGTACAGAACGATTTTGCAACACGATTTGCTTCGCCGATTCAATGTTTTCTTCAGTAACAGATGTTGTTGGGAGGCCAGGGATCTCATCATGATCCAAGCTTGTACGACCACCTTTGAAGCGTTTGTACCACTCGTATGCCTGTGTTTTTCCTAGACACAATTCACCAAAGGCCTTTTCTAACATTTTCAACGTTTCGGAACACTTAAGTCCATTTGCAACAGTAAAATTTGATGCACGCACATTGTTCTAAATTTTCATCCATTATAAAAATCGCCACACGAAAATTTTTCAACTTCTTTGTATAGACGCCAAACAAAAATTAATCGTACGATATGCGTCAAAATTTGACAGAATGTGTATAAAAGTGTTGCCAACGTTGAGAGAATAAAAGTTTATCGATTGGACAAGCGCGTGAATTTTAAAATGAAAATTCCGGTTCTTTTTTGATCATAAGGTATGACACTCGGCCCTCCGGGCCTCGGTTCAAAAGTCGGTTTTCACAGTGATTGCATAACCTTTCTATATGAGAAAGGCAAAAAGTGCACACACCGCAATTTCCCAATCTCGTCGAGCTGAGTCGAAAGATATATGACACTGGGGGTCTCCAGAGCTCCAATCGATTTTACAGAAAAAATCGATAAGAAGGCAAGCAATATGTGAGTGTGGAATACCTTCGAATTCATTTGTGACAAAAAACTGGAAATTAAAGTTTGTCGCACTGCGTATACGTCGAAAAGTATGATAACAAGAAGACAGAAATGCGCATGTTCGACGATTCCACTGACGTTCCACAACGGTGGTCGATACCTTTGTACCAAATATCACTAATTCGTTCTATCTTGAAGGTTTATCAAAATCCAGATACGTTATCTGGTGTATCATCGCTAACCCTACACTGTTAAAAATCGATTTTGTGTTGAAATTGTTTGAAAAAAGTGGGTTTTGCGGTTTTAATATGTGCACGTATATTGCTTCCATCTATTTAAAGGAAACATCTTTACATTTGATTTCCTAACCCAGTTTCACCATTTCATACACATTCGTGAACTCAACCAAAAATGTAAGTTTCACGAAATAATTATTATTATTATTTTACATCTTTTTTATGCACGTATTTGTAGTAGGAAATGTAGTTTTTTATTTTTCGGCATACTTTAGAAGCCAACCTAAGCGTTAATTTAAATTGTCTTTTTCATATTCCTATTTACACATCGTATAAACTTCTTTATTTTTTTCTGTGTACAAAACAGTTTGACAAAAAAGTAACGTTCATGTCAGTCAAATCATCTGGAATTCGATGCGGAGTTCAGTATGATTTCAAAATAGATTCCGAATCAAGAGTAACTGATTGCGAACCGATTCGAATAGGAAGCGGTTGTTGAGTCTGCTTCGGTATTCAATAGGAAATCATTATGAATTCCGAATCAAATTCCAGACGATTTGACCAGGACCTAGCGAATCCGGGTACACTTCAAATTCAATTTATTCGTAACGAATGTATCATAAAGTAATTAAAAAGCGAACCAATTTTATTAGACCGGGATAAACCAGTACATGATGATAAGTGACTGTCGATTGCTTTCTGCTATCTCGTCAAAGTAAACAAAAGTGTCCTAAGACACAAATTTCATACATCGCTAATCACTACAACTTACCTGAAAGATTCTGCTGTAGTGTGTTTCGCCGGAACGTGCTTTGAAGGTTTCGATCTTACCGCGGTAAACGGACAGTGGAAGTCCGGTTGCCACCGTTACTGGTAACCGATACTCAATGCGAGTATCGGAGAGATAAGAAATGTCTTGGTCGATGTATTTGTACGATGAATCACGGTTTTTCAGTGTGGCGTAGGCTAGTACTGGTGATCCCAGAACCGTTGAGTTAGTCCATTTCTTGTACACCACTTCGCGCAGTTCATATCGTTCAGGATACTTTTCGCCGAGAATCACAAAAGAGTTTTTCTGAAAAGTTCCAAATATGCAAGTACTTAATTTTTATATGTCTAGTATACAATTACATCAGTAAGACCTCTCCTTGTTCACTGGTGCAAGTGCCATTGATCGGATGATATATACAGTAGCCAGACGAATCATCCGACGATGTCGCTCGTCCGACATATTTGAGGTTGGTATCAACATCCGGAATGTTAGCGAAATTCTCTGCAGTAATCCAGATTAACAACCCACGAACCCCTTCCGAGCAAACATGCTCGAAGTTACGATCAATATGTTCAACACTGAACGATTTCACAATGACAGTCATCAACGACAAGTTCAAATCGAGATCACAAATTTCCGACAAGAATGACTAAAAAAAGGACAAAATGTCAAATAAAACCAGGCGATAATCGGAAAAAAATCTTTTCAAATCAAATCTACCACTGACTAGAGAAAGTGATTTTTGATTAGCTTACCTTTACATTAACTTCCTGTTGGCTGCCTTCAAATATATTTTCACCTAGAATACGCCCTGCTCCGAGTGTCAGCAGAAAGACTGCTACTATCATCGTCGGCTGGAATCTAAGCTCCATTTTGATGACCGTTCTTCGATAACTCCACAACAGTGACTGAATCAGGGTTTGAAATTCGACTCAAGGCTCGCGAATCGATTTCACTGCGATATACTGATAAGCTGTGATAAGTCGTACCAGTCGATATCAACCGTCACCGTAGTCGCATTTCCTACGTTGTGATTTTATGAAAGAATCCGCATTGACGGCTTGGCAATTTAGATAAAGAATGTGGCAAAGGCGAAACGGAGTTATCTGTATACGAATAGTTCACCTGAAGTGATTAAGCTTGCAGTATTTGTGTAAGTTTGATAAAATCAGACCTTTCCTTAACAGTCGATGTTTTATTATCAATAAGAGAAACCAATATCTGGTCTTGAACGTCATTATCGTCATCAAGATTCCCGATTTTGAAGAATCTTAGAATTAAAGGAAAAATTACTAGTGTTAGTATTTCGACTCATTTGAAAGCTACTTTTGCGCCATTGATCATGTTCGAAGATCAAATAGCTGTCGCTTGTAGTTCGACAGATGTAATGGTATAAGTGACGTACCCGACAAAATATGTTGTATTTTCCGCTCATTTTTCTTAGAGATGGTTGATTCGATTTTAACAAACTTAGGTTCGTTTGAAAGGTACTATTCGGTCATTGATCACGCTCGAAGATCAAATGGCTGTGATTTCTGGCTCCGGAGACATAATGGTATTAGTGACGTAACAGACTAAACACGCTTTTTCCCTCAGCTCAATTTTCTTGTGATCGCTGAACCGATTTCAAAAATGTAATGCTCGTTTGGAAACTACTATACTATCATTAAACAGGTTTGAAGTTCAGATGGCTGTCACTTACTGTTCCGGCGGTATAATGCCATAAGTAACATAAAAGCTAAAACCCAATATCGCTCAATTTTCTTGGATATGGATTAACCGATATCAATAATGTTGGGCTCGTTCGAGACTAAAATTGGGCTGTGGGTCGATTTCGAAGATCATATGGTTGACATTCCAAGTCACGGAGGTATAATCAAAAATACTAAAGTTCGAAGGCGTTGCTAACACGAAGACTAATTTCACTTCAATCACAGATAATAGATGTAAAAATTCAGTATTCAAAGAGCGTGATAAGAACTAACTGATCTTTTGAAAAATGATCAATAATGTCGTATTCACTTGAAATCGATACTAACCTACCCGACCCGAATTACTGTTCAATCCATACAAGAATAGCTGTAAGCAAGGTATATAAGGTGGACATGTAAATGCTCATAGGTACTTCCGGTTGATCTTGCATGTTCTGTTCATGTTCAAGTGGCGTACCGAGGAAATTTGACGCCCGGGGCAAAATAAGAGGTTTGCCGCCTCCATCGCAAAAAAATTACGAACTCCATCTCCGGAAAGAAAGCTTGGGCAAACCGGCATGACGCCATTTCCTAAAAATATCGGCGGCGGAGGCGGTGCGATTCGGCGTAATCAGTTATAAACATATAATATATATTTTTCGTATACTATATGTAATTGATATAAAATACGTATACGTATATGTAATTGACATAAAATGGATTTTGCGCTCAAATTCATTCAGATATCGGAAATAATACCAAATTAACACCCAATATCACTGAGAATACTATAAAATTCTTTTCATACAAATATACAAATCTGATTAGAAAACAGTTTTATCAAAAGCCTGAGTTACAGTTATTAGAAATGTATTCCTCACCTAATAAGTAAGTAATCTGGAATTTTTGTAGACAGGCATTGTTATACTATGCGTAATGTGTATTTTACTCATACCATGTGGTATAATTTTCCAATATTCTACCAAACATCAGTCTATTTTAATACAAACTTTCTATTACATAACGACATTTAATTATATGTTTTAGAGGCGAACCAGCTTATGGGCACAATGACGCCAGAATGAAATGTAGAGGCGCTGCTTGTTTAAAGATGATCCTTTCAGTAAGAGCTGTCAAATCGGCAGGAAAAAATTTAATTACTTCACATTTTTTAATGATTTTTCCTAAAAACAGGTAAGTTCATTTGAAAAAATCATAGCAGAAGTAGAAGAAAATGTTTTTAATGTGTATTGATAACGTTGATATTAATTTATTGTGCGAAAACTAACTTTTATTTAGAATGGAGCATTAACCTTCAGTACCATTTTTCAAATGCCCAGAAGTAATAAATAAAGTATCCAAAATAAATGGTACACGATCGCTATACATTCTAGTACTCGAGAAATCAACGTTACACTGCTTTCTGTTAAAAAAAACGTTGATCCGAAAAAACTAACCTTACCCAATTTCACACATTTCTGAAGATTTTCCATGTTTAATTATAGTTTACACAAAAAGTAGTAGTAATCACTTTGAAATCAATTTTCTTCTATTCCGAGTTTACTTTTATTGCTGATATCTATTTGTACGAAAAAAATGTCTAAAATCACTGCTGCCGATATGAAATTTTTCGGAAGAACCCTCTTTTTCTTGGTTCCATTTTTCATTTGCAGGTGTCGCTACCGGTAATTCAGTTTAGCGATAATGTGCCAATAGCTCAAAACCTTTTAAATAAAGACAAAAAATTGACTTTGAACAGACCCTGTCAACTTGGAACGAAATCAATCCTCAGTTCAGCAACGCCATCGCACGACATCACATTCAACATATCATGTCAACTGTATGGGCTTTTTTTTATTCAATTATATAATATTTTAAGGCACACTGCTTAAGCTCTAAGATGCCGAGGGCTTTTTCTAATTTTAATTAACAAATAACTTAAAACTAGGATAGTATATTTAGATAATGTAATAACTTTGGCAGATCCAGCCTTTAGCTGGCGATCGGCACCGGCCGGCGTATTGAATGTAACACGTTGGTAAGTATCTATTTTGGCCGCTTTTTTCTGTCCGTGTGGGTTCGCGGGGAACAACCCCAGGCTACGAATACCAGGCGGATGGCTCGTATTCTTTTCATAGACTACAGCGGCCGTCCGTGGGTAATGATGATGATGTTACGGAAGAAAATGAAAAAAAAATATAGAAAAGTAAATATTACGGAGAACAGAGTGACTAAGAACGACGAAGATCTGATTAGTTGACATCGAGATGGTGAAAAACGTGGGAGGGGTAAGCAGAAAATTTAGTGACAGCAGAAAGATCTTGTTAGTTCCAATGAAGATGGTGGACAGACGAGGGATGGGGAGATTCGGGCGGATGTTAGTGTCGAACCTGTGGGCGAAGTTTATTCTTAGCATCAGTCGAGGAGCCCAACTGTATGGGCTGCTATTTTGGCGCGCAAGAATTTGACATTTCTCTCCCCTCCTTCTATGTACTAGATTGGATGCGGACTCGCCTGAGGGCGCCATGCTCGCAAAAAATGACGTTGCCAATGATTTGTTCTGGAAATATGAGAGCTGGATATATTGTTAATATGATGTCTTTGCTTTGAATCAATTGAAATGGCATTGACTTCGGTTGACGTCGGTAGTACCGATTTTCAGAATAAGTAGGCGGAAAATGCTTTAGTGATTAATTTTCAATGAATTTTCATGAAAACTGTAAACAATTTTCCACATTGATAAAATCATTTTTTCGGCTAATCATCTTTTTCTTAAATTGGCGGCGTGTCGAAATTATCGGCGGCGGCGGCGTGTCGCGGCGGTGCACAGGTCTATTATTTATTAGAATAATTAGAATGTGGGCAGAAGCTCATAGTTCAAAATATAATGAAGATTATTTTTTCTATGTTCTTTAATCATATGCAATCACATGGGATTTAAGAATATGACGGATTAGTCAACATCCGGAAGTATTTTTGTGGAAAAAATTGAGAAATGAGACGATGAGGGAGTATTTTTTGGGGCTTTTCCTAGAAATCATGATTTGCGTTGTCCACTGTATCTAAGCACAGACTTATCAGAAGTCAACATATCAAAGCACCATAGCTGTAGTAGATCTTTTCCTAGACTCCTACGTTACAGTATGAGATAAACAAAGATAAAGGCCCATAACTTCCAGAGTTTTATTCCGAAAGGCTTGAAAATTTAACAAAATATTCTTGAAATGTTTTACTATAAGAAACACTAAGAAAAAATAAATGATTTTTCAAAAGTGTTAGACCCTACCCACACCTTAAGTTTTATGATATACCTACGCAATGAACGAAGTTATTTTAAAATTATCGACTACACATTTTTGTTATTTTTAAACTAGAACTACAGTTTTACATTCAAGCAAATAGAAACCTCACGATAATAGAGATAGAAATCATCTCAATAATTTAATCGGTTTAATCTTACACTAATCTTAGCACTCATATTAGTTCCTTTTAATTTGTGAAACTTTGTCAAAAAAATTTTCATTTCTTACATTCACCAACTGAACGTCGGTTGTCTATGATTATTTAAAGTGTAATCTGTTGGTTTACTGATAAGAAAAATTGCAAGCGATTGGAGCTCACGTTTGTACGGTCTTCTGATGACTTGCCCCAGGTGTATCAATTGCTATACTAATTTTCGAATCAAACGTGACCCATCTATCATGTTTGTCTGATATGAATAAAACTCCAAACGATTCTGCCAATCAGTACATTAGACACAGACATTATTATCAGTTTTTATGAGAAACCCAACTATCATCTCCTGAAATATTACACCTGATTCCTTATAGTGGGATTATATAGGTAAAGAGTCACTATGACTCTATGACCAATGATAGCAGGGTCTGTTAGTCCAAGATAGAAAAGATTTTATTTACTGGCGATAACCAGAAGAGCCATAATCTTCATTCATTGAAAGTTGAACAAATTGTATCTTTGTTGATAAGGGCATCAATAATATTCGTTACAGCCTGCAATAGACTATATATCACTATAAGCGCTATTTGTTGACAAATGGGTGTGAAAATGCGACCTCAATTGTAAACACTTATGTCGTTATCGCTTGAGAAAACTGGAACTGACCCAGGGTAGTTTCATCAAACAATCACTTTTCACGAAACTGTGTTGGTTTCGTACTTAGGAACGGGGGTTTGAGCAAACCTGATATAAAAACCAGGTTCGAAACTGACTTGATTTTCAGTTCAACAATGTTAAAACTAGGTTTGAAACTAGCTTCAAACAAACGGTTTGACAACAATTAGGAGAAAACTGGGTTAGGTTTGGCATCAAGCGAAAGCGACATTATAAAAAAAATCGCGTAAATTTACTCCCCCTAAAGATGCACATAAAACACGCAAAAGCCAGCGATCGCAAAATAACTAGAATGTTAGGAATTTTTCTCAATTTTATTGGTTAAAATTTGGTACAACAAATCGATTGTTGCTTTTTTCTAGTTTGATTCGTCCTTCAATATATTGTGCTTGAGATCATAATAGTCACTACTTGCGATCACACATCGGCTGAGATCACCAAAAAGATGATGTATCCTCATAGGCATGCAAAAGAGACAAAAATCACAAGTCAGCGTCTGACGGCAAAGCAGAGAGTGAGGCTAGACTTGCGATGCGACGTGTAATTGATTGCTTCTAAAGCGCAATCTACTAGAAATGTATTGAAGCAGTGTTGCTAACTTTCTTTTATTAGGCAATTAAAATCTACATTTATAAAATGTAAGCAATTTTCTATCAAGCGTTGGTGAAAAATTGATCTAAAGTTGATAAACTTGATAAAAATTGATATTTCATCCAAAAAGTCAGGCTTTTGTTTTGCATTTGAGAATAAATTTTTGTCAAAAAATATTGAAACTCATTTGTGCAAGCTACTTTGATAAACTGGTTGCACTGCATATATGAATACACTCAGAAAAATAAGATAGTAACAGCTACCATATGGGAGGTTAGTTTAACCATACGAGTATAGTGGTTTTCAGCACACAATAAAATCAGATGATGGTAACAATATGCAAACTTACTTTTACTATGAATGGTTTTGGCTCTAGAATAGTAAAATTGAACTGTATATCGTATGAATAACTACAATTGAAATGTTTAGCATAACCGTGAAAGCATCTTATTTTAACATTGTACCTATTGTTTTAACTAGTGCCATGGTATTTTTGACATTTCACATCTGGTTCTTTCGAAACACGGAATTATGGTTAATTTGACAATGGTGAAAATCATTCGAACATGCAAGAATGTTCAAAAGTTATATTTATTGAAATTTAGGTGCAAAAATAACAAGAATACATTGAAACCTGCTTTATTTTTCTAATACATTTTTCACTGATTTAACATTATAAATGTAAGATTTTCTATAAAATTTTAAAAATTTTATAGTATTTCTGTTTATGAGCCATTTTTTTCAGCAATGAAACGAGCGACTTCTGGTAATTGAATTTGATTTTGAATATTCGTTGCCTTCAACTTTTCTATGATGATAAAATTACCTTCACTAGTTAGCGCAAGAGCTTGGTTTTTGAACGCTTGTAGACAATTTCTTGGGGAATAATACTGTTCCTATAAAAGCGTAAAAAACGTTATATAAAAATTACTAATAGAAGTATTTACACAGAAACTTAACGGAAAACTCAGCAAATTTTTCGAATATTATTTCCGAAGAAGCTTCTATATCCGCTAGAGATATTCAAGTGTCAGACGCTTTAATTGACAATTTGTATAGTCGCACTAAGAAAATACATAGTCGATTGAAAAACACTATACGACGATGTTCTTTCTAAATAAATTATGTTGATATGAACAATATGTATAGTGCTTTCAAACTGGACAATCTCTATCCAACTATATGTTTATTCATGGTAACATTATTATATTCTGAAGAAGAACTTACTCACATGGTAGTCATAACTATATCACTTCTCAACTTTATGGTGACCGAAAGCTCAATTTCACCTTACTTGTAATTGTCATTGGGTCTTTTTCGTTCTTATTTTAATGATTGTCAGAATTACCACGCCAGAAAAGTCATAAAGACAAATAGTATAGTCAAGTAGTAGATTTTTTATTCTAGTGCTTATTACAATACAGATGGTAAATAATCTGATATCATGGTCGTTTTTTTTTTTCAATAATATAATTTATTAAGGCACACTGCTTAAGCTCTAAGATGCCAAGGGCTTTTTCTAATTTTAATTAACAAATAACTTAAAACTAGGATAGTATATTAAGATAATGTAATGACTTTGGCAGATCCCGCCTTCAGCTGGCAATCGGCACCGGCCGGCGTACTGAATGTAACACGTTGGTAAGTATCTTGGTATTAGCCGCTTTTTTCTGTCCGTGTGGGTTCGCGGGGGACACCCCCAGGCTACGAATACCAGGCGGGTGGCCCATATTCATCTCATAGACTACAGCGGCCGTCCGTGGGCAATGATGATGATGTTACGGAGGAAAATGAAAAAAAAAATATACAGAGAAGTAAATATTACGGAGAACAGAGTAAAAAGGGGATATGGGAACAAAATGACTAAGAACGACAAAGATCTAATTAGTTGACATCGAGATGGTGAAAAAACGTGGGAGGGGGAAGCAGAAAATTTAGTGACAGTAGAAAGATCTTGTTAGTTCCAATGAAGATGGTGGACAGACGAGGGATGGGGAGATTCGGGCGGATGTTAGTGTCGAACCTGTGGGTGAAGTTTCTTCTTCGCATCAGTCGAGGAACAGGGGTAACTAACGCAGATTACACTTGTATATTAATGTGTTTAAGGAATTTATATATGAGTAACATATATGATATATCCCGACTCGCCAACACATCTCGAACCGGAACATCAGGTGGTCTACCTCGGGCCCTGAGGGAGTCCTTTAAAACAGACCTGGCGTCACAATACCCCACACATGACCATACGACATGCTCGATGTCCTGATAACCGTTGCCACAGGTGCAGAGACCGCTCTCCATGACCCCAATACGCCGAAGATGTGCGTTGAATGTGTAGTGATTAGACATGAGCCGAGACATAACACGAATGAAATCGCGACTCACGTTCATCCATCATGGTCGTTACTATTATTTGAGTGCATAGTTGAAATGACTATGATGAACAGGTTGAGGTTACTGTAATATTTTTCTGAGTGTACATAGATCTACACTGATAAACATTTGTACGATCCATTCATATGTAAATAGCACTTTAATTTAATATGCTTTTCTATTTCAATACATAACCAAAGCGATTTGTTTTAAGATTTCATGTGCAAATTCACTAAGGTGCAAGATTTGATTATTTTTCATTTAGCTTTGATGTCTTTTTCCTTTAGATGTGATGTGTTCTGCTATGGAATCGAACTACATGTGTTAAGCACTTCGTTTTCTAGTGGAAATGAGTACAGCACAAATGTATGTGTAAAACACTTGATTCGGTCAAGTGTGTTTCAATTGAAATCTATGTGGAAAACAATGTGACACTCATATGAAATTCATATAAAATCTAGAGGTAATGATATATCTTATCGTTTTGATGTGCATTTCAGATAAATGTGGTATGATTTCCACCAAATATCAACAGTTTTTACACTCATTTTATGAGTTAAGTGTAGATCTTCATGAATTTAATGTGTTCTACAAGTAGTGATAGTTCAAATGCTTTGCACATGATGCTAGCGTTCAAATTATTTTCAGTTTATGACATACGTACCAAATAAAATGTACGTAATACACAAATTCCCAGCACAAATTAACTTGGTTTACTTTTGATCCTTAATGGATTTGATTGTTTCCTAGAGAAGACCTGATGAGGATTTCCGTTTTATCTAATTGATCTACAAATGTACTCCTATTAGGCATAAATTTTCCTTAATACTTTATCCCAAATTTGCACCACTTTTTAGAAATGTGTAAATCATAAACTTCATTCATTTAGTTTATTAACTCATTTTGTAACAGTTGAAATATTATCCTCGTGTATAATGTAGTGTTGAGACAAAACAAGATATCACACCTTTTTTTTGAGAACGGCCAATAAGCCATCCATCAACATTCACTTTGAAGAGTAATTTCGAATTACTCGGCCTTCGCTGAGAGTAAGTTATAATAGTAAACGGCAGAGAAAAGTTTTCTCTTTCGTCTGGTGTTAAATTTAATACTCTATCTTTCATAGCTCGCTTGCAATTTGTGGAAGTTGACAAGTGGCTTATTGGCCGTTCTAAAAAAAAAAACGCGTGATATTTTGTCTATTTATCGATCTAATATTTATGAATTCAATAAACATGAGAACAATGAGTATAATATTCAAATTAAGGGCTGAGGACAGTATATTTAAGACGTGAGTTTTTTAATGTTTTCCCGTCTTAAATTCACCAGATGATGTCTTTGAAATTTAATTGAGAATATCATGTGAAATTTTCAGAATGATTCATTGAGTTTGCCGCAAGAGTTGTATTTTGGATTGGAGATCTGCTGAAATCGGCAACACTTCAAATGGCATACCACCACTTAAGTTCATCGTGTTCATCGAAGATCTCGACTTTTGAGGCTTATATAATAATTATTCCGCGAAGTCTAGATAATTTAGTTTAGATGCAGAATATAAATAAAATAATAAATAGTTTAGATGCGATTAATAAAATCGGACCAGCAAGGTTTTTAAACACACAGACGCAAATGGAATTGAGGGAGTCACATGGCCGATTCAAAACCTATACGCGACCCACTGTTCTCAGGCCTTAATCGTTTTCGCGTGAAGTAAAACCTAACCCAGTTTCGACCCCAACTACTGTCAAATATATATTGATTTAGATTTAGTTTAGGTTCCAAGCAAAACTATATAAATAATTAGTGTGATGCGTCACAGCATGTTTCTGGGCAGAAAAAATGGTGAATAATTTTATGTTCAACAGAATACTCTGAAGGATAAAAACAAGCATGTTGGCAGTTGGGTTGAAGCAATATAAAATACAATTTTAAAACGACTATAACAGCCGTAGTGAATTCATGTCCGATATTCAGCTAAAATTCTATACAATTATTATAAACAACTGCTATTATTTTTACCACAGTTTTTCATACAATAACCATATATGGAAACGGTACCCTCATTCATCTTAGCTCCAGTAGTCATCTCATTTACGAAAACTGTTGGTTAGAGTGAGATCTGCTGTCTCTGTTCGATAGATTTACTTTGAGAGTAAGATGAAAATAGGTACATTCGCTACGAGTTTTTGCGTGACTACAACAGTAGTAATGTACAATTTTCGAATTAGTTTTTACGTGGCATTTCTTCTGAGAGTCGAAGCAAATATATAGTTTCCGATTTTATTCCAATTCGGTGATTGAAAGTTGAGTAATCGGTCAAATAACATGTCGACTCTTTTTAAAGTGATAACTATTGGTACAACAGCCCTATACTACATTGGAACAACAAATCGTATCATCAGTGTACAACAACAGTTGAACAAAAAACCGTGTTTATCGTTGAATCAACAATATACCTTGACAAGTGCGATTACCACAACACAGAACATGTTTATATAATTCGAACCGTACCAGTCAGCAAACTGTCCCATATTTAGTACGATAATCAAATTTGAATAATTCAAAGTTTTTTAATAGAAAGTTCTGGCAGCACTACTCCGATGGCTGCGTTTTTTGTATATAATTAAAATGCAATATCCTTCACTACATTGAAAATAAATGTTTATACGCATACAGGTATAAATATATACTTTATTTGGCTGGCGCATAAGCAATTGGTGCTCTACCATACATCCTCACGAAATCCAAACCCATACACATGCCGCAACATTGCTCCCATTCATTTCAGCTGTGCAAGAAGTGACTGCGACTGTCCAAAATCGAACTGGTTCAGTCTTTTTCTAGAAGTACGAATGAAAAGTCGTTTATTCAAATAGATCCCGTGTTATTTGATTATTTGAATTTCTCATACCGTCCGATCGGTTCCAAAGTAAGCTCATTCGCAAGACCGTGTAGTTCGCATTGTAAAGGTCCTGGTTAGAGCGCCGTAGGTGCTCTAGAAGACCTTTAAATTTCAGCTAAAAAGTTGCACTTTTCTTCTGCTCATAGTGGAAGTCTCAGTCAAGTCAGCCATTGTTTGAAGTGGGCTCAGTTTTTTCACTTCCACCTTCCCATATATTGGCAAGGAGGCAGTGGCGGAGTGTTGGTGTTGGTTGACGTACGCATTATACGTGCCACATCAAGAGTGTACGACAGTGTGGTGGAGTAGTGTGACGGCAAGAGTGCGCAGCCAGTTTGAGGAAAATAGGTGGCTTTTGTTAACCCCTTGGTTGATACACCCAGGGAAATACGTGAGCATATTCGGTATTGATTGCTATATGAAGAGCAGTATTACGGAAAATATAAGGTGCAAGCAGTGAATAAACTAGTAGCAATTAAATAGAGTGATTCTCGTGTTTCGCTGGAAGAAGAATAGTGTTGACAAAGTTGTTATATGACTATTGCATTAGTGCCGTTTCCGATCAATTTCGAAGAAAAAGTTTATTTTTGAAAAAGAAATTCAAAGCACTTGTTACTATGTAGACGCAGAGCAGAAGCAGTTATGATTCAAATTTATGATTTTATTTGTTATTTGAGTTATTAAATCCCGTCGTTTGTGTGTTGAAAGAAAGTGTAAACGAAATAATGTGTAAAATATAAAACAGTGGAGTGTGAAAAATCAGCAATATATATTTCGAGAAGAGACATTTAACGCCCTGCAAGTTCGATTCCCCATGGCACCAACGCTGTGACAAGTGACATCAGTGATTTTCAGGTAGGTGCCCTCTCATGTCCTTTTAAAAAAACAAAAAAAACTCCTTTGTGCGGACTCTGAGCCTGGGAATACTGCGAATAGAGAACAAATCGTTGATTTTTTTTTGTAGAAGGTCAAACTGATGATGATCAATCAAAACCATCTGTTTGGTTGCATGTATTAGTGAACTATAGCACAACGCACTGAGCAGGGGTCGGTCGGGCCTTCGTGTTTGCGTTACAGTCTAACAATGTGCAAGGAGAAGTAAATATAATAAGGAAAGATGTTTATAGCACAAGTTTGGAAGCTGCTCGGTAGTTTTTGAGTTTTTTTTTCAGTAATACGCAGTCTTGTACTGATTACGCAATTGTTTTGTGCGGTTTAGGAATCTCTTTTTTATCCTAGCAGAAACTTGCCAATCGAATACTGTCCAGGGTCACTCAAAAAGCAAACTTTATTACAGTTATTTTTCATTCGAGATGCTTTTGTATCCAATTTTGAAAAAGCTGTAAACATAAGCAATTCGCAATATTAAGGCAGCCTTCAATTAAAAAAAAACAATTGAATACAGATTGTTATAGTTACATTTGAAAAATCTTTCGGCGATTGTTGAGTGAATAAGATAATCTGCATTCAATTTAAAATGAAAAAAATAAAATAAATCGTCCCTTGAACAAAAATAGTGTCCAGAGATACCAGGTAAAAAATTCTATTATCTTCAGGCAGGGTTGCGAAAGTCTGTGAATCAAAAAAAAAAGGTCTACGGCCTTTCATTTCTCAATAAACTATGGCACACAAAACTGGCTTGGCAAAAAAGCACACGAAAAACCCTGAATTAATCCACTTAGAGGTGAAATGCTACCTTTCTTATATTATTATTTATTTTCTCTTATAACAGCATAAATTCCCCGAAATACTAAAATTTCAAAAAGAGTTGTGATGATTTCTATTGCATAATACTACTCTATTTGAATTTACGTTAGTGAAAACCTCGTCTGCTTAATATTGTCGGTACTGCATTCGGTTCATTCAACCATACACTAATATGACCTACCATTTTTTTTACGATTCTTTGCTACGATTTCAATTTTGGAGAAAAAAAACGTACTGCTTGTCGGACCTGGGTAAAACTCTGCAAATCATTTGTGGGTCTATCAATGGTTTATTTGGTTCTAAAGAGTCTCGTGGCCGGCAAACTAGAGAAATTCACCAGGGTTTTAATCAGAATGCAAATTTCAATATTGTATGGTATCTTAAGACCTTTAAGTAGAATCTAAGATGGTGAAAATCGATTCAGTCATCTCTGAGAAAAGTGAGTGACAATTTTTATCACACACATAGACATTTGCTCAGTTCGTTGAGCTGAGTCGAATGGTATATGACATTCAGACCTCCGGGTCTCGGTTCAAAAGTGATGGTGTCTAAGAGGTTGTAGGAAATCAAATAGACTAAAACAAGTATATACCGAAACAAAACAAAAATGATCACTATTTCAAGGATGAAAGACTAACCGAAAATATGAAACATTAGGGATGGGAATCTATTTTTAGCAAAACATTTATAATATTTGAAGCCACCGGCCCATAGTCCACACCAAACAGTGACTTTTTCGGAATGCATTGGTAGCTCTTGCAATGCTTCTGGCTGGGGCAATTTTGCTTGTTGAAGCATCCATTCAACCAGAAATGAGCTTCGTCACTGAACACAATTTTACGATAAAAAAGTGAATCTTCCTCCAACAAGTTTGACAATGACAAAAGGCACGATTCACGCGAGATCTATCAAAAACAGTGTTGCCAAAAAGATACCAGCAAAAAAACACCCTTTATTCAACTGGCCTGACACTTGAAATTAATGCTTGTTAGTTTATACATTAATATTTGTTTTCAACTGAAAGATTGAATACGTTGTACTATCAGTATGGATTCAAATTTGATTGAATTCACCCTATTACCCAATTCAGACAGGACAAGCATCGAATACACCATAAATAAAAGGGAAACATCTGCTACATGTCAGGCACAGAGATATAAACGAGTTTCGTGTATTACCTAATTGAGTTACGTAGATCATTACCAACCAACTAGAAAAAATGATGGGATGTATAAAATGAAATAATTTTTCGTACAAAGCAAGCAAGCTCTCAGTGGAATGTGAGATTCCTTTTATGGGGCACCAGTTCTTTTTTCCCTTTTCATAAAGAAAGGCTTTACAATCACTGGGGAAACCAACTTTGAACGAAGTGTCATATACAATTCGAATCATTTCGTCTTTGCCTGTGTGTGCTCCCTTCTCTTAGATAGAGAT
This sequence comes from Malaya genurostris, assembly GCF_030247185.1. Lineage (NCBI taxonomy): Eukaryota > Metazoa > Arthropoda > Insecta > Diptera > Culicidae > Malaya > Malaya genurostris. Next base: position 89,588,908 of record NC_080572.1, on the reverse strand, counting down.
GATCTGATATCAACGAACTCGCGGTCCTATAGAAAATTCCTGAATTTTATCCCGATTCGACTACCGGTTCCGGAATTACAGCGTGAACTGCGTGATTGGTGCAAAATAAAAAAGAAAGTACAAATCTGTGCACTACCTTTTGTGGCAGGTGACCCATTTTCACATTTTTTTCTAATGAAAACCAGTGGATCCCATCCGTTAAGAGACGAAAGTTTTGCAAATAGATGCGGATTCTCCAAAACTCGTTTACCAAATCTTCTAATCAACAGTCTTGTAGGTTAATGACCAAACAAACTCATTTTTGCAATACCGGGAGTACCGGAAGAAGTGATTAGTAACATATAAATGGAACTTTCTTCGGGAACGGTTGAGGAAGTTTCCACAAACTTAGATTTAAATAAAAGATATTATGCTACGAAATTAAAAAAAAATATTACTGCAATGGAATTAAAAATGCTCAACTATCACTAAACTAGTTCAACTAGTTTACTTGGATAGTTTTTTTTTTTTTTTTTTTTTTTTAATAACTATTTATTGGAATATGAGTTAAAATTAAATTATTAAGATTTAAATTGGGTGTTCAGCCACAAGTGGTGACTTTTCAGCCCTGTTATATATATATATATATATATATATATATATATATATATATATATATATATATATATATATATATATATATATATATATATATATATATATATATATATATATATATATATATATATATATATATATATATATATATATATATATATATATGATTTGGTTATTACCATGAAGACATCATTTGCTTCCGCAATTCTGAGATTTTTGTGTAGGGAAAATTCTAAACCTACTTGTATTGTGTAATGGGGAAAAGGAACTTATATACTAACTTACTAACTAATACAGAGAGCGAATCGATTCAATTGAAGATTGCATCGATTTTTGTCGGAATTTGCTTATAATATTATGTGACATTACATCTAATGGTTCTATATTTGTGAGTCTGTGTAACTCATTTGTACTAAACCAGGGAGGACGCTTCAGAATCATTTTCAGAATTTTATTCTGAATCCTTTGAAGCGTTTTCTTCCTGGTGGAACAACAGCTTGACCAAATTGGTACCGCATAAAGCATGGCTGGTCTGAAAATTTGTTTATAAATTAACAATTTGTTTTTTAGACAGAGCTTAGAATTTCTGTTTATAAGAGGATATAAACATTTAATATATTTATTACACTTTGCCTGGATTCCTTCAATGTGATCCTTGAAAGTGAGTTTTTTGTCATACGTTAAACCTAAGTATTTAGCTTGATCAGACCATGTCAATTCCAAGCCATTCAATTTGAGAATGTGATTATTGTTTGGTTTAAGAAAAGAAGCTCTTGGCTTGTGAGGAAAGATAATTAATTGCGTTTTTGCTGCATTTGGTTTAATTTTCCATTTTGACAGATAATCACTGAAAATATTTAAACTTCTTTGTAGGCGACTGCAGATCACTCTTAGATTTCTACCTGTGGCTAACAGACTTGTGTCGTCACAGAATAGCGATTTCTGACAACCAACGGGTAGATTTGGAAGATCAGAAGTGAAAATATTATACAAGATTGGAGCTACACTCGAACCCTGCGGAACACCGGCTCGTACGGGTAGCAATTCAGATTTACAATTCTGATAGCTAACCTGAAGAGTACGATCAGTTAAATAATTTTGAATCATTTTGATCAAATAAATAGGAAACTGGAAATCAGACATTTTTGCTATTAAACCTTTGTGCCAAACACTGTCGAATGCTTTTTCTATGTCTAGAAGAGCAACTCCAGTGGATAACCCAGAAGATTTATTTGATTTTATCATGTTCGTTACTCTGACAAGTTGATGAGTAGTTGAATGTTCATGACGAAATCCAAACTGCTCTGGTAAAAAAATTGAATTCTCATTTATATGAGTCATCATTCTTAACAAGATAATTTTTTCAAAAAGTTTACTGATAGAAGAAAGTAAGCTAATTGGGCGATAACTTGATGTTTCTGCTGGGTTTTTATCAGGTTTTAGGATAGGAATTACTTTAGCGTTTTTCCATCTTTTTGGGAAGTAAGCTAATGAAAAACACTTGTTGAAAATTTTAACCAGGAGTCTCAAGGCAACATCGGGAAGATTTTTAATAAGAATATTAAAAATTCCATCATTACCAGGAGCCTTCATGTTTTTAAGTTTTCTAATAATTGATTTAATTTCATCAAAATTCGTCTCAATAATGTCATCGTGTGATAACACTTGGGTTGAAATATGATCATATTTCAGTGAGACTTCATTTTCAATAGGACTCACAACGTTCAAATTAAAATTGTGGACACTCTCGAACTGCTGAGCAAGTTTTTGAGCTTTTTCGCCATTTGTAAGAAGTATTTGATTTCCTTCCTTGAGAGCAGGAATAGGTTTCTGAGGTTTCTTAAGAACCTTAGAAAGTTTCCAGAAAGGTTTAGAATATGGTTTAATTTGTTCAACTTCTTTAGCGAAATTTTCATTTCGCAAAAGAGTAAATCTATGTTTAATTTCTTTTTGTAAATCCTTAACTATGTTTTTCATAGCAGGATCACGAGAACGTTGATATTGTCGTCGACGAACATTCTTCAACCGAATGAGCAGTTGAAGATTGTCATCGATGATAGGAGAATTTAATTTAGTTTGAGCTTTGGGAACTGAAAGATTTCTAGCTTCGATAATATAATGATTCAAATTATCAATTGCTGTGTCGATATCCGCAGAATTTTCTAAAATAGTTTCATGATCCACATGATTTTCAATGTGAGATCTGTAATCCAACCAATTTGCTCTATGATAGTTGAAAATAGAACTAATTGGATTAATTATAGCTTCGTTGGAAAGTCTGAATGTTACAGGAAGATGATCTGAGTCAAAATCAGCATGAGTAATCGGTTCACTACAAATGTGACTTTGATCTGTTAGAACCAGATCAATTGTAGACGGGTTTTTCACGGAAGAGAAACAAGTAGGATTACTGGGATGAAGAACTGTAAAGTAACCAGCTGAGAGTTGATTATGAAGTATTTTACCATTACTGTTATTTTGCCTACAATTCCACTGGACATGCTTAGCATTTAAGTCCCCTATTACGAAAAATTTCGATCGATATCTTGTAAGTTTTTGCAAATCGCCTTTAAAGAAATTTAATTGTTCGCCGGTGCATTGGAATGGCAAATATGCTCCAGCGATGAAATAAATTCCATGAATGGTTTCAACTTCGATTCCCAAGCTTTCAATAACTTTAGTATTGAAAGAAGGTAAAATTCGATGTTTAATTTGCCGTTGGACAAAAATGGCAACTCCACCACCAGTTCCAGTAAACCTGTCAAATCGATGAACCACATAATGTGGATTACTTTTCAATTTTACATTTGGTTTAAGAAAAGTTTCTGTCACAATGGCAATATGAATTTTGTGAACTTTGAGAAAATTATAAAATTCATCTTCACTCGATTTCAAAGATCGAGCATTCCAATTTAAAATATTCAAATAATTATTTAACATCACTGTTAAATTTTAAATTCATTATAATATTATTTGCAAATTTCCATCCGATTTGAAATGCTTCAAAAAGTGATGAAGTCGAATTCATTTGGATGATCATTTGAAAAAGTTGATCTTGTAGGTAGATCATTTTATTTTCAGTTATATCGCCTAAATCGACTTCATTTAAAGAAGCGAATGGCATTGAAGGAATATTTGTAGGTAGACTGCCATTAGAAGAAGATGATTTGGTCGGTCTACCTATTAATAAATTGTTTTCGTTAGAAGAAGAACTGCAAGGCGGTCCTGTGTTTTGATTATTTACATTAGAAGAAATAGGAGATAGATTTCTACCTAATATACCAGCATAACTGACATTAGAAGAAGATGATGACGAGGTCGATCTACCTGTCAATAAATTGTTTTCGTTAGAAGACGAATTGGCAGGTGCCTTAGAAGAATTTTCAGGTATGTTCTGTAAATTTAAGGTCGTTGATTTGACTTGTTGTCTAAGCGAACGAGCGTTTAAAATTTTTTCCCTGACAGGACATTTCAAATAATTGGATTTATGATTTCCATTGCAATTTGAACATGAAAATTTATCAGTGGTTTCATTCATTGGACAAGCGTCTTTCGAATGCGATTTACCACAATTCAAACACCGTATATCCATATGACAATTTTTGGTTCCATGACCGAAGCCTTGGCAACGACGACATTGCGTTAAGTTTGCAATACGATTATGCCGTTTATAATGTTCCCAATGAATTTTAATGTGGGAAATGAAACGTACTTTTTCTAAAGTTTTCAAATTGTTTACATCACTTCGATTGAAGTGTATTAGGTAAAGTTCATGGGAAATTCCAGAGCGTGGTTTAGAAGTACCATTCGCTCTTTTTTTCATAAGTATTACTTGGGAAGGGGCAAAACCAAGCAATTCTTTTAGTTCATTTTTAATTTCATCAATACTTTGATCATTTGATAATCCTTTCAAGACAGCCTTGAAAGGTCTGTCTGATTTTATATCATATGAATAAAATTTATGAAGTTTTTCGGACAAATATCGAATAAGACTTTCGTAATCTTCCAATCCATCCACCAAGACTCGACATTCTCCTCTTCGTCCGATTTGAAATGAGACTTTTACTTCCGGGAGAAAAGTAGAAAGCTCAGTACGGAATGCTTTGAAGTCGGAAATCATCACCGTCACTGGTGGCATAGATTGATGTTTCTTCCCAGAACGACAAGCGTCCATTTTGGGAATTTTTGAAGAATTTTCTTCTATGTCGCTACAATCGGATTCAGGAAGAATCTCGTAAATATTGTTAGACGGCATAGGATCAACGGAAGGGAAATCCGTCCGTTGTCTTTTATTTTTACATTCAGATTCTATAAGATCATGAATGTTATTAGAAAAATGTTGAATAACGGATTGTGATTTATTCCGTATTGAATTATTTTTAGCCTTAGGCTTGTTGCCTTTCCGGTTGGACGCAGGCATTTTTGAAATTAATGAAATTTTAAATTAAATTAACTAGGCTAAATTAGTCTTCGATTAGACTCCTAGCTAGCCTTAAAAAAGGCTGATTAATTTCTTAGTCACTCTAATATCACTCTTTGTATCACTTAGTCACTCTAATATCACTCTTTGTATCACTTAGTCACTTAGTTAGTGATTCAGGTAGCCTTGAAAAAGACTGAAGCCTTGAATCAATGAAACTCTAGGTAGCCAGAAAAAAAATTCCAGGAGCCAAGAGCTATACGCGTGCGGTGCGAACGACTGTTCAACACCGACTGTACTTGGATTGTTATTTTCAAGCTATGGGAAGATAAGTTATTTCAGTATGGCATTACCACGTAACGATAACTTATTTTTAGCCAAATTAGCAACTAATAGAAACTGCGCTTTTTGAGTCACGCAAGTGGTTAGATGTTAGTAACAATCACTCAAATGTCTGGTTGCAAACTAGTCATAAATAAGCTAGCGTAACAAAAATTGTTACTGTGGAAGTGACGATGCCAAGAACGCAACAACTCTGCTGAACTGTGCTAAAAACTGTTTATAGGTCTCGCTAGCTCACTACCTTGCTTACGAGTGTTTCACTAAGCTCATATAAAGTTAACGAAGCATCACTGCTTAATAAGTTTGAAAACATATCGAAATACGAAGAATATTTTGTTTCTAATAAGTTACGAAAGTTTCGAATTTGTTGCTTAATTTCTTTTATTTTTACGAGTGCTCCGCTAAGTTCACTTGAAGTTACCGGAGCATCACTCCTCAATAAGCTTGAAAACCTATCAAAACCCGTTGAAGAATTTTGTTGTAATTAGTTTGCTAATTAATTAGGATGGTTTCAACTTTGTAGCTCGATTTGTTTTTATTTTCACGAGTGCTTCGCTAAGTCCATATGAGGTAAACGAAGCATCACTCCTGGAACAAGTTTTGAACGAATCGGGACGAAGCGAATAATCCATTTCCAACTAGTGAGGAGGGTTTTTCTGTTTTGTTAAATTGATATGAGAGTCTGGCAATGAAAAATGAACATAGTCTATGTTATGACACCTCTACTTTTTATTGTCCGGTTTCATATGAAGTTTACTAAGGATCCCTCCTAGAATGAATTCCAAACAAATCGGGATGCAGAGAATAATTTTCTTGCCACTTAGTTGCTGAGGTTTCTAATCTGCTGTATTTTTTTTTTATTTTTACGGGTTTTTTATAACGTTCACGAATCTTCTCTCCTAAAACGAGAGACAGAGAATACTTTTTGATAGTAAGTTTAGGACGCCCCGCTACCCATGGCACCCATTGAAATATCAAGAAATCTTACTACAAGTTCCAAACCTCAGCAACTGATTAACAACACATTGTTTACTGCATCCCGATTTGATTGAAGCTTGTTTTTAAGGGTGGATGTAAAGTTTGATTTATAAGAATCTAGCGATGGTCCCATGAAATATAATATAAAAATTTAAAAACAAATTCTAAATCACAATCACTAATAAAAAACTAATAAGCAACAAATTATTCACTGTATCCAGATTCGTTTGAAGCTTGTTCGGAAGAAGTGATACGTAAACTTCATTTAAACTTAGCGAAACAAAATTATTGACAAAGTTAAAAAATGTGCAACTTATTAACAACTTAGTAGCAACAAATTTATCTCTATTTCCCGATTCGCTAACTTCATATACACTTAGCGAAGCACTTGCAAAAACAAACAATCAAAAACTTTCGCGACTGATTTGAAACAGGGTGAATGAATATCTTTGCGCTATTATTGTAGGGTAAGGGCTCCCTATTTCATCTCATTTGTAAGGACGTTACCTTAAAAACCTGATTTAGCCATCAAAATCACTACGATTTTTTCATATTTCTGCTTAATTCGCCTTGCTCCACATTGGGAATTGATCCACATTCCTTGGAAATTAGAATAATAATAAAAAAATCTGCTAAAACACTTCTGATATGTTCACTACTGTGCTCCTAATTTCATCACAAAGGTTTTGTATTCATTTTATCGTTGGTCCTTTATTCATCCCATAAATTAGCAATGGCGACAGCAATCAAAACCAAAATATTGCACTATTACACTCTCAGGTTCAAAATGTCAGAATTTTCCTTAAAAAGGGCCTAATGCCAACTATGACACAACACACGATATTTAAAAAAAAACAGTTTGGAATCATTTCGACGTTTAAAATTTTTTGGATCGTTTTTATTATCTTTCGTTTCAAATTTAAAATTTTACTCTGCAGTTAATTTGGAGAACTTAAAAAAAACCAAATAAAGAATTGCACCCATTGAAATATTCGGAAATTTTAGTACAAGTTCCAAACCTCAGCAACTGATTAACAACAAATTATTCACTGCATCCCGCCCTTCTAAAAACAAAATGTAGAACAAGAGATGCCATTCATACAGATTTATCTGTATTGTATAGATTTTTGCGTTCGCGTTCGTTAAATCAGATTACAGATTTTATAAATTCAATACAGATTTGTATAGGTTCATTAAAAGTGAGAAGTAAAACGTTAGACTTTTCTTTCTGAGTATCTATTAGTATTCGATTACAGTACTTCTTTAAAAGTTTATTAATCAACGGACAAATCACATGTTAAAATGGAAATCTTTTGTGCAAATGTTTGATGATGAACACTGATGAACATTTATATTAAAATTTGAAAACAATTTGAATTTGATTTGAATTTGAATTTGATTCATTTTATTAGTGAACAGTAGAGTGCCTATAACCAGAGTGACGACATCTCATCCGTAATTTTGGCAACAATTCAAAACATTCCATTAGCTTTACATTGAATTGACAGGTCGTTTCATTTATATATAAATATCAATGATATAATTAAACTAATGTCACGGATACCAAAAAATACTTGTTGATGATAATTTAAAGAAGAAATAATATTTTTTTTATTTAACATTATGAGAAAACTTGGCAACCTTGCGATACGAAATGAGATGAAAACAAAGCGCAATCAAGTGAATTAAGTGCAAATTTTTATCTCATAATTTTCATTGCTTTTATTGCTTATCAGGTAATTTCAGAAGTTCTTAATCGTTGAATAAACAAGTGGAAAGTGAACATTACTAACTATAAAGTCATCCAACATTGAATAGTAGTGTAATTATGTGAAATAGTGATCATGTTTTGAGACGAATCGATTAGTAAACATTCAGAAACATGATGAATTGTAAAACTTCAGACGAAAGTGGTTCCTAAATTGAAAAATTAGTTTATTTTAAATGAAAAAAGCGATCGTTGAAGGTTTTTTAACCATTTTTTCAATTGAAAAGTGTGGCAAAACCTAGAATAAATGTTTTAAAACGTTCCACAGTTTTGTTCAGGTACGTTTAAAGATATGATTAATGTTCAAAGTTATGAGGTGAAGGAATGAGATGGAAATTGGAGCTGATATGAAATAGGGAGCCCTTACCCTAGATAATTGCTTCGCTAAGTTCATGTTCCGAACATTGTCGGTTACATTCAATTGGCAAGACTGATTAGAAGAATGGGCCATGCTAGCTTGGTCATTTGGAGAACAAAATAATAGCGATCCGTTTGTATATAGGACCTAGGAGTATTATGATTCGAATTTGCTACTATAGTAATCACTAACGTGCGATTGTGTTTGTTCGCTAAACATCGACTGCAAAGTCTGTTGAAACAGAAGAATCTGCAAAGTCTGTTTAAAGAGGGGAATCTGATGCGAAGAGTTTGCTACTTCAGTTTCTTAGAGGGAAAAATAGGTGCGTATTTGAAAGCCAAAGAACTAGAACTTAGTCGAGGAATGTACGTCATAGCTATCTGTTTTTTTAATCGTCACGAATCATTGAATTATTGCATTTGGATATTTGTGAATTTACTGTACTTGAAATATTTATTGTACTTGAATATTTGTTACATTAGAATATTTGTTCATTTTCAATATATGTCGCTCCCTTTACCGCTTCCTACAATCATACTTTTCTTACTAAACTGGCTACAATTCGTAACAACTAACGGCATGCTTAAGAATGCTTAAATCGACGACCATTGCCATCGTGGTAAATTCAAAACCATCAAGGCCATCACCAATGTAAAATTTCATTATCATTGCCATCCGGCGGTGAACTGTTATTGCGCGGAAACTATTCGTATAGGAGAAACATGGTGCCAAGCCTCCGCTCCTTTTCAAGCCGGCATTGCGGATGGCTCCTCTTTGGCTGTTGTCTTCATGCGGAATTGGTGAGCGAGGCGAGATGTCTGTTTTTTTCTCTCCTGAAAAACATCATTCACAACGGTAGCGTAAAGTAAACATGCTTATCTAGCAGAGAGGAATATGTAATCGATCCGAGAACTGCTGCTGCTGTGGGAACTGAACACAACTACTACTGTAATGCGTGAGGTAGAACAGATCACAACAGAACATTGGATTTCACATAACGGTATGAAGGACGAGGACTTCGAACATTGCTTTTGTCGATTTTCATCATCGAAAGGTAACCGCAAATCTGCACAGCGCGCATGCTCTCAAATCTGCGAATCTGTCATATTTGTAGTGAAATTTCGTCAAGGTGATTACTTTTATGGTCGAAAGGGCGAATGCAGGCTGCTTGTCGACATCTGTTCCCTGAAAATTTATCTGCCAATAAGCATGACATTCGGTTTTCGTTATAGTTATGTATTCCGTAACCCAAATGGAAACGTATTAACGATTGAAACAGGCGTTGCAATATAAATGATAACCAATAAAAGAAATATTTTTGGTTCGGTTCATAATGGAAATGGAAGTACGATGAAAATTGGAAATGTAATCTAAGAATCATAATTGACCGGAAAAGTCAGGATCCTATGAAAAGGGAACGATCGGAGACTACCCGAAATGCAATCCGTTATCATTGTCATGAACAAAACATCATGACGCCAATCATGTTGTCCTTCGATGAAATTATGACTTTTATTCATGATTTTATGATTGAAATATTCAAAATCATGACAAATAATTTGTTAATACCATGAAAATCATCATGCTCGTAATATGCGTTACTTGCGGAATTGATTTTAATCTTAACTCGTAACTCCAATTTTCATCCCAGATATCACTGCAAACCTGCTGAATGAAGTGATTAATTGCGCGGTAGATTAATGGAAACGTAAATGGCAGGTATTACTTAAATTGTTTACTTGAATCTGAGGAATATATATTCAATAATTAGAACTTAATTGTGCTGTTTGATTCACCGACCGGTAGAGAATTGATATAAGACCATGAACAAACTAACTGCAAAAAAAAACCATTGACTTGACAGCAGGAACGATGGATTCACAATCAGATTTCTGCGTTTCAATACATTTTCTTTATTTCATCGATTTGATAATTTGGTTTTATAATTCACAGTTGAATTTATTGTATTTGTGATATATTGAACAATAGACAAACTGAGAAAATTACATAATTTCAATTGTTACGATGCTTAAATAACTACATCTTCCACTATAAAATGTTAGTTCACGATTCTTTGAATAGTTTAATAGTTCTATTATCACTGCAAAGTTTTTTATGATTTTGTAACAGTAAATCTTATTGTTTTTCTAATTTTTTTTATTCGGATCAGCAGTGTTTGACAAACACTAGAGTAATGTTTTGTGTGTAAGAACATCTGAATGTATCCTTATCTATTTGATGTTTTGTTGTTGTTTATTAATTTATTTCTGGAGCAGGAAAAAGCCCACTGGAGATAAGTTATTATGAATCAATCACTATGTCTCCAGTAGGCATAGAACATCCTCATCTTTTGTACCAACAGATTACAGAATATCCAAATGATACATTTCATATTATTAATCATTATAACTACATATCTGAGTACTTAGAACTAACGATAAACTTCTAAAGAGATAGTTAGATGAAAGTCGAACTGACTTGAACAGCGATTAAACACTCGGCACATACTGAAAAATGACTCGTTGTGGCCATAGTTGGTTCTGGCGGCAGGAATGCGTAGGAGAGGATGAGTTCGAAGACAACGATCGCGAATATAAAAATCTAGCAAACGTGTAACAGCTCCGAGCAATCAATTCGTGACTGGAGAAGATCAGCAATGAAAACTGCCTTGAACACATTTCTGCGAACGGACAGTAGATCGAGATCTATGAGCTTGCAGCGATCTTGGTAACTCGGAAGATTTAGGGTGACCAAACAACAGCTATGTTTTTGAAGTCTTTCGTCATACGAAAGACGAACCCTAACCGTTTCGAGGCTTTATTGATAGTATATTCAATGTGCTGTTTGTAATTCGTTTTCGAATCCAAGATAACTCCCAAGTCTTTAATACACGATTCTCGTCTAAGAACAGTTTGTAAGATCGGGTAATCGAATTCAATCATAGAATGTTTGCGAGTGAATGAAATAAGAGAACGTTTTGAAGCATTAACGGTCATTCGGTTTACTCTACACCAATTTGTAAAAATATCCAGTTGTGACTGCAATAATCTGGCGTCTTCGACGGTTTTGATAAGGTGAAAGAGTTTAAAATCATCAGCATACGATAACTTCATGAATTTTAGAAAAATGTTTAAATCGTTTAGATAGAGTAGGAATATGAATGGTCCAAAATGACAGCCTTGAGCAACTCCGGAACTGACAGTGAATGGAGACGTTGTGCAATCTCCTATTTTCACTGACATGTTGCGATCAGTTAAATATGAGCACAGCCAATTAAGAAAAGGTCCATTGAGGTCTACTCAATTTCGAAATTGTGATCCGGTGATTGATCTTGTCGAAAGCAGCAGAAAAATCCGTATATATAGCTTATTATATCTACTTGCAGTCGCGCTTGCAGAGATTTAATGATAAATGAAGTGTAAGATACGAGATTTGTGGTAGTAGATCGTTTCGGCATAAAACTGTGTTGACTTTCAGATATATAGTTTGAATAACATTTCGAGAGCTATTGGAAAGCGAACAATGATTTTAAATACAGCTTCAGAACGAAAGTCCCAAAAATTACCTTTACAATCGTATGAAAACAGTCACTGTTACAAAACACAAAATCAGTTTTTCCACACTTGTTGAATATTTACAAGGGAAATATAAAATCATTTAGTTCGCTTTTTAAATAAATTGATGTTATTTTTACGAGAATTTATCTAGAGATTGCGGAGAAAACTTGCATTTTTCAACAATGACTGTTTTCTTTGAATTGTAAGTAACATTTTAAACACTATTCGGCTATTCGGCATCAGTTAAATATTTTTCTATGCACATCTAGATTTGCTTATTTGCTTTTTATTAAAAAATATATACCTTTTTTGAAAAAATTATTACCTATGGGGAAAACTAAAGTTTCGACTTCGATTCAAATTAATTTTTAGAAAAAAATTTGTTTTGTTATTTGAAGGTAAGATAGCATTTAAAATATTAGTGCCAACCTAAAAATCCGTAAAATGTACACTGAGCTAAATTCTCATTTTCACATTATATGATATTCTAATATATTTCCACTATTGGAATTTCCAGTGATAGTTACATGGTCAATCAATATCATATCAAAAATATATGATAATCGTATAACACAAAAAACTATTTTTGAAGTTATTTTCATAAGATTTTCGTATAGCGAATGGAATTTCCGGACTTAATCATATTTATTAGAGCGCCTTAGGGACTGTCCATAAAAGACGTCACGCCGCAAGGGGGAGGAGGTTGTTTCATAAAACGTGACCTTTTGTGACAGGGGGAGGGGGGAGGTTTTTGGAATGGGACGTCCAATATTTTCAATGAGCGCATTTTTGAAATGTGGTGGTTCATTGCTTCTGTGACAATTTGAGACAAAGGGGGATGGGGAGTCAAAAATCGTCAAAAAAAGCGTGACGTCTTTTGTGGACAGCCCCTTATAACAACTATTAGATATTAACACAACATACATTGGGAAAATCTATGAAGTGTATATTGTATTCAATTCAAAATTATATAGGATAGGTTCATGTAGAATTCATGGTTTGTTTTATAACATTTATATATAACGTTTAATGGAGGTCGTTATAGTTCCGTATACTAGTAATGTATAGATCAACATTATTCACTACATTATTCAAAACAATGACCTTATTATATGTGGAGGAATCAAAAGCTGCAATGAAATATAGTTATATTATTATCAAAACTTTATTGTCACTGTTTATTTCATATCGTTTTATGCAAAAAAAAAACGTGATTAATCCACCTAGCAGTGAGATGATACTTTTTTTATCATTCATTTTTATTCAGTGTTTTAGTTCTCATGAAGTCCGATTTGGCCTTTTTGAGAAAATGATTGAGCTTTGAGAAACGATTCGATACTGGAACCGGAATTCTAAAATCGGTGTAGCCGAAATCAGTTAAATTCACCTGAGGAGTGTGTAGACATCTTTGAGAAAATGGTGTACGAATTAAATTTTTGTGTACCTTCCGAATCGAAAACTGAATACCGCTCAAACTGAAATAAATTTATTTGGTAATCGACTTTCCAAATCTTCCAACCCGATAAACCTGATTAATTTATGTGAAATGGACATTTTTATACTAATCACCCTGTATCTCCTAAACCGGAAGTAGGATCTGACTAAAAAGTAAGATGTTTTATAGGATTTTCAGACCTCTCATTTAAATCATAGATGGTTCTTAGATTTCATTTCAATCTTAGATCGGTTCAGCCATCTACGAGAAAAATGAGTTGCATTATTTTAATTTCGTTTCACATACCATTCTGTGGTTGCGCAATCAGAAGTCGGATCCAAACGTAATTCAAGAACCTTGTTTGGGAGTATACTACTTTTCATGTGAATCTTGTTTGTAGAAAACGGTTTAGCCATTTCCAAGAAAATTGAGTGAAATTATTTGTCACACACGCATTTGCTGATCTCGACGAACTGAGTCGAATGGTATATGGGAGTGATGTTCTTCCATAATTAATTACTGTAAGTAGTTCAAATCAAAATAATTATGGAATTACTTTCAACTTGAAAATGCTGCCATCATCTAGTTTACATGTCATACTCGAACGATTATATTGCCAAAAACGAACCGTGCCAAAATTTGATTTTGACAATCTATGGCTTGTTGGATAGCTATTACCGTGCGGAATCTAAGTCTAAAAACATATTCTGTTTTCAAGGTCAGTTGAGACAGATATTGTCAAAAAACTGAAAATTTTGACATAAAACTTTGTATAACTCAAAAAGTTATACAAAGTTTTATGTCATTCTCAAAACCATTCAATAGCGTTCAGGGTGACGGGAAGACCTTTCATTTGCGACTAGATCAAAATCGGTCCAGCCATCTCTGAGATCTTGACCTCTTTGTTGACAACACACACACACACATACACACACACACACACACACACACACACACACACACACACACACACACACACACACACACACACACACGGACATTTGCTCAGTTCGTCGAGCTGAATCGATTGGTATATGACATTCGGCCCTCGGAAAATTTTTCTAAAGTTTGAGCGAATTCTATACCTATTTTAAAATATAATTTTAAATATAATTTATATAAACATGGTAATAACGCTTTAAAATGATTAACACTTCAACACTTACACAGCAAGAAATAATGAAATTTACACGACATGTAAATCATTAGTAACATGTAATAGACATGTGTTGAATCGAGATTTTGATTGAAAACCTTCATCGATGCAAAACTAAATTGGATTGCGTTGAATTTTCAATGAATATAACTGTATCTTTCAATTAACGCTTAGTTTGCGATTAAATTCTATTGAAACCTACAGAATTGTAAAGTAACTTTATGTTTAATTACCTGCTCTAAATATGTGCATGAAAATAGATGTAAATTCACAAAATATTTTTATCTGTGTACTCTATTTGTGATTTACTGTTATCATATGAACCAGAAAAATTACAAATAGCAGATCATCGCACTGTTCTTTCAGGATCCGAGCTATACTTCTGGTCAATTCCGTGAGTAATCGCCTTCTGATTTTTGCGGTTAAAAAGTGAAACCCCGAAACTACCAAATAAAAAATCAAATCATCTTACTAGTCAGACAGTAATGAAAAAATAAAACATACCTTATTGTTATTTTATGATCTGTAAAGATATATCCTTGCTGGACGTTAAAAGAACTGACGCCCCTGTGACTATAAATTTTTTTATAATGCAGAAATTCCAAGAAAGCTTACCTGGAGCAACCGTTGAATATCGAGGACACACAACTATAGGTAGTATGCTTCGCGACCATTCTTATGTGAAAACAAACCCCTTATGTAGCTAAGTTAATTTGTTCCCAGTGAAATTTGCTCATTTCCTCAGCTATTAAGGTTTTATGTGGAAGGGCACATTAGGTTATGTTTCTGTGACATACAATCTGTATCTTTATGCGATCCATATAGCAAATATAATGAATACGTCTCACATACATTTGATATTCTTATAAAATTATGACGATTCAAAACTTATTTGACATCGTTTAGTTTTTAAGCGTACCTTCATTAAAGGTTATAAGTTTTCATATGTATTTTATGATATGTTATCAGTGTATAATCCATATGACACATTCAATGAATATACATGATGTAATGGAACAAGTTCTATCGAGTTTTCATATAAATTATACATGATATTCTTATCAATTCATTATGGTTGCACTGATTTAAATTTCATGTACATTTTTTATGAAGATTATAAGTTTACATATGACTTTCATGAATTATACGATGCATATAATTCATATGACGAGCCCACTGAAAATAAATAAGATTTTCATTGCAGTGTAGGTATCATACGATAATAAACACGGTCGTAATACCATTTCGTTGTATATTTGAACCATCTATTTTATGAAATAACGCCTAAATGTATACTGCAAGGATGACTATATTAACAGAAACACTCCTGACATTATGTCTGTCAATGCTCGTTACGTTCAAATTTCAGCAGAACAAAAATCCAAACTGTGTATGGTATTGTGGCCAAAACTGGGCAAGACTTTTGAATTTATTTCGCGCGAAAATCTTATTCGTCGAAATAGTTTTTTTTTCTTGGTTGATATGACTGTCAATGACATCTGTACCAAGTGCCACGTCAAAATATTCATTAATGTTTTAGTATACGTCTGTCTTTCTGAAGTATTAAAAGTCCAATCGACGATTTGTACAGTGAGAGAAATTATTCAACAAAGAAGTTCCATTAAATTTTCCCTAGGCTAACTAATAATTTGGATGATGAGCTACAGGGCGCGTACCCCCGCTTGATGGATGGGAGTGGGAGTCAATTTATACTTCGCGTATTGACAAGGTCGGTCCATACCGAGAACGATCGCTCGCTTATAAATGTAAAAAAAAATGAGTGGACTGGACTCATACTGCTTGAAATTGACAATAGGTAATTAGGTGGTTTCGAGCATTCTTACGCCTGAAATTGGTCACCAATTTGAATCATCTTGATCCAGTGGGGATAAATATTTAAAAATCATATTTGTTCTGAACTGGCGAATTTAATTCAAAAAAGAGGACTACTATTATCAGGAATAAGAGTAAATTGACATCTTATGAACCGTTAAGGAACTTTCAAACCTTTCCGATCCGGTCACAGCAAGTAAAAAATCGTGGTAATGTTGACTGTCTTCTTTGACTATCGAGGTGTGGTGCACTCCGGATTCCTTCCGACTGGCCAAACTGTCAACAAGGGATACTATTCGAGTGTTATGCGTCATTTGCGCGAATCTATTCGTAAAAAGAGGCCGGAATTATAGGCCGACAACTCTTAGTTTCTCACCACGATAATGCACCGTCGCATACTGCATTGATTCTTCGTGATTTTTTCGCCAAAAACTACAAGGATCAGCCCCATGGGGTTGTTCGAGCCATTGATGTGGAACAAGGCAACCAAAATTTCTAATGATCGATATTTTCAATTAATCGTCACACTTTTGAATCCGCAAATGCACGAGAGTCTACTTAGATTGATCTTTATTAGGAACCAACACTGAACACGCGAACTCAGAATATAAACTCTAACTGTTGTGATTTGCATTTGTTTTGTAGCAGACGAAATTACATCAATAGCCCAAATGTATGCAATTATATGTTTGTACACGCTTGCGATACGGATACCCAGTAAATCGTGCAAGAAAGCTTTTGATTGCGTTTCGAGCTTACATAGTGTATCGGTAGTACAAAACAGTGAAGAAATACTAAAGCAGAGAGCGGATGTCTGATACTCAGGGGATGTGATATATCGGGGTTGGATTTTCACCCCGAACATAGGGCCAGAGTTTTTCTGGCCCTAAGAGGCGAATGACCATAAGGTCAAAGCCTCTATGATCGAAACAAAAGAATGAATTTCACACCCTATCGGGGAGACGTCGGCTCGAAAATGCCGTGTTTGATGTTCCCTCGCTCTGTTTCTATAGCGATACATAATGTAAACATAAAGCTTTTTCAGGTCGACGCGGTTGATGCAAATGGTGCAGAATTGTCCCATGAGGGACCGATCGAAGCGATACGATCGGCCCTATATCGTGCTCAATCGGTCCGATAATCGGACTTATGCGGGTCGACAAATTTCACTGGGTGTCGATATGTAAGCTTCTCTTCGCCAAGCTTGTGTTCAAGTTTTGTATGCAAGCAGTTATTTTTATAGCGTTTCTCTACCATTACTATCCTTCTGCGAATTCGGTTGAAGCGATAAACCTTATCTCATCATCAATCGAGTTCATCTTATATAAATTAGAAATTAATCTTATGCACTCAAAATTTCCCCTGGGGTAGTTGCCAATTTCTCAGGCGAAAACGACATAACATGGAATTTCATCCGATCTTGCATGACACAAGATCAGAGCATACCAGTTAAAGCTTCAAATCGTTTTATGGCACTTTTTGTCTTGTTGTCTAGCAACAACCTACCTCTAGCATACTACGCGTAGGACTGAAACGTTAGCTATAATTTTGCTTCTATTTATAGATTCGCGTGCTTTCAACAGTTTCGCTTTTGCATCGATTGACCAATCAGAGCGATGCTTTCCCTTTGATATATCGCTTACCTCTTCAAAATCGTCGACTATGGCAGGGAAATCCGGTATGCCGGAGATTTTTTGCAGACAAAATAGGACACTACTAGCTATTAATCAACATTTCAATGATATACAATTGAAAATACATGGCTATGAACATTCAAATCAATACGTAGAAATATTTCCAATCAAATGGTGACATAATATTAATAATTGATACAAAATTGACTGAGCTGTAACTGTTCAAAACCTGACCACATTTCTACGTGTAGTTTTTCTTGAGTTTCTTATTTGCACCCCTATATAGAAAACAAAAATGTGTTCCACATTAAAATTTAACCAATAGCGTTCCGCAACCACCGTATTCGTCTGATTTAGCTCCGTGCGACTTCTGGCTATTCAGTAGACTGAAACGACCACTCCGGGGAAACCGTTTTGACTCAATTGAACACATCGAATGTGAATCGCTACGCGCCTAGAAGGCTATTCCGCAAATTGACTTTACAACTGTCTCGAGGATTGGAAAAAAACGTTGGAACAAGTGTATTGGGGCCGAGGGGGATTACTTAGAGAGGGACGAAAAAGATTTGGAAGAATAAATAAAGAATTTTGAAATTAGGAACAAAATCTTACTATTTTTTACCCATAGTAGTATGCAAATTACACTCTTACCCCGAAAACTTTGTCAAGTTCCGCCTCACTCCAAGTCCATCTGGTCCTTGGCAAAAGGGCTTAAAAAACTGGTACTGGTCCCCTGGTGCCCATTTGGGGATCTGAGGAACACTCTTAGTAACACATATAAGGAGTGTATCGAAAATAAGCTATCAACATACATTTGTGTTGTACGAATGTATTTGTGATGGTTTTTTAGGCTCAGATCGCAGCATGCTATGCGTTTGGCTGTCAGCTTTCGTTTGTTTACGTGTTTGTGCGGTTGAAATTCTGCGTTTTCAAAATGTCGCGTATGGCTAAGTAAGAAGAGTATTACTATGCGAAAATTGGCGAAGCGGTTTGGAATTCATCATGCCAGTGTTAAAACCATCATTAATAAGTTTGGGGAACACTATTCATTGGATGAGCTACCAGGAAGAGGTAGAAAACCCGGTTTTTCCAACCCGAAACTGAACCAGAAAGTGGAAAATCTAATTATGAAGAACAAATCAATGTCAATACGTGATTTGGCCAAAAATGCAGGAGCAAAGTCTTGGCATTACATTCCTGTGGTGGAATTTGGCCTTTCTGTTTCAACAGACTTCGCAGCCGATTCTTAGTGTACAGAATCATTGCATGGCTAGTACTATGGATCCTACTGACACTAAGAATCCTTCCAGGTCGGGGCTCGAACAGACGACAGTTGGCTTGTAAGACAAGCGTCCTATGCATTGAACCGCCAACCCGGGACCAAAAAAAAAGCAGGAACGAGTGTCGAAAGATCCAGCGTATCAAGAGGCGAAATCACCTGAAGACCTACAAGAAGCAGAAAATCTCGAAACAAAGTGTAGAACAGAAGAAGCGAGCAGCAACAAGGGCCCGGAAATTGTATTCGAGTCTTTTGCAGTGTTCGGATGCATGCGTTTTGATGGACGATGAGACTTATGTAAAAGAGGAATCAAAAACCCTTCCAGGTCCACAATACTTAACTTTCGTCGTTGGGGAGGATGTGAGCGATGCGGACAGGTCGATTCAAGTGAAGAAATTCAAGCTAAAGGTACTGGTATGGCAGGCAATATGTTCCTGTGGTTTGAAGTCAACCATTTTTTACACTACCGGAACTATAAATGCAGAAATCTATCGATCTGAGTGTCTCCAGAAGAGATTGTTGCCTTTATGTAAGAAGCATAGTACACCTCCATTATTTTGGCCGGCTTTAACGTCGGCTCACTATGCCAAAACCACTCTCATTTGGCTCGCGGAAAAGGGTATAAATTTCGTTGAGGAAAATATCAATCCACCAAATTGCCCTCACCTTCGAACCATCGAACGTTGCTGGGCAATCGCGAAAATGGTCTCCAAGAAGACTTGTAAGACAGCTAGGAACATGCAGGAGTTTAAAAAAATTTGGGCTCAAGCGACCAAAAAATGCAATGCAACACTGGATAGCTTATTTTCGATACTCTTTTTGGTCGAAGTTGAATCCGTTTGTTTGTGGTTCCGTATTGCAGTCCCACTAATGGGGGCACTTAAAACAGACGATTAGACGTTAGGTGATTTCAAGTATAAGGCATGAGGCGGCAATGCCTGGAATTGACTTTATACGCTTGGTATGAATCTCAAATTTACACATTGGTCCTGCACTGGTCTATTTCGTACGAAACAGATGCACGTAATCATCGGGATCAAGGGTTAGTTGATATCTTATAAACCGTAATTTTTCTCAGACACAGATTTCATTTGCTGACCGAGATTCAGTTGCAAACTGAAATGTGTGTCTACGGTTGGACGGTTCAGTATAAAAGGCGTTGGTCTAACAATGTCGTATGCTCATGTTCTGACTTGGAAAGAATATTAGACTGTAAACCATTTCGCGAATTTTTGGGAATTTGAAGAATTTTTACTAACGCAAAAGGTGATGTCACCCAGTCGACTCCGTTCTGTAGACCAAATGTCATCTTAGACACACGGGAAGGCATGAGATAGGAACTTGTGACCACTTAGTTATCTTGATCCAATAATTTGGACATGTGCCTTAGCACAATATTAGATACAATATCTTCTAAATGAACAATCAACAGTTGTTCGGTTATTTGAATATGAAACGTAGGTTTTTATAACTAAACGTAGGTCTTAACGCGGTACCGAGAATATTACTCTTACACGTGGTATCAAAGAAAGCCCCACTGTCCAATGGTTCACAGAGTGAAGAGCCGGGAAGGGAAAATCTTCTACGTACATGTTCTTGAGAAGACGGAACTTGACTCTACCAAATGATGACTCATACCCATATAAACACAACTCCAACCAGTACTCGATTGGCGACCAAGGTCAAGTACATTTCTAATAGAGAATCTATCATTTCATCGACTGTCTCGGCTCGGCGTTGCCAATGTGTTATTGAGAGGAAAAGTGCAGTAAAAATAGATTCTCTAGTTGATAAATTCGGTCATGGTTAGTTTTTATTTCGTTTATATTCGTCGTAAATCTAAGGACATTACAATATGCAATACACAAATAAAACACAGAACGCTATACACACAAGTATTGTGTTAGATAGATTACACTAGTCGTAACTTTCCTACACCGGGATCAACCAGTAAAAACACATCACTTTAATCAGCTGTTTCGCAATGTCAACAAGACTGCGCTGATAAGAATCACAATTGCATGTACGATAAGGCTGAGAATGATTCCCAACTAGGTCTGTCACTGGGAGCACCGAATCTATTTCTCACCAGCCAAGTCTCAACTTCTCTTGTTCAGCTGTTCTGCTTCGGAAAACAATGTTGTTGGTGGTCAAGATATGGGGCCCTTGACAGAAGAGTTGATATGGTCGCGAATAGGATTTACGTAATTGAGCAAATATTTTCCACCTGTCTGTGGTTGGATACAGTTGCGCGTTACTTAGTCTAAGGGTAGAGATGGTCGGGTAAGCATTTTTTTCAAGCCCGAACCCGACCCTTACCCGATCGAAAATTAAATTTTTTTACCCGTACCCAACCCGAACCCTAGATTAATTTTTCTTTCGAAGCCGAACCCGACCCGTACCCAATAAAAAAATTAAATAAAAAAAACCCGAAATGTGACCAAATGTTTTAACCCGAAACCGACACCCGTACCCGAACCCGACAAACATATCTTTTTCTGTAACCGAACCCGACCAATACCCGTCGGGTTCGGGTCGGGTATAAATACCCGAAACCCGACCATCTCTAGTCTACGGCAACGTGACCCTTTGGATAGTGAACGGATTACAGCCGAAGGGATAGTTCTTCTTTTCGTTTAGTCACGTAAACGTGTCCGGGAGAATGTTCCAGTCGGTGACATTGACAAATTCACGCAAGCCCAAATCAACACTAGTACATTAGTCATCCCGGATAGCTGGGATTGCTACGTGACAAATGACCATGAACGGAACGTAATTATGTCGTAATTTAATCAGTTCAACCAGCACCACCGAGGTGGTGTGTTTCCTTCGTTGCGTTCATGTGGTTTACGCAGTAATCTTTGCTGCACATGAACAAGTAGGTTATCCCGATGATCATGCGAGTGACGTCGATGTTGTTTACTACATTTATGGCACCACTGCGTAAACAAAAGCATCTATTCCGGTTGTTACGCTTACATCAAGCGATATTAAGGTAAACATAGAGCGAAGTTTCAAAAGAGTTGCATCAAAATCATATGCTTTCCGTATTTTTTGTTTTGGAATTTATCTAAAACTTGAGTCATTTAATATCTGAACGAAAAAAAAATCCTGATTTTTCGCAGAACCATGTTACTGAACTAACAATGTTGAGTAGTCAAAATGGAGGTTATTTGTTGCATTTAAAAAGAAAAAAACTTCGATAAAATTATTCCGATTTGACGGAATCTCGAACTGTTTTTTGAAGCCGAATCGGTCATTTTGTTCCACCTGGTTATGGTTACTCTGACGCAACACGAGTGACATTTTCACTATTTCACTCCATCGGGCGGAATTGGGGGCAGTTGAGTAAATGTGCGTCGTTTTCGAATAAATCCACCCCTTTCTTTCGATACAACCGTAGCACTTCTCCACTGTTGTGACAACTTGCCAAACAGACCAAAACTTTACAGGTCCATTATGACCTTCAATGTACGGATGAATAACCATTTTCCCTTCAAAGTATAATAGAATTGCAGAAGTAAATTAAGTCCTAATGCTAACCAAATAATGTATATAAACGGTTGAAAATTCACCACTTGCAGGGTTGTTACAGTCGCGCGGATTTCGCGGTTTTCGCGGATCTCGCGAATTTCGCGCGGTTTCTGCTTAGATTTTGATACGATGGTGCGGATTTCGCGCAAATTTCAAGAAACATCGTTTCAAATCTGTGAATCATTTGTTCAAAACGAAGTTTTATGAAGCCCCAAAAACTAAAGATGGGCGAACGTTTCAGCAATTGGTCGAGTTGGCTGAATTGATGAATTTTCACTTTGATAAAACCAAAATTGACGAGGAGGCGACTCTAGCAAATAGTTTCTTCAGTAAACATAGGAAAAAAACATAAAAACGTTTATCTAGTTCTGGACCCGACGGGATTCCATCCGTGCTGATAATAAATTCTTTAAATAGTTTTTTGGTTCCACTATCCAACATTTTCAATTGCTCATTGCGTTCTGGAATTTTTCGTGAAATATGGAAGAAATACTATGTGCGTCCAGTTTACAAAAATATCTAACTACCGTTCAACTTCCACAAACCTAGACCTCCTTCATCATACGTTCTTTACAAGTAGATTTTATATACACTGAGGTCTCTTTTTACGCGGGGGGATTCGTACCGCAACTTCGGATATCCGCGTAAAAAACCTCAAAAAGGAATAATTTTTTAATGGCTAATTTCTTAGAAATGCATGAAACGTCCAGATCTGGTCGGATCTCGAAAAAAAACAATTTTTTTTGTGAAAATCGACTTTGGGACTTAGAGAATTTGAGACCTCGCAACTTCTGAAATCTGCGTAGAAAAAACCGCAAAATGGAAGAATCTGGTGGAATCTAAAAAAAATGTAAAACCCGACTTATGAAGTTAGAAAAATTTTGAGATTTCCGAAATCGAAAGTTTTTTTTATGCCAAATGTTTTAGAAAGACATGAAAAGTCGAGAGCTGGTGTAATCTAAAAAAATATTTTTTTTTAAATCGAAAATTGTCGAAATAGGTCAGAGAGTTGACTTAAAAAAAATGAAATAACACCACACTTCTACGTTTCATGCATTTCTAAGACAAAACAAGAAAACCTCGCAACTTCGGAAATCCGCGTAAAAAAGCTTCGTAAAAACGCGTTAAAAGTACCTCAGTGTACACCGATTTCTCAGCTGCGTTCGACAAAATCAATCATCACATAACGATCTCCAAGTTGAGTAGACTGGGATTTATTGGATAATCATATCTAACTGGTCGTGAAATGGTACTGAAAATAGGGGACTATACAACCTCACCATTTGCTGTTTCCTTTAGAGTTCCTCGAGGAAGTCACCTTGGACCGTTTATATATTTATTGTATGTCAAAGATCCAAATGTTTTGATGAAGTGAAATGAAGCTATCGTTCGCCGATGACTTTAAAATATTTCAGCTGCAGCTGATTCAGAGTTCAAACTAATTAGTGTAACATCAACAAAATTGTTTGAAATGCCTTTGAATGCTCCGTCATCTCTTTTAGTCACAAAAAGTCTGTATTCAAGTTTGACTATGATATTTCGCAAACTATACTCGAACGCACATCGTCTGTTAAGGACCTGGGTGTTCTTCCATGTTCTATGTTAAATTTCAAGGAGCACATAGTGTTTACTATCTCGAAAGCCTCTAAGCTATTACGATTTATTTCAGCGGTAATAAAAAATTCTATGATGTACATTGCTTGTAAGCGCTTTAGTTCGCTCAACTCTCGAATATGCTACTGTTATCTGGTCACCTTATTGCCAAAACGGTATCTAACGCAATGAAGAGTAAATTTGTCCGATTCGCTCTCCGGTATCTTCCATGGAGATATCCTTATTTCAATTTTTTACCGGCCCGTCGCGAAGGCGGACGTTTGTAAGGCTTGTTTTGTGGCAGATCTACTTCAGTCGCGAATTGACATTTCAGCAGAAATGTTACCGATTGCTCTGAGCTATCAATTGTTACAATTAGGCATTCGACGTCGTAATCTTCGATCCTATTTTTTCTTCGGATTCTCTATATTAGAACCAATTATGAATATAACGACTCCATTACCTGCGTGTGCCGCATATTTAACAAATGTTTCAAATCTTTCGGCTTTCATTTATCACGTTATGTTATCGATGTTATCGTTCCTCATGTTACTGTCTAAATAGATTAAGTTACTATAGAAGTACTAGATTTAAGGAAGTGTATAATTTAGATGATTATAATCTGTTCATGCAGAAGATAAGGAGGTTTTATGCCTACAGGAAAACAAGTTTGGCAGAAACTAAATCCAGTACTCTTTTCCCTGTTCCAAATAAAAGAATAAAATATGAGAAGGAAGAGAAAAACATTCAGAGTACAATTCGAAAACAAGAGAAGGCGCTGTCTCAGAAAATAAAAGCTAAACAGGAGGCGATAAATAATCGAAACTGAAATTATGAAGATTAAATCAGAGCATCCTGATGTGACCTACCTTGAAATTCTTCTTACCGAGAAGGAAAAGCTTGCCGAGCAAGAAGATCTTGAAACAAAAAAAGTCTTCGCAGAAATCTGTTTAACTTCTTTCAAAATCACAAAATTGTGGGCAATTTTATTTTCGCTTTTACATTTTCCGTATATCAGAAAGTATATATCAACTAAGGACGTCCAAAAAAAAATGAGAACTAAAATGAAATCGTTTTCATGGGGTTTCTCAAAGTGACGTGTTGTACCCGGACTCATTTATTGTGTTTATATGACATACTTATGCAGATTTTTAGATAATATTCAAGTGGAAAAAAAATCATTTTATTTAGTTCTGCGGAAAGTAACACCTGCATAAAAATAGTGGTGAACGCTTCGCTCAAATATTTCGCGTTTTAGTTTACAACTTAGTGCGGATCTCGCGCGTTTTAGTTTTCGACTTCGCGCGTTTTGAAATCGAAATATTTCGTAACAACCCTGCACTTGTGACAGTCAACTTAAATCTTTAAATTTACTTCATAGAATATTTATGTTAAATGCTAAAACAATATGCTTTTTCAATCACTTGTGCTGAGCAATTCCAGAAATGTGTAGCAGGTCGTCAGACTTCACATACTCTCTGGAACTTTGCAACACATCTTCCAATATGACAAACCATTTGTTTTTTCACAAATGAAGAGATCAATCCGACCTAAGAGTGGCTCTTGAACAGAGTGAATGCATTTTTTGTATTCACTTTTTCATATCACTGTAGCTCGGAGCGCTGTTGATTGAAATAAAAGGGTGTCGGAGAGAAAGCTCTAGAAAAACTTCACACTTCTTCAAGAATAAAATGTTAAACAAAAAATGTTATCAAACTCAATTAAAAAAATTCGTTGCCCAATTTTTTTCTATAATTTTATTTTTAACTTAATGTCCACATTCTGGTTAATTTGTTTATTGATAGTGTGAAAATAAAATAAGTTAAAGCTGAAATAAATGAACTTCCTTCTAGAAGAAGCCGTTTTCGGGACACTTAGACATGAAGTTCAAAGAACACCTTTTAAGGGGAGTTTCTTCCGTAAATGGGTTGAAAACAATTTTTTTTAATTATAATTCGATGGTATATGCATTTCGAAATACGCATGATACGATTCTCGAACAGAAAATGTTTTGGGCAATGAAAATGTTTTGGGAAAAGCCAATCACAGAGCATGTTATGCAGCTGATTAAAAAATATTAGCCTATTTAGCTTGAATATCATATGCATTAGTAACAGGAGCGCAGGCAATTACTACGCCAATCCAAATGCACCATTCAAACACTGCGCCTGTTGTGTGTTCGAAACATGGAAAATGCTGCGCTTCTGTTACTTCTATGAATCAAATTCATGCTAAATAGCGTTTTATTGGGTTTAATCTAAATAGTGCAGTGTATTCAAGCAGCTTGAATTAAAACAGCCTTTCGTGGCTATTATAACTATTTGGAATGTGGAAAAAATATTGTTCACCTACGTCCATCGAAAATATTATTTCTCAGCTGCCAATTTATTCACTAGAGATTTTATTCATAGATGAAAATATAATAATTTAATCTTACACGAATCAATTCGGTGTCGAACTGAAGCGTAGTGGAAAATCAGTATCAAAATATCATCGAAATATCATATTCTTCCGTTTCAATTATCTCGTTGGCAATATTTCTGTGAGTGAACATTCGTTATCAAGTTTCGCTGATACAAAAAAAATACTTGTGAACTTCGAGGAGCAGAGTTTCGTATATGCTCGTTTCATGGATGAAAATCTCGGAAGTGATCTTTTCAGTCACTGAGTTTTTGTTAGAAAATCTCTTGAACTGATTTTTTCATGAGTGATTATGAAATGAACTTTTTCTGATCATGAGTTTCCCAACACTAGTGATAATGCCTTGCTCTTTTCATTCAAACAGCCTCATTATAACATGTTTTTGTTATAAAGATAATTTCTGATACGAATTTTGATTAATTTCGCATACAAGTTCATTCCAATCGTTTTGCTTAATTAACAAAAGCATTACTCAACACTTACTATAATACACTGGAACTTGATAATTGATCACTGAAAAAAGTGTATAGAAAAATAAGTGCGTTTCGTTGTTTACGTCACTTCTACGATTATATCCCCCGAACCAGAGGTGACAGCCAATTGATCTTCAAACTTGATAAACGATCCAATATCCAATAGCCTAAACTTGTTCAAATCGTTTAAGTCATCTCTGAGAAAATTGAACGGAGGGAAAAAATAGTGCGTTTTGTCAGTTACGTCACTTATGCCATTATATCTCCGGAACCGACATTTGATCTTCGAACACTATTTACGAACCAAAAGAAGCTTTCAAATGAACCTAAGTTTGTAGAAATCGGTTTTCCATCTCTGAGAAAATTAAGCGGAGATAAAAAATGAGTATTGTCGTCTACGCCACTTATGCCGTTATATCTCCGGAACCGAAAAGGATAAACATTTGATCTTCGAACATTATTTACGAACCCAAAATAGCTTTCAAATGTGTCTAAGTTTATGAAATCGGTTTGGTCATCTCTGAGAAAATTGAGCGGAAGGAAAAAAAGCGTTTTGTCGGTTACGTCACTTATACTATTATATCTTCAAAATTAGAAGTGACAGCCAATTAATCTTCGAACTTGATTCACAGCTCAAAGATAGCTTTCAAATTAGCCTGAAAATTGAGACACTCATCACAGATACTTTTCATCTTATCGAGTTGAGTCCAATGACGTAAAACTAGGGAGCTCCGATCAAAAGTCGGTTCCTCCAGCAATTCCGTTATATTTTTATGAAAGAAAGTTGAATGAATGTTTTTTTTAATATTGATTTTTCGATTAATAATTTAATTTTCGGAAAAGTGTTGCTCGATTTTTTTTGAGTGCATATTTTTAAGAGCGCTAAATAGATCTTTTGAAACTAATTCAATTCCCTTTTTTGTACAAATTACTGTTTCCGAGCTAAAACTATCATAAGGAAAAGGACGCAATTCAACAAGAATCTGAGCACTTGTCTGACTATTTCGAGAACGTTTATTTCGAGGAGATGGTTACTATGAGTAAATTCACTGTTTTTGACCTGTAAAATTATTTTCTAGTGATTGAACGGCTATTTTTCATCGAAAACTAGAATTCTTGAAAATAACTAAAAATTTGGTTTAATACAAAACTACTTACTTTTTCAGAAGACACTTTTATAATAGGTTTAAAATAAAATTATTGAAAACAAAAATTGAAAAAAAGTTTTTTAATTTGATTTTTTCGAAAATTTCTTGAAATGGTGTTCGACTTTTTTCTCAGTGTTCTTTTGGGGGTATTTTTAGGCCGATTCTTGGTTAATTTTTCAAAAGGGCGTATAAGCAAGTGACAGTTTCTCTTTGTTTACTTTCTCTTCTGTTAATTACCAAGCGGTTTCCACGTTTATCACTCAACTCTTTGCATGAAATGATACCCGAAATTTTCGACTTTCAAATAGAATAGTGATATCAAGGAAAATCTTTTTAATCACATCACAATAATCGAAAGAGAGAGTGATTAAAAAGAAACTGTTACTTGCTTATACGCCCTTATGAAAAACCAACCGAAAATTTAGGATTTCTATACGAAAAACTGTTAGAGTGAAATACTTAACTGTTGTATTTCATATCTTTTTCGAGGAAACTTCAACAATCTTTAAATATTTTTGAAGTGATTACACGGAATATTTTCGGAGATAAACCGATCAACAGAAACACATATGCCATGATTCCGACTGTTCTGTTTATCTGGAATCACTAAAACCATACGTGTTACTTGAAACTCTGGAACAAGAATAACGAATAAACAATCGAAAATCAATGCTGATTCTGCAATCTTTTCCGCTGTTAATTTCCTGTGTTGTCCTGCTTCTATATTTGGAAATCCATAGACTTGATTGATGTCACAGAAAACGGAGTTTTTTGTCCGCAACTGCAAATGCCCAATCAGATCACAAGCTTTCTAGTGAACTTTTCGGTAATAGCTAATTACTAGGGATCTCACCTAGATCAATGGTTTCATGACACTATAGTTTCATAGAAATATTTATTTGTTTTACGTTTTGACTTCGACTCACCAGTGCACTAACAGTTTATTTTGATCTGCTAAGCAGACATAAAGTAATTTTTTTTATTTAAAAGATATTTTTATTCAGGCCTATTTGCGTACAAGCTTTACGTGGAGGATTGACCCGATTTTTTGAATAATTTTTTTTGAATTGGATCTCGTTGTCACCCTTTTTCTAGGGGGAGAGGAGCTTCCATTTCCCTCCTGCGAGGATTGAGGGGCACTTCGTTCGTGGTTCGTCTCGTCATCCATTGCCGCATCGATGGTATTGTTGTCGATTTCCGCCTTCTTTCCGTTGCTAGTTGCTGTAGATGCACCTTGTTGTACATTGGTTGCAATTGCTGGTTGGTTGGAGGGTAAGTTGTTAACTGCAGCTGGTGTACTTTGTTCTATAGGGGATGATGATGGATTCGTTGAAGGGGATGCTTCATTGTTGTTGGTGGCTGTCACAGGTGTACTGGGGTTGCGTGGGGTTGGTGTGATGGAAGTACCGTTGTCATTTGGTGTAGTTGTCTCCTTGTCCAGTTTATCACATGGCTTACCGTAGTGAACAGCTTTTTGGAAATATTGACATGTGGCCATCTGATTGTCATAGGTAACAAGTGATTTGCACAGAATTCTTGTATCTTGACCGTAAATCACATAAGAAGGTATAGCCTTCTTCAAGTGTATGCGTAATAAACGTTCGCCATTTAGAATACCGGGGAAAAATTCTTCCACTTTTCTTTTTCGATAGAGAAAATCTCTCCGTATTGGGACATAGTTTTGCGAATATATGAATCGGTGACGCTTGAGGGAAGATCATGCACACGCACTTCTATAGCACTATCTTCCTTATATACTGGAATGTTGTACTTAATGTTCTCGTGCTCCACATAGTGCACATTGTTATTGTCTTGTGCGAATTGAATTTCACCCAACTCTTTATAAACTGAATGTAAATAACATTATTTGTTCTATTGCATTGAAGTAAATGCACACGTTCAATGTCAAGATGCATTTGCTCCTTAAGCAAACCTTCAAGTTCTCGTATCGAAGGTCGAATTTTGCACAATTGTATTCTTTCATGTCGGCGGTAGCTTTTGTTCGTTTGGTTCACTCATTTCGAGGTCGTTCTATTGTTCACTACACAATACTGTACTTGGTTTCTTCTGTCCCGAACGTAAGCGGTTTTGTTTTATCGACTGACTTGGATGAGATGTGAAAGTGAACTGGAGACATAAAGTAAAGTCTGATAGAGATTTACTTTTCGTATGCTTAGCGGCTAATGCACTGATGAGACGAAGCTCGAATCGGGAATCGAACTCAAATCAACAACATAAACATTGAGTGACAAAGTCCAACTTTAACACGGAGATGATGGCGACACCGATTTCTTTAATTCTTCGGTATAATCGACCGTCGATTGTTCCCCCTCTGCTACCAGCAATCTATAAATCTATCCAAGCTCAAAACATCACTCAAAATTACATATAATTGGCGCCAGCGAAATTAATTAAAGCAAAGCCGCGCTCCGGATCAGTTGATGGACAACACGCAACAAAGAGCTAGCGTCGTAGAAATCCGCGTAGTCCACGAACGCCGGTCGGGTCGGCTTGACGGTGACAGCCGGCTGTGCGATAAGAAACTGCAGCCAACCGCAACGCGGACTGACCTCGACCTCGTGTAATTGACCCATCATGGGTAGTACTGATAAGGATTGTGCGATGTTACTTATTGCACGATGCATCACATACTCGAACCAAACAAAAAGAAAATAACAAAACGGTGAACTTTCAAAGTATACTATTCATGAATTGGTTTTGTTTTAGCCTCGAAAATTTGGGGATTGGTGGAATGACACAGCATTTCGCGGCGGGAACCCTTTTTTAACATATGTTAAGGTTCAAAAGATTATGTCAAACTTTCATACAGCGATGCAGAGAAATGTTTGCTATTGGAACAGTCACAAATGTGTATAAACAAGTTAATATTTATGAATATGGCTTTTCTATACACTTCAGATTTGCATCTAATGGTGATTGATGACACGTTTCAAACAATGCTTCCAATGGTTAGAGTTCACCGGGATTACTCATGAAATCGACATTATCTGTTTTGTATGCACAGTTTCTAAACTTGACGACTTTCACAACATGGCCATGTTTTCGAAGTTTGTTATAGTTTGTTTTTGTGAGTGTTGGATAAACAAGAAAATTAGAAGTGATTAGATTTAGGTGCTTGAGAGTACATTTGGGAGTATAAAATTATGTGAAGGTTCGACATTTCTCACAAGTTACCATCTACCAAATAGTCGCCAATAAGTTTGAGAACCAAATGTCGAACAAACATGGAAATATGATTTTCAGGCGATGATTTCAAAGATATCAACCTGTTTGGTTATACGCAAATCTGTTGGAAACTCAATGTAGATTTTAAAAGCCAAAAACACTTTTGGAACCTCAAAAATTACTTGAGCACAAAATACATCTGATCGGTTCGACCGCAAATGAGAAAAAAAAAACTTTCTAATCCACCTAGTAGTGTGGTAATGCCTTTCTCTTGTCATTTAAACATTACAACCCCATAAACATATGTTTATTTCTAACACGAATTTGGACTGATTTTAATTCAGATTGTTTCAGTAATAAAAACATGTGCGGATAGAAAAAACGGCATTTTATCGGTTACGTCACTTATACCAATCTATCTTCGGAATCGAAAGTGACAGTCACTTGATCTTTGAACTTGTTTCACAACCCAATAGTAGCTTTCGAACGAGCCTAAGTTTGCTATAATCGGTTGAGTCATCTCTGCGAAATTTTTACGGAGATAAAAAATGCGTTTTGTCGTTTATGCCGCTTATCCCTTCGTATCACCGAAACCGGAAGTGACATCCACTTGGCATCCGAACTCGATTCACAACCCAATAGTAGCTTTAAAACGAGCTTAAGCTTGTAGAAATTGGCTCAGTCATCTACGAGAAAATTGGGCAGAGAGAAAAAAAATGCGTTTGTCTTTTTCGTCATTTATACCAGTATATTTTCTCCAGTATTTCTGTTACCTTTCGAAATTCGTTGCGAAATACCCCACGGATGGAAATTCTCTACTTTCTCCTAATCAACAACAACATTCTATTCATTGCTTTTTGTGGTTGTTAGCAGAATCCGGAAAATTCGCGATATCAGCTGCCGGAACTTGAGTACCTAGTATTAAGACACCGAATTTCTACGTCAATCTCACGGTTATGTATTTGGCATTACATACTGTTAGTTTTTTTTTTGGTTCTTTCTTTGAAGTTTTTGAACCAAAATGTCGTCTGAAGTATTTTGACGTTTCTTCGTTTGTTTCCATTATAAAATCACTGCCTTGTAAGGCCTGCTCCAGATAATATTTTTTCGTTTCTTTTTAGTTACTGTGACGCCGCTATTTCAAAGATATTTTTATTCAGCCCTATTTGCGTATAAGCTCTACGTGGCCGATTGAGCCGATTTTTTAAATATTTTTTTTGCATTGGAACTCGTTGTCACCCTTTTTCTAGGGAGAGAGGAGCTTCCATTTCCCTCCTACGATGATTGAGGGGCACTACGTTCGTGGTTCGTCTCGTCATCCATTGCCGCA
This sequence comes from Malaya genurostris, assembly GCF_030247185.1. Classification (NCBI taxonomy): domain Eukaryota; kingdom Metazoa; phylum Arthropoda; class Insecta; order Diptera; family Culicidae; genus Malaya; species Malaya genurostris. The sequence goes on along the minus strand of NC_080572.1, from coordinate 89,555,866 downwards.
TCGATGGTGTTGTTGTCGATTGCACATTGTTGTACATTGGATGCAATTGCTGGTTGGTTGGAGGGTAAGTTGTTAACTGCAGGATTGGGATATAGTTTTGCGAATATAAGGATCGATGACGCTTGAGGGAAGATCGTGCACACGCACTTCTATAGCACTATCTTCCATATATACTGGAATGTTGTATTTAATGTTCTCGTGCTGCACATAGTGCACATTGTTATTGTCTTTTGCGAATTGAATTGCATCAAACTCTTTATAAAACTGGATGTAAACAACATTATTTGTCTTATTGCATTGAAGTAAATGCACACGTTTAATGTCAAGATGCATTTGTTTCTTAAGCAAACCTTCAAGTTCTCGTATCGAAGGTCGAATTTTGCACAATTGTATTCTTTCATGTCGGCGGTAGCTTTTGTTCGTTTGGTTCACTCATTTCGAGGTCGTTCTATTGTTCACTACACAATACTGTACTTGGTTTCTTCTGTCCCGAACGTAAGCGGTTTTGTTTTATCGACTGACTTGGATGAGATGTGAAAGTGAACTGGAGACATAAAGTAAAGTCTGATAGAGATTTACTTTTCGTATGCTTAGCGGCTAATGCACTGATGAGACGAAGCTCGAATCGGGAATCGAACTCAAATCAACAACATAAACATTGAGTGACAAAGTCCAACTTTAACACGGAGATGATGGCGACACCGATTTCTTTAATTCTTCGGTATAATCGACCGTCGATTGTTCCCCCTCTGCTACCAGCAATCTATAAATCTATCCAAGCTCAAAACATCACTCAAAATTACATATAATTGGCGCCAGCGAAATTAATTAAAGCAAAGCCGCGCTCCGGATCAGTTGATGGACAACACGCAACAAAGAGCTAGCGTCGTAGAAATCCGCGTAGTCCACGAACGCCGGTCGGGTCGGCTTGACGGTGACAGCCGGCTGTGCGATAAGAAACTGCAGCCAACCGCAACGCGGACTGACCTCGACCTCGTGTAATTGACCCATCATGGGTAGTACTGATAAGGATTGTGCGATGTTACTTATTGCACGATGCATCACATACTCGAACCAAACAAAAAGAAAATAACAAAACGGTGAACTTTCAAAGTATACTATTCATGAATTGGTTTTGTTTTAGCCTCGAAAATTTGGGGATTGGTGGAATGACACAGCATTTCGCGGCGGGAACCCTTTTTTAACATATGTTAAGGTTCAAAAGATTATGTCAAACTTTCATACAGCGATGCAGAGAAATGTTTGCTATTGGAACAGTCACAAATGTGTATAAACAAGTTAATATTTATGAATATGGCTTTTCTATACACTTCAGATTTGCATCTAATGGTGATTGATGACACGTTTCAAACAATGCTTCCAATGGTTAGAGTTCACCGGGATTACTCATGAAATCGACATTATCTGTTTTGTATGCACAGTTTCTAAACTTGACGACTTTCACAACATGGCCATGTTTTCGAAGTTTGTTATAGTTTGTTTTTGTGAGTGTTGGATAAACAAGAAAATTAGAAGTGATTAGATTTAGGTGCTTGAGAGTACATTTGGGAGTATAAAATTATGTGAAGGTTCGACATTTCTCACAAGTTACCATCTACCAAATAGTCGCCAATAAGTTTGAGAACCAAATGTCGAACAAACATGGAAATATGATTTTCAGGCGATGATTTCAAAGATATCAACCTGTTTGGTTATACGCAAATCTGTTGGAAACTCAATGTAGATTTTAAAAGCCAAAAACACTTTTGGAACCTCAAAAATTACTTGAGCACAAAATACATCTGATCGGTTCGACCGCAAATGAGAAAAAAAAAACTTTCTAATCCACCTAGTAGTGTGGTAATGCCTTTCTCTTGTCATTTAAACATTACAACCCCATAAACATATGTTTATTTCTAACACGAATTTGGACTGATTTTAATTCAGATTGTTTCAGTAATAAAAACATGTGCGGATAGAAAAAACGGCATTTTATCGGTTACGTCACTTATACCAATCTATCTTCGGAATCGAAAGTGACAGTCACTTGATCTTTGAACTTGTTTCACAACCCAATAGTAGCTTTCGAACGAGCCTAAGTTTGCTATAATCGGTTGAGTCATCTCTGCGAAATTTTTACGGAGATAAAAAATGCGTTTTGTCGTTTATGCCGCTTATCCCTTCGTATCACCGAAACCGGAAGTGACATCCACTTGGCATCCGAACTCGATTCACAACCCAATAGTAGCTTTAAAACGAGCTTAAGCTTGTAGAAATTGGCTCAGTCATCTACGAGAAAATTGGGCAGAGAGAAAAAAAATGCGTTTGTCTTTTTCGTCATTTATACCAGTATATTTTCTCCAGTATTTCTGTTACCTTTCGAAATTCGTTGCGAAATACCCCACGGATGGAAATTCTCTACTTTCTCCTAATCAACAACAACATTCTATTCATTGCTTTTTGTGGTTGTTAGCAGAATCCGGAAAATTCGCGATATCAGCTGCCGGAACTTGAGTACCTAGTATTAAGACACCGAATTTCTACGTCAATCTCACGGTTATGTATTTGGCATTACATACTGTTAGTTTTTTTTTTGGTTCTTTCTTTGAAGTTTTTGAACCAAAATGTCGTCTGAAGTATTTTGACGTTTCTTCGTTTGTTTCCATTATAAAATCACTGCCTTGTAAGGCCTGCTCCAGATAATATTTTTTCGTTTCTTTTTAGTTACTGTGACGCCGCTATTTCAAAGATATTTTTATTCAGCCCTATTTGCGTATAAGCTCTACGTGGCCGATTGAGCCGATTTTTTAAATATTTTTTTTGCATTGGAACTCGTTGTCACCCTTTTTCTAGGGAGAGAGGAGCTTCCATTTCCCTCCTACGATGATTGAGGGGCACTACGTTCGTGGTTCGTCTCGTCATCCATTGCCGCATCGATGGTGTTGTTGTCGATTGCACATTGTTGTACATTGGATGCAATTGCTGGTTGGTTGGAGGGTAAGTTGTTAACTGCAGGATTGGGATATAGTTTTGCGAATATAAGGATCGATGACGCTTGAGGGAAGATCGTGCACACGCACTTCTATAGCACTATCTTCCATATATACTGGAATGTTGTATTTAATGTTCTCGTGCTGCACATAGTGCACATTGTTATTGTCTTTTGCGAATTGAATTGCATCAAACTCTTTATAAAACTGGATGTAAACAACATTATTTGTCTTATTGCATTGAAGTAAATGCACACGTTTAATGTCAAGATGCATTTGTTTCTTAAGCAAACCTTCAAGTTCTCGTATCGAAGGTCGAATTTTGCACTGCCTGAAGTCAACAGCAATTGTATTCTTTCGTGTCGGCGGTAACTTTTGTTCGTTTGGTTCACTCATTTCGAGGTCGTTCTATTGTTCACTACACAATACTGTACTTGGTTTCTTCTGTCCCGAACGTAAGCGGTTTTGTTTTTTTTTTTTTTTTTTTAATAACAATTTATTGGAATATGAGTTAAAATTAAATTATTAAGATTTAAATTGGGTGTTCAGCCACAAGTGGTGACTTTTCAGCCCTGTTATATATATATATGATTTGGTTATTACCATGAAGACATCATTTGCTTCCGCAATTCTGAGATTTTTGTGTAGGGAAAATTCTAAACCTACTTGTATTGTGCAAGCGGTTTTGTTTTATCGACTGATTTGGATGAGATGTGACAGCGAACTGTGACGCCTCTAGTTATTATAACAAGAAACTATTGACAGCGTTTTGTTGCAGAAGGTTTTTTTTTCTGTTCAGTGGTGAAAAAATCGTTAGAATTCATGCACACAGCCAAAAGTAATTAACAATGGAACGCGATGGATGTAGAAGTAGAACCTATGACCGAAAAGTACGAGTGAAACAGGGTAGAACAATAAAACAGAATCCAGCCGTGATCAGTTTGGCTTATTGGTTTGCGAGTGGAATTTCAGTCGTACCGTGCCTACAAACATCTCAATAGGTCGCTGAAACGAAACCTTGTTTCCGAAAGCCATGCCAGGATACTATACGAGGAAGCTCTGACCGAATATGATGGATATATTTTGATGGACGATGAAACTTATGTCAAAATGAACTTTGGATAACTTCCAAGTCAAAAAATTTTCCTCGTTAAACTTAAGAAAGAAGCTCCGGTCATGTTTATCCAGAAAAATTTGGTCGCAAATTGATGATTTGGCAAGGCATATGAAGTTGCGGGAAGAGAACAAAGCTTTTCATCACTGGAGTGGAGTGTATATGAATGGATCACTTTACAAGGAGAAGTGTCTCCAAAAGAGGGTTTTGCCTTTCATTCGATCATACACCGGTTCCGTGAAATTCTGGTCTGTTTCAGCTATCTGCCACTATAGTCGGGATGCCAGCGAATTGTATATTGGATGTAAAAACCAGAAATAGGACATTCAAAATAAAACCATATCAGGCGTGCATAGTTTGAACATGTACGGAATTCTGCTCAATCAGGTTGCCTTCTAGGTTGTCTTTCATCACATTCAGAGTGTTTAGAGCAATTTCCCCGGATTGGATAAACTGTTACTTTGAGTCCTGTTTTCGGGGTAATCGTTTTTTCACAAATTTTTATTTTTCTACGCAGCAACTTCTTCAATTTCATGAAATATGAACTTCGAATCAATAAAATATGAACTGCTCATGATCGGAAAGACAGAAGCAATGAACAATATACTATTGTGCATAAAGCTTTGAAATCGAGATTAGCAAACCTGACGACACTAATGATTCTAATATCAAAGTCAATCGTTATTGATTTCAAGCGGCGATGTATTCAATTTTTAATAAATTAAATTGGATTTGTTCTAAAATAAGAAAAAGAAACTTGATGTATGCAAAATACGATAAGTGCAACTGAACAAATCTGACAACATTAATACATTAATTCTTCCTTCAAAACGAATCAAAAATAATTATATTTGTTAAGAAAAATAACAACATGGACAATGTTATATAATATAATAAATAGACGGTACGATTACTTTGCAAATTTTTGAAGCTTGTGAGTTTTATGAAACCCTAAAAAATTGAAGATGGGCGAACATTTCAGCAACTGGTCGAGTTGGCCGAATTGGTGAATTTTCACCTTGATAAAACCAAAATTTACTAGAAGGCGGTTCTAGCAAATGTTTTCTTCAGTGGACAAAATTTCGATTTTATGCTCTTCGATCTCGAGTGAGACAAATTGCTATTTCAACAGAGCTGTTACCAGGAATTACAAAAACTTTTCGATATAAAATCGAAAGAAGATTTTCGCACTTAATGATATTGATGTCTAATGGAAGATATCGTCTCAGTGGAAACACATTCAATAATGCAAAGAACGTAATAAATGGAATGCTTTTCTTCAATAATATGATCACAAATTTTGTGTATGATAAAAATCGTATTCTAAAAGCAAAATTTGCACGACAGGATTACTAAACGTAGTTAGTCCAGAAAAGAAACGAAGAAGTTCTGGGATTCCATCCGTGGTGATTAGAAATTGTTCTAATAGTTTGTTGCTTCCATCATCCAACATTTTTAATTGTTCTATGGGTTCTGGAATTTTTCCTGAAATACGGAAGAAATCCTATATGAACAAGGGTATAGTATCCAAATACCGTGGAATTGCTGCTTTGTGCGCTGTATCGAAGCTGTTTGAAATTATAGTTCTGGATTTTATAACACATAGTTGCTCTGACTACATATCTGAGATTCAGCATGGATCCATGCCAAAGCCTTCAACTTCCTCAAATTTAGTAACCTACACTTTCTTCATCATACGTTCTTTACAAGCACGACTACAAGTAGATTCTATTTTAATATACCACATAACGATCTCCAAGTTAAATAGACCGGGATTAAACGGATCAGTTTGAATTGGCTTCGATCATATCTAACTGATAATGGAATGATAGTTTGCTGTTATCTCTAGAGTTCCTCGAGGAAGTTACCTTGGACCGTTCATAATTTTCTTGTATCTCAACGATCTAATTTTTTCGATCAAGTGTATGAAGCTATCGTTCGTCGATGACTTTCATATTTCATATTTCAAAATGGTTTTAAATGCTACTAACTACTCCGTCATCTGTTTTAGTAGCAAACAGTCTGTATTCAAGTTCGACTATAATATTCCACAAACTGTTCTCGAACGCGCATCGTCTGTTAGAGCCCTGGGTGTTCTTCCAAGTTAAATTTTGAAGAACACATAGAGCTTACTATGTCCTAAGCCTCTAAGCTATTAGGATTTATTATCCGCGTTACTAAACAAAATCTCTGATGTACATTGGTTGTAAGCTCTGTATTGCACTTTAGTTCGCTCAACTCTCGAATATGCTGCGGTTGTCTGGTCACCTTATGACCATAACGAAATCCAACGCATTGAAGCGATTCAACGCAAATTTGTCCGATTAGCTCCATGGAGATATCCTTTAAACTTACCGGCACAAATATTCAAATATCAAGGCGAACGTGCCATTTGAGCCAATTTGTTCTGATTCCTGATTAAACATAAACTGATTGGTCTCGATTTATTATCTGTCCTTCGCGATGTTTGTGAGGCTAGTTTCGTGGCAGACCTACTTCAGTCTCAGATCGATTGCTCCGAACAATTGCAATTGTTACAATATGACATTCGACGTCGTAATCTTCGATCCTATTTTTTTCTTCGGATTCCCTATGTTAGAACTAATTATGGATATAACAAGCCAATTGCTAGCATGTGCCGCATATTTAACAAATGTTTCAATTCTTTCGACTTTCATTTATCACGTAATGTTATCAAGAAATCGTATCTTTTGTTACTGTCTTATTAGATTTAGTTACTATAGAAGCACTAGATTTAAGGACATGTATCATTTGGATGATTTTAATCTATTGTTGCAAAAGATGAGGAGGTTTTATGCGTGCTGGATAACAGGTTTGACAGAAACTAATTCCACTTAGGCTTTTCCCTGATCCAAATGAAAGAATAAAAGATAAGGAGGAAAATAAAGACATTCAGAATAAAATCTGACAGCAGGACTTATTTATTGTGTTTGTCATATAAATTATGCAGATTTTTAAATTATAATTAAGTGAATTTTCAAGTTCTAGTTCTAGTTTTCGATTTCGCGTCTTTTGATTTTGAAATTTTTCGTAACAACCCTGAATATCCCATAACGACAAGAAATATTTTCCGTCAAGTGGATTAAAACATTGAAAACAGGAACGGCTAGTCTACAACAGTCACTTCCCCCGGACATCGAATTCGATTAAATATTGAATTGAATCTTCAATATTTCATCGGATTTGATATGGGGGAGAAGTGACTGTTGTTGAGTATCCATTCCTGCTTCCGACAATTTTCAATGTTTCAATCCACTCGACGGGAAATATCAATATAATATTATATGATACAGTATACAGGGTCCGGCACTCGAAGTGTAACCAATTAAAAAGGCCATAAATTCAGTTTGTAAAATTACTTTTACTTAATTCAAAGTACAAAATGTGTAAAAATAATACAAAATTCAGAATCAATTCACTTTTGCTCGATATAACCATCTTTTGCCTTGACTTGATGACTTGAGAGAGCGAAGGAGTTGCTTCGTCAAGTCAAGGCAAAAGGTGGTCATATCGAGCAAAAGTGAATTGATTCTGAATTTTGTATTATTTTTACACATTTTGTACTTTGAATTAAGTAAAAGTAATTTTCCAAACTGAATTTATGGCCTTTTTAATTGGTTACACTTCGAGTGCCGGACCCTGTAATAAAATATAATACCATACAATTTTGAAAAGCAGCTTTATATGTTGCAATATATTATGACAAATATTCAAATTTCGTATGGGCTGTGATTTATAAGACATTTCGCACCCTCTCATTCTGCTACTAACGCATAAGGCAATAGTACCCTGTCGACGCCGTTCTATTGATCAAATATCAATCCTCAAGGGAGGCATGAGATAGAAGCTTGTGAGCACTTAGTTATCTACAAGCCTACTCTAGTCCCCCCTTCGTTATATCATATCAGTTGAGCTTGTTAATGCAATGGAGAAGCTGCCAGTTACGATATCAAATCATTTTCGATATTGCATACGTATCTCGATCCGATCAAATGTCAAGATTGGATCGAAAATAGTTTGCACTTGGCTTTTTGGAGTATGTAAATGTTCTACCGCTCCTACTGATAAGTTACCATTTGTTTTGCATTCCAAATCCACTTCCTGAACATTCGACCTTCAGTTGAACCGATGCTCGGCAGATGACTGGCATTTGAACGCTGCCGTACCTATCGATAATTCTTTGGAGCAGGCAAACAAATACGGTTTTCGATAGCCCGTCGTTGCAATGCAACTCATTTTTAACAGACACCCAGCAGGGTAACTTAAAAATAGTCTCACCGTATCTTGCAAAACATCCGTTGGGTGTGCTGTTTGAGCGAGAATGACGAAAAAAAAACAACGAAATGAAATTTGTTCCTCAGAGAACCGCCGAAACCGTGTTACAACACATCAGCGGGCGACTGTGGCTGGCAAGTGCGGTTTGCTGACGTTCCAAACAAAATGACAGACCCCTCGTTCCGATGGTTGTAATATTACGATGCTGACCACATTCCCGCCACCGGTGTTTAGGTTGAACACACCTCAACGGTGGCGTAGCGTCGTTGTACGAGAACTGTGATGTCGTAATTGGAATGCCCGCAACTTTTGCCGCTAGTACTAACTTGGATTACTAAAATAGCGGCGCTGCGTTGTCGTCTTCGACGTCGCTGTCATAGTAGATTTTGCGCCAGAAGATAATACTCAAGGCCACCAGTACGAAACTTAAGACTAAATATATATTCAGAACAATTGCAACCAATTTTTCCTATTTATATATAGGTACATATCTGTCACAGTCTGAAAGCTTAATGCTTCACAATTGGCTGATAACCATTTCCATGCGGCTGCTCGATGCACATTGCTAAATATTTCAATCGTTCGTGCTGCTTTCCAATCGATGTACCACCGTGTCTATATCATACATACATAAATCGGTGAAGCCAGCTGCAGCAAAATTATGTGAAACCTAAATATATTTAACTATAGAGATAGACTCAGACGTAATAGGCCGAAACGGTTGGACCGAAGCCAATGCTTGCTGAATTCAAAGTGATGTGTATTTTCTCTAAGGCTGGCAAACACTGTCATAACATAGTTTTGTAGTTCTGCCCTCCCCCAGATTGTATGCCGGATGTTATACCTGTGAATTCGTCGTTTTTCAACACTCACGCTGAACGTCAATGGAATTATAATTGGTGGTAGATCTGGCATGCCGACTTGCGCGTCAATCGACCTGGTGTCAGGACGTCATTCAAATGTTGTTCGTGTATAGTCAAACTGTTTCAAAAAAAAAAAAAAACTAATGTTCATTTTATTTTCTTCCCATTTCAGGTGAGTGGCAGCTTCTGGAAAATGGCAAATAATTTCAAATGTTACAAAGTACCACAATGTCTGTAAGTATGGCAAGTGTAATTAAAGATTGGTTGAAACATGCAAGCGAGTACAAACTAATGAATGTTTTGCTTTGCAATCGTTCAAATTTGTCGTCACAGAAAATGTATCTATAGTTTTTCTAGCAATATTTCCTATTGTCTCCTATTCAGGAGCTCGTTTTAACAGATTTGTTGTATTTGTTATACGTTTCGCCTTTGACTCATCAGTGCATTAGCAGTTTATGTTTAACTGCTAATGTCACCTTGCGGTTCATAAATCGCTGTTTTGCCAATGTCTATATCGACGTCTCAGACGAAAACAATTTTACCGCATTGGCAGTATAACTTAAACTGCTAATGCCCTGATGAGTCGAGGACGAAACGTAAAACAAATGAAAATAATCATGTGCGCTTTGCGCTATCCGACAGTTTTCTACAGTTTAACTAAATATCCATCATTATTGAGAATCTTGAGCGAATGAAAAAATCTCATTCATCATTCGGAAACTTGTTAAAATAAATTTCTAATATGAACTGAATGTTCAATCAGCGTAAATTCGTACCTAACAAATTGGGTTTGAGAGCCTGTTGCTTTAGCATTGAAGGAGAAACGTCCTGAGTATAGGACCTGACGAAGTCCATCTGTATTCATCACAACTTCCTCTGCTCGAATCGAAGTACGCTTTGATTCCATTAAAAATTAGTTTGATTGTTTCTTTGGCTCCTAATACGAGAATTTATCAATTACCCGGAAGATGTAAAAAAGTTACAGTTACTGATGGAAAATCCTTTGAGCAAAAAAATGTAATAATTTTTCCAGAAAATGGTTTCAAATTTCCAAATATATGCGCCGAAAATATACTTATGAACCAAGAAAAACTCAACTTTTTTCATCAATATAGTTTTCTTCAAGCGCAACACAATCAGTTCATCGCTGGTTCAAACTTTGAAATACCTTTCTTGTAGAACAAATTTTTTTGACTCGAAATAAACGTTTGGTTTAAGTGATGACTTCCGCGTTGAAGTAGAATTTCCTTCCATACAGCATTTGCTGAGGCCTGCAAACCGGTGGTAGTAACTGTGGGTCATATCCGGTGAGTGTGGTGGGTGTGGTAGTAATTCGAAACTCAATTCATTCGCTGGGAATCAATGACACGTTGTAGTTTTTGGTCCACCGTGACAAATCACGGCACCCAATTTGATAACAGCTTCCTCATAGACATATGTTCTTGAAAAAGGGTGTACACGCTGCTGTATGATATCTTTAGGATGTCGTTCGCTAGAAGGATTTGAAACTAGTAACGCCATCAACATGTCATACCGGGAGCTTGATGACCGACATGTTACATTATTTAATATACTTGCTCATGAAATCAATGAACTTATTTTGCTTTGAATTGTCTATATTGGGATCTTACACAACGATCGCCGTATTTTTGCGAGATCTGAAACCGAAAAATGAAATCTCTTCGATGTTTATGAATTTCGACGGTTTTTTCCACGAATGCGAAAATTTAGCGGAATAACGATGAAAATTATTAAGTTGACAATTGAATACATAGGGTGTTGGTTTTGTAATTCAGTTAGAAGTTCTGTAGAAATAGAATGGGCGAATTCCACAAAAGGAATGTAATACCATAAACACACAAAAAAAAATCGGTAAAATTATATACTCGTTTTCTGGATTGATTATCTCAGTTCCGATTATCTTATTTCGATGGAAGAAAACAATACAAGCCAGTAGCGTCTCGTCTTCATGTGCACCTCGTGCACTGCACAACTGGTCGAATAGGCTCTGTGAGAACTTGTATGCACACATGCAGGAGAGGCTTCAGTGGCTTATGCCTATGGCAGTTGAAAACAAATTGCTGTCTCAGTTACAACGTCGAAACGGTTCTGATATCATACCATATAAGCAGTGCACAACCCATGAATTTTGTCACGAGACGTCAATGATACAAGCAGCTTGATATGTTGGATTCTTGCAGTGTCATGATTACGGATCTTACGAATAGAAGATTTGTTCAAAAATTTCACTCAAAATTTGTTACTAATTGCTCTTCCGTCTAACTACAGAATAAGTTTTTGTTCTTGAAACTCATTGAATCTGAAAACATGTTTAAAGCTATTAAATATTTATGGTTATCTCGCAAAATTGAAATTTGTATCATAAATTACTGAATGTATCAAGCAAGATTACTTTTACTACGTTACAAATTCTCTAAAATAAGACACATTGTCGTCTAAAATGTCTATGCTTGGTAGAAATTCATAAGAATATCAAATGGATAAAAACGATTTTCCCGGATGAAGGTCGTTGGTTAGAATGAAACATGCCTGGTTGGGAAACAGTACCATATCCGTTCAGTGCATTGTCAAGCATCCTGTACAAAAAAATGTTTGAGGGTAATTTTATTTGATTGCATCAAAAGACATCAAATGCATAAAAAGTTGGTAAATTCAAAATGATACCATTCTAATCGGTTCGTCGGGAACGCAAAATGGATTCAAATGAAAGATCTTCTGGTCCCATACCAATCTACTGAAATAAATCAGGGTCCAACTTTCAGTTCCGGAATTGCGTGTGTTGGAAAATAAAAAATGTCATTCCTGAAGATCCTGATAGTTATTCAGATCCAATTTTCGGTTCCAGAGAAACAGAGTGATTAGTGTAAGAATGTCAATTTCAAGCGTATTTTTTTCATAAGAGACCATGTGATGAGTAGTGAATTCCTTGAATATTATTAAGAAAATGCATACCCGACCACCTCTAATCGGACCCCGGTTTTCGGTGCCGAAAGTTTCGGAAATACTGATCAGAAACTATAAATTGAGACGCATTCCGATTTTTCTAAGGTGGGTGCACGGATTTTCATAAACTTTGATTTTGCTAATTTTAATACAAGTTCGACTTTTGGTTTTGGAATTACAAACCGTCATACCAATCATACCAAAAACCGCGAAAAATCCTCTATTTTGGGCTCCAAACTATTCAATTTATATGCCAGGTTCAGGTTGATGGCCATACGATTCGTTTTGCCTTCCTGTGTGCAATCACTTGAAAAGTCGACTAGTAAAAACTAGGCCACTCGACTCAGTTCATCGAGCTGAGTAATGTGTGTGTGTGGGCGTTAAATAGTTTTACTAGGTTTTCTCGGAGATAGTTGAGCCGATTTTGACAAACTTAGATTCAAATGAATCTATCCCATCTGGAATTCCTTAATTTTATCCGGATCCGACTTCCGGTTTCGGAGTCATAGGGTGTTCAATATTGTACGCCGTCAATTAAACTGGTGGAACAAAAACCGTTACAAATTTTCTAAACTGGTCACAAAATTACACAAATCGAAAGTCATTTTCAATAGGCAACTAAAGAAACCGATTCCGGCTATCCTGGTTCCCGGTCTCCGGTTCCGGAAGCACCGGAAATAATGTATGTATGTATGTATGTGTGGAGCCACCATCAGTTCAAGGCATTACCAATGTTTGCGGGTAGACTTACAGTAGATCCAAATTTGATTTTTAAGATAGCTTTCATGTAACTGCTGTTAAGAAGGTCAAAATGGGTTTTGAGGACCCGGCGCTTTCCAGCAAGAACATCTAGCCATATAATAAATATAATAATATAATCGCTATACCAGCTTAAACCCGCCTGATGGTTTGTTTGTTAGAAGGGTGCGTCTTACTCATTTCAGACCTTCAGGGAGAAACACAAAGCTTCCCCCACGTGACTCAGGTTGGCAATCCATTCCATCATCCAGTCATTCACTTGTAAGATACCCTGATGCACTCCCTGCCCCTCTCCGATGTCGATATAATTGAGCATAACACAATATAATATAATATAATATAATATAATATAATATAGATTAATATAAAAACATATAATATAATACAATACAATCGAACACAATTTAATATAATACAGTACAATATAACATAATATAATATAATATAATATAATTCAATATAACATGATATAATCAGTGGCGTCTCGTGATAAAATTCACGGGTTGTGCACTGATTTTGTGGTATAATATCAGATATAACAGTTCGTTGTAATTGAAATCTAAAGATTGAGAAAAGGATATTCGCTTGTATTTTTCAAGACAATGAAATAACTATATACTTTTGGATGGGAACTTATTTCGTAACATCGATACATAAGGAGAATTCGGTTCTCTGCACGTCGAGCTAATCTTTCAATAACTTCATCAATAAAATCGCTGCGACGTTGCAACTGAGACAGCAATTTGTTTTCAACTGCCATAAGCATAAGCCACTGAAGGTGTGCACACAAGTTCGCACTGAGTCAAAAGTGGCAGAGAGAACAAGCTGAGAGCTGAGCTGAGTGATTCCTTTTCTTCTGTGCAGTAATTTATGTGCACGGAAAAGACACTAACGCTGCGACAAGAGATACTAATTTGAAGTTGGATGTATATGAAATCTGTGTAAATACACGCAGCTTCGGTGCACAAGTCAAAGTACTCGAATTCAGAAAGAATGTGTGCATATTGTGCTGTGGATAAAAATCGCGACCTGATTTCATCGAATAAATAGAGAATTTGAAACATAATTGAATGCGGATGGGAATGCAGTTAATTCCTTCAAATTGACCGGTTGTGTTGTGCACGAGGTGCACATGAGGACGAGACGCCACTGGATATAATATACAGGGTCCGGCACTCGAAGTGTAACCCATTAAAAAGGCCATAAATTCAGTTTGGAAAATTACTTTTACTTAATTCAAAGTACAAAATGTGTGAAAATAATACAAATTTCAGAATCAATTCACTTTTGCTCGATATGACCACCTTTTGCCTTGACTATGGCCTTGAGACGGTCAAAAAACGAATCGCAAGTTGCCGAATGTGACTTGCAGGTATTTAGGCCCACTCGCGGACAATAACTTTTTTCAGAACCTCGAGACTGGTGTATCTTTTAGTTCGGACTTTGCTCTCCAAAATGGCCCAAAGAGAATAATCCATTGGATTCGCATCTGGTGAATTCGAGAGCCATTGTGTGGAGGTGATGAAGTTCGGAACGTTGTTTTCCAGCCATTCTTGGTTCACTCGAGCTTTGTGAGACGGTGCCGAGTCCTGCTGAAACGTCCATGGTCTGCCACCGAAATGTTTGTCTGCCCACGGCTTCAAAGCAACCTCCAGAATACTTTCCCGATAATATGTCGCATTTACCTTGACGCCAGGCTCGATGAAAACGATTGGAGAGCGCCCATCTGCGGTTACAGCGGCCCAAACCATTATCTGTTGCGGGTGCTGCCTCCTGGTGGCCAATCGATGACTCAAATTCTCGTATGAACGGTCGGTCAAGTAAACCCTATCGTTTTGAGAGTTTACGAATTGCTCAATTGGAAAAATTTTCTCGTCAGAAAATACAATGTTCGGAAATTGACCGCTTTCGGCCAAACGAAGCAACTCCTTCGCTCTCTCAAGTCAAGATTTTTTTTTCGCGATCACTTTTGGCAAAATGCTTTCTTGCGCTTGTAAACAATACAACTCCGAACTGTCATTTAGCAAATTTCTAGAGAGCTGATGCCCGTGCGTCAGCTGCGCGAGCGGTCTGAAGTTGGTTACACTTCGAGTGCCGGACTCTGTAATATAACTACAGAGAACAGACATCCAAGCTAGTACAACCATTTTAAAAAGCTGTGTAAAGCATACATGTGAAAATCCGATAAAAATCACCATTGCACACGACTTTGAACTCATGAATGTCTTTTGGATATCTGTTCTCTGTGATATAACATAATAAAAAATAATATAATATAATATAATATAATTTAATATAATATAATACAATATAATATGATATAAGACGATAATATAAGAAGTAATATGCTATGATACAATATATAACAGTTGATGTCGCAGTGTAAGTTATGCTCTTCTTTCGTCGCAGTACTTCAGGAAATGTAATATTTCTTTTTAATAATAATAATAATAATAATAATAATAATAATAATAATAATAATTCAATTCAATATATAACAACTAATGCAACAAACAACAGAACCACATGTTGTAATATACTATGATAAATATTGCACTTTAGGATGGGCTTCAACTTACAAACCATTTCGCACCCTCTCATTCGGCTACTAACGCAGAAGCCGATAGCATCCAGTCGACGCCGTTCTGTTGACCAAATGTCATCATTGACCCTCGGGGAGGCATGAGATAGGAACTTGTGAGGACTTAATTATCTCACCGGCGCTGGAAGTACATATAATTGTGAACCCACTTCATTTTGTAATGGATGGCCTAACCGACCAGAGAACTGTTTCATTCTCTATGTTATACTAGTTAATGCACAAACAATCCCTTGGTTTCTTTCAAAAATCGAAGAGGAACATTTTGAATAGAATACCACAGTACTATGTATGAGAAAAGCATCGTTACACCACTAGGTGGATTAAAACAGGTTTTTGTTTATACTGATCCCTGAATTCTGATTGCAGAAGTACCGGAAATAATTGTCAAAATCTTAAAAACGGAACTCTCCTCGACATCTTGTAGATGGCTTAAACGACTTTCACACACTTAGATTCCAATGGATGGCTATGGTTACATACGAAGAATTATTCTTTTTGGTCCGAGTGATTGAAACTTCAAACCGTCATTCGAAACGACGGTGGAAGAAACTTAAAAATTGTTCTAAATGGACTCAGAACTAGTTGATGGATGTACGTACCGATTTTTATTACACCGGTCCCCTATTTCCGGTTCCGAAAGCACCGGAAATAGTAGTCAAAACCATTTCAATTGAGCCCACTTAGTTTTCTCATAGATGACTAAATCGATTTTCACTAACTTAGATCTTAATCTTAAATGTATGATTCAAATGATTATGCAAAAAATTCTTTAAAACTGGTTCCCATAAAATGTTATCTCATAGTACTTTGGTGAATTCCGCTGTAACATATATGAGATAATGAATTATATGAAAAATACATCATTTTACTCATACGGTTCCGAAATTACAGGAGATTTTCAGTGTGCCATTTTTTATCGAACTGACCTCTTAACAGTGTATAAGTTACAACGATTAGAAGAAAGCGCATGCGAAAACAGCATTCGCACACATAAAAAAATCATTCTTGAGTCGAACGGTGTCTATCTGTTCAAAATAATGGTTTGCCGTAATGAAACCGTATACAAAGTTTCATCCAAATTGAGGCAAATCGATCTTTCTCTGTTCGGGAATCAGAGTAGTAGTGAATTTCAACTGATTATCTAAGTAATTGAAAGTTATCACAGCAAATGAACTTGAACCGTGAATTTCAAGGGTTTGGTGAGACTAAAGCGAAATTTTTCTACTGACGTCTGAGACGAAAACCAAATACAAGAACTGACTCACAAGACGTCCATTAATTGTGGTTGTTCAGGAATTTAGTTATAATAAATGCAGTGGTGAACAACATAATTTTACATTCTACGACTCATCAATCCATACCAGTTAAAGTTAAGCCGCTAATACAACAGAACAGTTCAACTACGTTTGTTCATGGAAGATAATGTAAAGGAATGTCCAGTTCTTGTACAGGTACATATTTTTAGACCCTTCCGGCACTATTTTCAGCATTCTAAGAATAACATCGGAACACCAGTTCAAATGCCTGTGCAAAATAGAAATGCAACGTCCGTCAGTGTTCCTCGAATCTTCACTCGTGTACCGTAAAATACGCAAAACTACTATTTTTATCTATTGTATTTCTGGTTCAAACGATGCATCCATTTCCATCGACTCCGCTATGTCGTAAGCTGCTGCATAAGTGCATTCGAAATCGATGCACTCCATCGCACAGCGAAGCCATAAAGTCATAGGAAAATGTTTCCTTTGACCCATGTATCGCGGTGTAATAACCATCGACAGTGGCAGCAGAAACAGCATCTGGTGAGTTCACGTATGCGTCCACCAAAACCATAAACAAACTGTCCGAATGTCCGCTCAAAACGCTCAGCAATATTTACTTCCGAAAACTGTTTAAATCTGTTTACACCGCGGTTTCGACAAATTGAAATTTCGATCCAGAACGTTTGTAGAATATGCTGCGCATTAAATATTTGCTCCATTTGGAGGAATGTCTCTGCAGAAACCAATTTCCTCGACATTTTGCGCAATATGTTATTTTTTGGTCAGCATGAGCATTGGTGACAGTTTCTGTCATGCACGTGGATTCGCAAAACACTTTTTTCTGACGAGAAATTTCAGCTAATTCGAACGGCTCTAGGTGTCACTCAGATGTTGTCAGGTTGTCATCAACGGGCGAAAAAAATCTGAATCAGTTAGTCAGCAAGCTTCCATCCGGGAACATACGGAGCACGAAAAAGGTAGTCAATATTTGGGACTACGGCGTAAATTTGGCATCGATGATTCAATGCCAAAATGAATGGGATGGTGGAACTTATTTTGTGGTCAGCAATCTTCTAAGGTGGTTAGTAAAGTAAAAACAAAGTAGAGAACTACCGTACGAGTTGGAATAATAATTGATGAAACCAGTTTCTAAACAAACTTTTATTAGGCATTCCTAAAATCACGCTTGCTCATCTGCAAAACAAGTTGTTTGTTGAAATAAATGTACAAATAATCGTCGCTCTTAGTATGTCACTCACTCTGCGACAGGTGTCAGTGATAGACAAGGATGGGCGAGTTTAACAAATCGTGTTTGCAATTTTTTTCTTTCCATCCTCACATTGATAAGGCCACCAATGTGGCACGTGTTGGTCCACGGTGGATTTCGTGCACCCTTGGAAATATTTTAGTAACACATCGCTAAATAGTAAGACATTTTTTTTGGCCTGCGCCTGCAGACAATCTTCGATGGTAATCGAGAGGTTGTGATTGGTGTAATTCTTCTAAAATTTATCTTTCTGTCTAGAGAATTCGCATTTACACAGGAATGAAAGCACTTTGAAAACCTGCATTTTAACCGAAATTAAAATTTAACTGTGAAGTGAAGTGACTGTCAGGTGCACTTAGTAATTTTTTTTTTGCATTTTATTGAGTATTTACAACTGTTTGGTACTCCAAAATAAGCTTTTCGTATTTCAAAAAGGCGGGAGGGTAATTTCAGAGACATAACTGGAGAACGTGAATACGAATGAAACTTCTTCAAAATACGATAAATCGACGCTGCTGATATTGATAGTCCCGATTCTATAGATTTAAGCACAATTTCCATGTTTTTTCGTTCACAACATCTTTTGGCCGGTCCAAATGTTCGTCGTCTTCCAAGTCCTCCCGTCCCTCTTGAAAACGTTTAAACCACTCGTGAAAGCGGCTACGGGATAGACAATCATCGCCATAAACTTGTTTCATCATTTGATGAGTTTCGGAAAAAGTTTTACCAAGTTAGAGTAAAACTTAATGTTGACTCTTTGTTCGATTCTCATTTTCCGATCGACACTACAAATTTACTCTCAGATTTAGCACGATATCTCAGATTCTATACGTCCAAATGTCATGACAACACTGGAGGATACGTAATTGACGGATAAAAATTTCAAACAGATGGCGATACTAAGAGTTTAAAAGTCCTGGAACTTTTGAATTGTGCATTATAAATTGAAAAATCCACAACAAATCGTTTATAACTATCTATGATGTCTAATTTAAGGCTAGGAACTAATATGACGATAAGTTCAATAAGTTGCTTGTCAAACCCGTCTCGAAAATACAAATTGTATAGCGATTTGAAAGAATATCCACAAACCGAAAGCTGTAATCTTCGATTTTAAGAATACTACACACTTAGGAAATTTCGCAGTATTCGGTTATCAGTTCGGTAATTGAATTGATTACCGATCGTTCGGTAACTGCTGAACTGTCAAACAACTACCGTAAACTGTAAACCAAATGGATCTAACAGATTGTTCGGTAATTTTTGTTTGTTTGTTTTCCTTTGGTTAAAATTCTTGATTTTCGGATTTCATAAAATAACACATATTTACAAAAACGAATGAAGAAAATGGCTTTAGTCCACGAGAAATTTAAAAAGTGTCAGATGTTCCGACTGACAGGAATTATTAGCGCCTCCCAAAACCCTGCACAATCCGTCGAGTCCAACAAAAATTACCCTTGAACGGTAAGTTTGAGGGGTAAAGAGCTTTTACCCCCTAATTTATGCTAGGTGCACAGAACCAATTTCACTTGATTTTATGTTTCGTCTTAGACTCATCAGTGCGTAGCATTTTATGTTGAACTGCTACCTCCGGTTTTGATATTACACTTAGGTGTAATATCAAAGAAGTGTTTTGCAAATAGCATTAACTTTACGTCTGCCTAGCGGTTTATGTTGAACCGTCAGGTCGGAGGTAGCAGTTCAACATAAACTGCTACGCACTGATGAGTCTAAGACGAAACGTAAAATCAAGTACCCTTGAACGGTTTGTGTTGGCAGCAAGTGGACAAGTTGTACAAAATTATTTTCTGCCTATAAGTAAACAAAAAGCTGTTAGTGGCTCTAATGTCTTAAAAACTTTTATCACCTGTACCTCAATCCATTCGATGAACCCTTCAACATTTTTTAATAACTGTTTGACAGTTAGTTTCATGACAATCGGTTTTCACAAAAGTTCGGTTATTGGAAGATAACTTTACCAAATGGACAGTATGATTTTTACCGTATTCGGCGACTATACAGGTTTACCGTATCAATTGTATATCTAATACAGAATTCTGTAATGAAAATTTAGGTTAAACTGATCGTTCGGTGAAAATTTGCATAATTGTTGTCAAATAAAACCCATGTACCCAAATATCGGTTATTACTATAGATTACCGAAAGTTTTCGTCAAAAATATTACCGAATAAAGGAATTAAATCTTAGTGTGTAAAGCTATGAATTATTGATATCTCCTTGTCGATCGTGGACAAAATGTATTTCTAATTTCTTCAAAAATTCGTAAGAAATGATAAAGTATTATTTACTTATAAACTGATATGATATGCACTTCACAAACTAGATATTTTTAGCGAAAATCCAATAAGTTGTATTTCTACACTATTAGAAAAGTTGAAACTTACGCTTGACTTAAATTCAAGCATGCCGTAATTTATTCGGTGACACAATACTACGTCTATTAATATGTCAATATAATTATTGTATCTGTATCGATGTAAACTTCAACTAAACCAACTAGCTAAACAGCTAAGTTAAACTAACTGTGAATATTTAAGTAAATTACGATGCTTCTTTTATGTGCATCTATAAAGACGTAAATCTACACGATTTTATCTTAGTATGCATATAAAAAAGATCTTGTTTGAATATTATTAAGTTATTTTATAAAATTGCATGCTAAGAATCAGTTCTGTGAAGTATTGTCATCATTCCAAAGATATTGTTTTGTAACACAAAACAATTTCACTATATGCGAGAATATCAATTATAAGAGAGAGTTCCCACCTGGGTTCGATTCCCAACCCCGCATATAGGGTTAGAAAATTTTTCTGGCCCGAAGAGGCGAATGACCTTAAGGTTAAAACCTCTATAATCGAAACAAAAAAAAATTATAGGAGCAGTTTGGTTATAGATTGAATGACTCATGGTTTACATTGAGGTCTCTTTTTACGTGGGGATACGTACCGCGTAAAAAACCGCGTATCTTCGTAAATCCGCGTGGAAAAAAAGCGTAACTTTGGAAATCCGCGTAAAAAAAAATCGCGAAACTAAAAAAAAAACTTTTTGATGTAAAATATCTTAGAAATGCATTGAATGTTCAGATCTGGGGTAATCCCAAAACAATTTTTTCAAATCGACTTTTGGACTTAGATAATTTGGGACCGCGTAACTTCGGAAATCCGCGTAGAAATAAAACCGCACAATCGAAATAATTTTTTTTGATGCCGCAGATGTCTTAGAAGTCGAGATCTGGTGTAATCTTAATAATTTTTTTTAAATCGAAAATTTTCTGAGTATCAGAGAGTTGATTTAAAAAAAAATAGGGATAGCACCAGATCTCGATGTTTCATACACGCTAAAACAAAACAAGAAAACCGCGTAACTTCGGAAATCTGCGTAACTTTGGAAATCTATGTAAAAAACCACAGTAAAAAAGACCTCAGTTTATAACCGTATTTTGGTAAGTGTAAGTGTTCGTTTTACTAGCGAACAAAACGTGTCGTAGATCCACTGCACTCAATCACTGAAAAAATATTGTATTTCTATGTGTCGGTTTTGCACGATATGCTTTGTGCGATGATTCGACCAATTCATGCGGTTGAAGTTTTGCACTCCTTGTTTTGGTACTGGATATCAACTTAATGCTCGTTCATACAAAACATTTTAGAAAACTTTTGTTTTAAGTTATTTGTACATCATACTATTGAAAATTTTATCATAAATCGCTGACCATATTTCCGATGTTACTTTTAAGTTACTTTTAAGGACACCGTGGACAGAAGCCACGGAAAACAAATGTAAAAGTATTGGTGAAACAATACTTTTTCATATAGTAATAGTATTTGTGAGTAGAGAGGAATGAAATAATAATATTTGTGTGCTGAAAGGAATACAGGTGCAAGAACAAAATATAAACATTGAAATTCTTCAAATCATCTAGCAGAACAGAATGGACTTATCTCATCTTCATGCTCATTCTGGAGTTAACAAATTGCAATCATGCGACCAAAAGAATTGTGCCAAAGAAGATAGTTTACTGTTTGCCCTCGCTGGGTTCTTGGCATTTTTTTTACATTAGCATTTTTCTTACATTACAAAGTAAAAATGTAACAGCTTTCACATTGAAGGATTAAGTATAGCAACAGGAAATCAGAACAAACTCTATTGCAATGGCTTTTTATATTATTTTAATTTTTTAATATGAAGCTCCCATATTCGAAAATTCAAACCAATAAATTTTACATTTTCCGTTTTATCGACAACATCATCGTTTTCGGATAGGAAAGCTACCTTACCCAGAGAACAGTCAAGTGGCACTTGACGAGAGGGCTTGATGATAAATCGGCATTTCTGGAAAGATTTATCATGCAAATTTGACGATATAATTTCATATATGGACGAAAATATTTTAGAACTTTATACTTTCCAAATTCCGTGGTATTGTTTTGAACCGGCACATCTGGCAGTTCTTCCGCTGTTTGAACTGATGAGTCCCGCACATACTCACTACCCAAAACACACTCTATCAACGTATTCAATCTATTTTTCTATTGGTTTTCGCGAATGAGCGCTGCTTTCCTCTTCTTAGATGGACGAGGCATTTTGAAAAGATTGCAATACTTGAACTGTTTGTTTATTTTTTTGCATTCCATAGCGACGGTAAATAAAACAATAGGGTTGCAGATAACTTGGAGGGGAAGCAATGTTTGAAATGGAAATAAGGACAATGTTATAGTTTTTTTCAAAAAAAATATTGAAATTTTAGATGGTGACGTACGAAAGTAAGTTTGATCCGTAATTTTAACTATATCAATGTGCGACTAATTGAAAATAATGTCATTTTTAGTGCATTGCTAGGTTTTTTCTCTAATTATGTATGGCTTCAATGTCAATATAGAAGGGTGGTATTACCAATACTAAAGCAGGCCGGCAAACTAATTATCGTGGATTTTTGGAAAATTTTCAAAACCAGAACTGTGAGTTATTCAAAGTTTTTATAATAAAATGTTTAGATCAGAGGAGAAGTTTACCGGTGAAGAACAACTCAAAAGTGTTTCATAAAGCTTACTTATGTCACAGAGCTATATACAGCAGTTGAAATCTTGAGGTGAGTAAAAAATAATAACATTCTAAGAAGAAACCTTCTAATGAAGGTCCGATAAAGTTTTGCACAAATCATTCTTCAGAATTGATAGTTTATCGTAAACATATATCAATATGATGAGTGATTATGTCACCAAATTGCAGTAGCAATTCTACGCTACATATTTCCCCCTATGCGTAGAAAAAATGTGTTTCATGGTTTGTTTACATCAAGAGCAGGGCAAAATAGCGGAAGGTGGAGTTGCCATTTGTGGCTCGCTTCCATGGTCACCTTAACGACTGGTAATGGGTTATTTTATTGTAATGAACGGCTTATCTCAGTCTAAAAAGTAAGGCAGACGATTTGTTTTTAAATTTGCCCGACGTTTCGGCCGTTTTTGATGGCCTTTTTCATGGGAAAACTACGGAAGTGAAGTTTATTCGCAATTTTGTTGTTAGAGACATGTTTTACAATAAAATATTTTATTCTGGGAACTCACTTAGTCTTGTCGTCTTTGTCGGTCTCGTTTGTTGCAAACGGTAAGAAGTATGTTGTAGTCAGTTCTGTCAAAATACTGGAACGGATTTTTTATAAGTGTCATTAAATTTTCGTAAACTGTATTTTAGATGGCCACAACACTTTTATCTGCACGCATGATTTCCGATGACATGAAGGAAAAATTATGTTGCTGCGTTGAATAAAACAAGAGATATTCGAGATTTAATTCTACCCATTCTTGTACACAGTGAATTTCGAAATGGTACCCCATAGTTAAGTAAAACGTATTCAGGTCAGAAAAACGTGCTACCTGAATAATGTAATGGACATGTATAGAGTACAAAGGATGAGGAGGTTTCATGCCTATTGAAGACAGATGACCGCATGTTGGGTGAATAAGGTATTGCACGTCACGCATTCAAAGACTTATATGTCGTTTGATTCACATAATTTTTGATAGTTATAATTGATAATATCCCAATTTCCTTTTTCTTTACAAGATTGTGTAGTCGGTCAGTAACGACGCAGTTGCTTATAAACCTCAGTATTACTCAGAACTTCGAGAAAAAGTAGTCTTTTATCGGAATGAGTTCCGCATACTCACGTTTTGAGATTTTTTTTCGGTGTACTCATGTAAAAAAACTTCTCAATCCACCTCTTGTCGTTCCAACAGTCTCAATAAAACATATGTTTTCGTTAGGATAATTTATGACACGAATTTGGGCTGTACATGTACGACAACATTTCCGAAACCAAATGTATCAGTAATAATATATTTGAACTTGATCATTGATTACTTTTTGAAAATGGAATAGCAAAAAAATCCCGTTTTGTCGGTTATTATTATATCTCCGGAACCGAAAGTGACAGCCAATTGATCTTCAGCTTGATTCACAATTCAATAGTAGCTTTCAAACGAGTCTAAGTTTGTTGTGATCGGTTAAGCCATCTTGGAGAAAATAAATGCATTTTAGCAGTTACGTCAGTTGAGTTATGCCTTTAAATCTTAACACAAACCAATAGTAGTTTTCTTTTTATTGTGCTACGAGCTTAAGCTTGTACAAATCGCTTCAGTCATCTCCGAGATAATAGTGCGTAGAGAAAAAATGCGGTGTGTCGGTTACGTCGCTTATACCAGTATACCTGCGGAACCGGAAGTGACAGCCACTTGGTGTCCGTACTTGATTCACAACCCAACAGTAGCGTTCAAACGAGTCGAAGCTAGTAGAAATCGGCTCAGCCATCTCCGGAAAATTTTGCAAGGTGAAATTTTTTAGAAAGTTCTACACACAGACGTCGAACTGAGTCGCATGGTATATAACATTAGGGATCTCTGGAGCTCCGATCAAAAGTCGGTAATGTAAAGACTAAAATTTTTTTTCATATACAATCAATCCATTAGTTTCAGTTTGTTTAATTCACTAGACAAATGTCGTCAGTGAAAATCCCGAACCAAAAAAACAGTATGTAGTACAACTGCATACGAGCTATGGCATCCGTTCGAACTGCCGATTGACCTACTTTGCAGAACAATCAACCGACGATTGGCTATCTTAATTTATGTAGAAGAATGTGCTCTGAACCGTAGGTCATTAACAGTAAAAGTAAACTGCTGTGTGAATGTGTTCTTTTTCCGTTCGATTCCGTCAAGCAAAGCGTTCAGAGTGGTACTTCTATTCAGAGCAATGTAACGTGTGCTACGATTGTACGATGCGGTGATACCATTTCAAATATTTCTGTTCTGAGATGTGCTATGTATAAAGTCCGAAATTGTAATTAAACTATTTTTCTTTGTATTGTTTAAAATTACATTTACTTATTGGTTTATATTGAGCCGCGAAATGGCACTAGCAGCTCAACATGATCTCTATAGTAACAATTTTTACTTTGTAGTATGTATGTATGTATGTATGTTTGAAGCCACCATCAGTTCAAGGCATTACCAATGTATGCGGGTAGACTTACAGTAGATCCGAATTTGATTATCAGATAGCTTTCATATAATTGCTGTTAAGAAGGCCAAAATGGGTTTTGAAGACCCGGCGCCTTCCAGCAAGAACATCCGGCCATATAATAAAGAATTTCGCTGTACCAGCTTAAACCCGCCTGATGGTTTGTTTGTTAGAAGGGTGCGTCTTACTCATTTCAGACCTTCAGGGAAAAACACAAAGCTTCCCCCAAGTGACTCAGGTTGGCAATCCACTCCATCATCCAGTCATTCACTTGTAAGATACCCTGATGCACTCCCTGCCCCTCGCCGTTGTCGATATACTTGAGCATAATACAATATAATATAATATAATATAATATAATATAATATAATATAATATAATATAATAAATATAATATAATACAGTACAATATAATATATCACATCCTAATGCAATACAAATAATATAAAATATATAATTCATTAAACGTAACACAAATGATCATAATATAATATAATATAACATAATTTAATGCAATACAGTATACTACCAAGCTATAACAAACTTTTTTAAAAAGCTATGTAAAGCATACAAGTGAAAATCCGTTAAAAATCACCGTTGCACACGACTTTGCACGTATGAATGTTTGTTGGATATCTGTTTTCTGTGATATAACATAATATAACACAGTATAATATAATATAATAAAGCACATTATAATATAACATTACACAATATATTCTAACAATATACTATAAAATAATACAATACAACACAATACATATACTTGTAATATAATATAATATAATATAATATGATATAATGCAATGCAGTATAATGTCATACAACATAATATAACATAACAGAAGATACTATATGAAATAATATGCCATGATACAATGTATAACAGTTAATGTCGCAGTGTAAGTTATGCTCTTCTTTCGTCGCAGTACTGCAGGAAATATAATATTTCTTTGTTAATCATAATAATAATTATAATAATAGTAATAATAATAAAAATAATAATAATATTAATAATAATAATGACAACAATATATAATACAATGTAATATAATTCAATTCAATATATAACAAATAATGCAACAAGCAACAGAACCACATGTGGCAATATACTACCATAAATATTGCACTTAAGGATGAGCTTCAAACTACAAGCCATTTCGCACCCTCTCATTCTGCTACTAACGTACAAGGCGATAGCACCTAGTCGACACCGTTCTATTGACCAAATGTCATCATAGACGCTCGGGGAGGCATGAGATAGGAACTTGTGAGGACTTAGTTATCTCACCATTTGACAACCAGTAACAGTTTTTACTTTGTAGTAACGATTTAAGTTTTTCGATTAGGTGTAAGAAACTATCTTTTGCTGTTAACTTCAAATTGTAAAACTCGCATGTTGTAAAACTCACAACTGATACAGTAACAGTTGAATTATTTTAGCAAACTGATGGAATATCACCACAATGCTTCTTAATGCCAAAAAATACAACAAAAATACAACTAAAAGACAACCAAAACACAGCAAAAATACAACTAAAATACAACAAAAATATATTAGAAATAATACAAAAATATTACAAAAATGTAACAAAACTACAACAAAAAAGCAATACAATACAACACAAATGCAAACTTGAAACTTGAAACTAACAAAATCACAATAAACGAATGAATAAATCAAATTGCTGAAATAGATTAAATTGCCCAAAGCATTACAAATTCAGTTAACAAAGCAGAAATAACACAAACAACAAAAATGCAAAAATAATAGAAATAGCAAATGAATGGCAAAAACAGTAGCAAATATTAGGAACTGCAAAAATAGGAACTATGACGATATTTCGATATGAGAATTGTAACTTTTCATTTTCAATTTTTTTCTTTTTGCCTTTCATATATAGAAAGGCTATGTAATCACTATGAAAACCGACTTTTTACAAACTTAGATTCAAATGAAAGGTTTCATGGTCCCATAGCCTGCTATTGAATTTCATTCCGATCCGACTTCCGGTTCCGGAGATATAGGATGATATGCACTCACTTTTTTCAGAGATGGCTAAACTGATTTTAACAAACTAAGATTCAAATGAGAGGTATTATGGTCCCATAGCCTGCTGTTGAATTTCATTTGGATCCGACTTCCGGTTCCGGGGTTATATGGTAATGTTAAAATTTGAGAAAAAGTTTGCACTCGATTATCTCTGAAACTGCTCATTCGATTTTCGCAAACTAAGATCCATATGAAAGGTCTTACAGTTTTCTAATACCGTTTTCGTTTATTGATCAGAGCAGCTTGAGAGCTGACCCAGGGTCGCCAAAACAACTTTTGATGAGTTTGTTTTAGCAACCTGGGGTCGCTCTAGATCGGACTCAAATCGCGTAGTTTCGCTCTGAAAATTTGCTCGGGTCGCACAACGCATCCATGCGAGTTTGTTGTTTTTTTTCTTTTTTATATGAGTTGTACCACGTGTTCGTTTTACTCGGAGTCAGAGTCGCCCGGTATAAAACTTTGTAAAATATTTTATCTGGATTCGACTTCCGGTTCCGGAACTAAAGAGTGATAAGTGGAAAATTTCCAATTTCATAAGTATTTTTGTACGAACGATGGTTAAAAACAGGTACAAATCCCATGAAACTCTCTGATAAATTTTTCTAGTTTGCAGAGCTTGTTAGTTCGTGGGCATAAAAACTTAATTCGGCACTACTGGCCCCCCTTTTCCAGTTCCGGAAGCATCGAAAGTGGTGATGAAAAACTCCAGAAATAGAACTGACTTCGATTTCTCTGCGATGCTTGAACCGATTTTCGCAAATCTTGATTTGAATAATAGCTCATATTATCTTTGAAGCTGCTGTGAAATTTCATCCGGATCCGACTTCCGGTTTCTGAGTCATAGGGTAAAGTGTGTTCAATATTGTGCACCGTCACTTAACACATGGATCAATAAGTCCCGAGACTAACAATGGAAACAACATTTTTTTTTTGCAAAATTTTTTTTATTCATCAACATAATCACCTTTTAGGGTGATACAATGGTTCCAACGTTTTTCCAAATTTTCAATACCATGTTTATAAAAAAAATTATCTTTCGCTTCAAAATAAGCTTCAGTTTCAGCGATGACCTCCTCATTTGAGCCAAATCTTTTTCCCTGTAGCATTTTTTTAAGATCAGCAAAGAGCCAGTAGTCACTGGGGGCCAAATCTGGCGAGTATGGGGGGTGGGGAAGCAGATCAAAGCCCAATTCGTTCAATTTAAACTGCTTTCTGAATCATCGACTCGTTGCTGTTTTTGTTCCATCGAAAGCAATCGCGGCACCCACTTGGAAAAAACCTTTTTCATGCTCAATTTTTCATGAAGGATAGTAAATACACTTCCATATGATATCTGTGTCATCTCAGCAATCTCACGGAGCTTCGCTTTACGATCTTTCATTATAATTTTTGTCACTTCACTCACATTTTCCGGTGTAACGGCTTCCACAGGTCTACCCGAGCGTTCCGCGTCATTTGTGTCGGTACGACCACGTTTAAACTCGGCGAACCACCGACAAATCGTTGCTTTTGATGGACAAGAGTCCGGATAACATTTTTCAATCCATTGTTTCGCTTGCACGGTGTTTTTACCCATTAAAAAACAATGTTTTATCAAAACACGATACTCGGTTTTTTCCATTTTTGAACAAACTACAAAACGACTTTACTTCAACCTTGATAACTCAGCTGTTTCTGGTCGGATCGACTTAAAATTTTGACCTGTTTCAAGCAAAGGTTAGTACTCTAGAAAGACGTGGTTATTGGTTTACTACGCGCGCCATCTCTGCCTTAGTCTCGGGACTTATTGATCCATGTGTTATACCGGCTAAACAAAAATCAAAAAAAAAAAATTCTAAACTGGACTCAAAACTCCACAGACCGATAGCCATTATCAGTAGGCAACTAAACAAACCGATTCCGGCTATTCTGGTTCCCGGTCTCCGGTTCCGGAAGCACCGGAAATAGTGGTCATATATTCCAAAATGGATTCACTCACATTTCTTAGTGATGGTTTGATAGATTTCCACACACTTAGATTCAAATGAAAGGTCTCACGGTGCCATACGGAATTCTAGAATTTCATCCGGATCCGACTTCCGGTTCCGGAGTTGTAGGGTAAAGTGTGTTAAATATTTTGTACACCGTCATTAAAACCGGCGAAAAAACCGTAAAAAATTTAAATCGTCGTTAGTTGAATAAAAACTAGTAAAGTTTGTACGTCATGTTAGTTGGTGGCCGTACGAACCGACTTCGATTATACCGGTTCTCGGGTTCCGGTTCCGGAACTACATATAATAGTGAACCCATTTTGTTTTCTTAAGGATGACTTAAGCGAGCAAAGCAATGTTTCATTCTGTATGTTATACCAACTAACGCACAAACAATCCCTTGGTTTCTTTCAAAAATCGAAGAGAAACATTTTGAAAAGAATATCACAGTATTATATATGAGAAAGAGAAAGGCATCATTACACCACTAGGTGGATTGAAACAGGTTTTTTTTCCGGTTCTTTACGCTAGGATTTATTAAAGAACGTAACGAGCCTGTTGCCAGCCTATGCCGCATAATCAATCACTGTTTCAAAATATTTCATTTTCATCTATCAATTAGTATAAGCAAGAAATTGTTTACCAGGTTACTGTCCAATCAGTTTTAGTTAGGTTTTAGGTCTATTGAAAAGAAAGTTAGACAGAGACTAGCTCCAGTGGGATTTTTCCTGTTTCAAAATAAACAAACACTTCAGACAATAGACTGTCCAGAGTTTAAGTTGAATGGTTAAATTTTTCGAAAATTATACGCTAACAAGCGCAGAGTTTCGTTCTGCAGGTATCGTATTTTTTCATCATATTCAAATTACTTCCCTATTAATACAATCCTCCTCCCGGGACTCTTGTAAAGATTCAACGATACCCGCGGTTTACCGAAACAATTAGTGAAAATTCGTTTATTTACATCTTCATTTTCTTCCAAATTCGCTAGAATGTAACACTTTATTCCCGAAGAATGTGTTTACGGCGATGGTACAAACTGGAATTCGTAAATAAACACAGCGCTACGATTGAGTAACGTTTTGTTTATTTACTGTTTTGTGGATTATCCTCTCACATAGAGAAATATAATGACACACATGGTGGCATGCAGATATCTACCACAGATGCTGTGACGGATGCTATTCACTACGATGAAAGTTAATCGAATGTAGATTATTTTAAACGATATTTACCCACAGAATTTACTTTCTCCGTCAACTACTCGCCTACTGACGCGGAATGTGAGGTTTCATTTTAATTATTGCCTTTCTCTCCATATGCTCATAATTTAACACTTCAACTCTAAACGCATTCTTCGAATGTTTAATATAAACTGATTACTCTTCGTTGTTATACGTGTGAGACGTGTCAAAAGCTAATGCAAAATCAAAACATTCGAGCCAACAAGATGTTGCTTGTCAAATGTCGCCTCGTTTGTTTAGGGCTACATTTTGTTGCTTTCTTCAGTTTATTGTATGGATTCAACATACGAGAAACTGCTATCAATTTCTTTTAAAAAGTTTGAACCATTTTGAACATTATCAGTTGTTTCCTTTGCGTCGAACGACAGGTTGAAATAATATTACGTTACGCAACGAAGCAGGACTCTGTGTTCTCTCATCGAGCTTTTCTTGGAACGGTGGCAGACCGACAAAATTTCGATCACCATGGAAAGTTTCCGCTGTTGTTAGCATACGAAATCATTAATTACACAATTCAGAGCAAAAATTTCCACAAACGAATTTCCAATAACGAGTGCCGGGCGGCTTGACAGTAAACTGAAGGAGAAAGCTACGGCTCAAGCAGTTCATAATGAAGAATTCCAGCACGTTTAATAAAACAGACACCATTCTTTCGGGTGGTTTGCTTGCGTCCTTGTTTTCTGGTTCAAGGAGAAAAGTGCTAAGATGGAAGAGACGCCGCATTACGTCAAAGCTGGCATTTGGAATCCTTCGGCATAGTTGACGCAGACCAGCTTTAGAAGATTCCTTTCCCTCGCTGCTCGGATGAGCGGATGTAGGCGGAAAATGTAATTTTCTTCCATTCGGCGGATTTTCTCGTACACTTGACGGAGTTGCTTTTATTTTCACAGCTCGTTATGACCTTTTTGGGAAATTGAATGTACCAACTAGAACGATGGCGTTAAAGCTGAGCTGTTGCCTTTCAATATTTGAAATCACGTTGGAACTTTTAGAATAGAGCTAGAAGAGAAACTGTCACTCCTATCCAAACTATGGAAACTGACTTTTGATTCGAGACTTGGATGGCCGGGTGTCACATACCGTTCGTCTCAGTTCGTCGAGATCGCAAAATGTGTATATGAATGTATGTGTGTATGCGACAAATAATGTCACTTGAAGATGGCTGAACTGATTTTCGTGATCTTAGTTTTGAAAAGTGAGGTTTTATCGTCAAATTTAAATTGTAAATCTTGTTAGTAGGTGGCCAGACAGACTCTTTCGCTGTACTGAACTCCAATTTCCGGTTCCGAGAACACAGGAAATAGTAGTCAAAAGACTCGAGAATAGAGTTAATATCCCAGAGATGACTAAAACAAACTTAAAATTGAAATCAGCAACGTTAAACCGTAGGCGAAGCGGAGTGATGTCATTTGTAGAAACTGTTATAGTTTTCCAAGTACACGCGACTATTTCAGTCTTATAATAGAAAGGAATGTTGTTTACTATCCGATATTTCGACCTCTGATGTAAACTAAAGCCCATGGAAAATAAAACCCATCGTTTATACTCAAAATGCACATGTCTGAATTTTAGAACACGCAAAAGACAATGTTACAATGTCAATGTTTTTTTTTACAATCCAAATAAATCCTATCTTCCTATCTGCACACAAAAGTTGACCCATAACTATGTTTTGGAGATGAAGATCAATGCCAATATCCTAATATTTTGACTATTTTTTCAAAACTACACAATAAGTCTCGATCAGGGATTTCATTCCGATGCGGAACATAAGCTTCTCTTTCAAAACAAGCTAAACCGACGATTCACCAGTGTACAGGACAATTGCATGACTAGTACAAAAATATTACTAAAACAAACAATGCTGACATTGCCTTCTATGTATCGGTACAGAGACGTATTGATTAATGTGAAAAACCTTTCATATTCAATTATCGCAGTCGTTTAAACAACTTGAAGTTAAGTATTTCTCGTTATCGAACTAGAATAAATTATTAATGATAATTACCTGACTAGCACCGTTATTGCCTACAATTACGTTGTTCAGAGCTCAGCTGTTTCCACTAACGACTCAAATAGAAACAAATGTCTACTTGCAAATTCTTTCTGAGTTGGTCACGTGATTGACATGTCTATCAAAAGTTATGCTTATATTGGGCTATTTGGAAACTTTCCAACTTGACATTTCATCATCCTCTACTCTTCGATCATTTAATCACAAGTTCTTGTCGATAGTCACCTGATCATTAAAGAAATTCTTACTTTTATTTGCCTTTCAACTAAAGTAGTACTTGGGCCTGAACTTTATTACTGTTCGACATGAAATCGTGGAGGAGCAATCAACGAAATTGGATTGCTGACAAGTTTTGATGGTGACGGTGTAAAATGCTTAATGATAAACTTTGAAAGACACGATACTGCCTGTGAATGAACGAAGAGGTCATAAAACTGAAACGATGACCACGAAATATTTATAGTTACTAGGAAATTTTATGTTTCCCAGCAGCATGTTTGGAATTTTCATGTTCTAATCGCACTTTCATAATTACTTGTACCTTCATTAACTATCATCATCCGATCGATAATCATTCCCTTTTTCATTACCTTTGGAAAAATTAATGTGGTTGTGTCTCTGGAGATTCTTGTAAATATTTGAACAATGCCTATTTCGGTTAATGAATATGGCCTTCAAATAAATCAAAAGTCGTCTATTGAAAGAAAAAAAAAAACTGTAAAACTTGTTCCTTTCTTGGCGTTTTGGCGCTTAGATGGTAGCTTGAACACGACTTGAAGTTTACAAAGTGTAGTAAAAGAACTTAAAGAAAACAAATACTTAGTGTATGAGGTATACTCGGAAAATAAGGGTCGATTTGTCATAAAAAAGTAATTTAATATTATATGAAATAGGTTGGATTAGCAGATTAAGTTTCCTACAAATCTCCTTCACTTTTCTACACAATCGACGATCACTTCCAAACATTTTGTGTGATGTCACACAAGCGTTCTTAACTCCTCCTTAAGAACATCACCATTTTCAAGCTGAACCCGTTTTCAACCTATGTGGATTGTAGTAAATCGCGAAAAAAACATGTGTTTTTTCGGTTATGTCACTTATACCAGTATATCTCCGGAACAAGAAGTCACAGTCATTTGATCTTTGAACTTGATGAGCTAACAGTAGCTTTCAAACGAGCCTAATTTTGTTAAAATCGGTTCAGCTGTGTGTGTGTGTGTGCGTGTGTGTGTATGTGTGTGAGTGTGAGCGTGTGTGAGTGTGTGTGTGTGTGTGTGTGTGCATATTTTTGCATTAACTTTTCTCGGAGATGGCTGAA
Organism: Malaya genurostris; assembly: GCF_030247185.1. Classification (NCBI taxonomy): domain Eukaryota; kingdom Metazoa; phylum Arthropoda; class Insecta; order Diptera; family Culicidae; genus Malaya; species Malaya genurostris. The sequence continues at coordinate 89,521,614 of NC_080572.1, read as the reverse complement.
CCGATTTTCAGAAACTTTGATTCAAACGCTTGTGATTCCATACCGACTTTCAGAAACTTAGATTCAAATGAAAGGTCTTGTGGTCCCATACAAAATTTCTGAATATTATTTGGATCCGACTTCCGGTTCCGGAATTATGGGGTAAAATGTGCAAACAATTGTGAAAATAAGTGCACTAACTTTTTTCGGAGATGGCTGAACCGATTTTTACAAACTTAGATTCAAACGATAGGTCCTGTGGTCCCATACGTAATTCCTGAATTTCATTCGGATCCGACTTCCGGATCTCGAAATATAGGGTAAAGTGTGTTAAAAATTTTATACCACCACTGAAAAGGGAGAAGAACCGTAAAAAAAATTTCGACCTCAAATCTTCTCCAATTGATAGTTTTTATCAGTTGACGGTCAAACAAACCGATTTCGGTTATTCTTTTAATAATCGAAGAAAATTATTTTGAAGAATACTACAATATTATATATAATAGTATGATTGATATGAGAAAGGCACCACTAGGTGGATTAAAATAGTTTTTTTCAGTCACCTGGCATTTTCTTTCTGGTGGAACAAGCAGCTAGCGGATCTTGAGTTTTGAAAAAGTTTTCGAAGTTCTCTTGAGTGTACATGAGGTCAACGAGTGCTTGCCAAAACGGTCGCTTTCATTTATTCAAAATCTTACGAGCTATGTGTTGTTTTGACCTGATTTGGCGTATAATGTATACGAATACAATATATACTATAATACTTTGATGTAATGGAATTATCAATCAATCCCTTTGCTAATATTTTTTTCAGACATAGAAATGAATAGAATCTACGTCATACTACGAGTCTTTCTTTGGCTAGATGTGGGTGTGCGCATATCTTATTTGATCTTTGTTACCAAAATGAACGAATCAATAATGCAAAGTCATTATTATTAACTTTAGCTGTAGTCTTGTGGGGCCTTGCCATCCGCATTCCACCCGCATTTTGTGGCCATGAATGGCATTGTAAAAAAGGTTTAAGTCGCCACAGCACTACAGTAATATCTCTAGCGGGCTTTTCTCCAGCTGCTTGATTCAGTTCCGATGTCTACCCTGGCGTCTCGGACGGAACCAGTTTGGACTTACTGGACGTACAGATTATGGTAGTTCAAGGGTTAAAAGCGACCATTTTGTTTAACCATCTCATCATCTTTTACGCACATCGAGTCACTATTCTTCTTTAACATTTCTCAATTGGGCGGAATTAAGGGGAGTTGACAACAACCCGGTTGAATGCATAGGACGCTGGTCTTACAAGTCAGTTGTCGTATGTTCGAGTCTCGACCTGTAAGGATTCTTAGTGTCAATAGGATCGTAGTACTAGCCATACAATGATTCTGTACGTTAAGAATCGGTTGCGAAGTCTGTCGAAACATCCAAATTCCACAAAAGGAATGTAATGCCAAGACTTTGCTTTGCTTTTAAGGGGAGTTGAGTGGATTGATGTCCCTCTTGGAGAATTCCAATCCGTTGTCTCGATACTATTGCAGGGTGGCAAGTGACCGGGAAAATCGAAAAACCGGGAAAATGTCGGGAATTTGGTTTTACCGGGAAAAAGTCGGGAATTTTAGTGCAAATTTCCTAGTCCTAATATTAGTAACGATTTTCAGCGTCATGATTTTCCTGATAGATGAACGCCAATTTGTATTTGAACTAGAAGTTCAACACAAGTTTTGAAACTTCTTATTGTCCCTCACAGGTTCAATGGCGCACAATCCATTTAAAATGGAGCCAACACTTTAGCAATTTTAAATCAATAAGAGCTTTCTTAGTTGTCATCAATAACAGCATAATCAATGCTCATAATGAAAAATAAGGATAATTTGGATGCTTCTGCTGGATTTCTATTAAATCTCGACAAATATTTTAAAAGATTCCAAGTGCAAATGACAGTTTCTCTTTGTTAATTTTCTCTTTAAACTATAATGTTTAACAGCAGATCGAAAGTTGATAGTTTCAGTCGATATTCTTTACAAAGTTAAAGATAGAAGGATTGCCTATAGGACCGTAATAATCGAAAGAAAGAGTAAAGAAAGAGGAACTGTCATTTGCACTTAGGACCTTTTCTAGTGTTTTTCTTCAAATTTCAGAATGATTACGCATAATGGTAAAAGCAACATCAGGTAACATGTTTGATAAATTTTTTAAGAATTGTTTGGGGCCGTGTTTTTAGTTGCCAGCCAATGATTTCCTTAATTTCACCAAAATTTGTCTCAGTAATGTCAAATTGTGACAATACTTGTTTAGTAATCTTGGTATTGATTTCAATAGGATTCGCAAAATCGCCAAAGCTGTCGACTTTCATTTTATCCACCGTTTGCAAGGAATATTTGATTTCCTTCTTTTACAGCTGAAATTGGTTTTCCAGAGTTCGTAAGAGCTTGTTCAGTGTCGATGATAGGAGAGTCAAATTTAGATCGTTTCAGTCACTAGAGGCATAGATTGTTGTTGTTTTTCCAATGTGACAAGTGTACATTTTAAGAATTCTAGAAGGATTTTGTTCTCTCGCCAGAACCCAACTCTGAAAGAATATGTTGTTAGCAATGGCCTCTCGTCTTCATGTGCACCTCGTGCACTGCACAACTGACCAAATAGGCTCTGTGAGAAGCGTCAGTGGCTTATGCTTATGGCAGTTGAAAACAAGTTGCAACGTCGAAAAGGTTCTGATATCATACCATATAAGCAGTGCACAACCCGTAAATTTTGTCACGAGACGCCACTGGTTGTTAGAAGTAATCGCGTTTGAGGGAGGAGTGTTGTACTTTAGTTCATTCATTTTTAATTTTTTACCTTATACTATACCAGGCTAAAAAAGTATTGGAATATACTAGAGATGGTCAGTTCGCGTACGGTCCAAAAGAACTAGTTTTCCTCGAAGATTGAGTGAACTGGAGTTCTTTATTGAGGAACGATAGCTTTCTATTCTTCTCAATAGAATAGTCTTTCGAAACGTTGGCTGGTTTGAAGAGTCTGGTAGAAGTTCGCGAACTTTGAAAATGTATACAAAAGAGAATGATTATTGGTAGAACACAGGCAAAAAGACTTTATTATTATTGAATCTGTTGACTACAAAATATAATTTATAGCTCTCATATTATTTTCGAAGAAACATACAAAGTTTCAGAAAAACGAAAGAACGGTTCAATAGAACTAAATCTTTTGGTACAACTATCAAGTTTTCAATAGTGCTTTGAAATGAACGGTTTTGCCCATTTCTAGAACACACTCCTAACTTGCATAAGTTTTAGGAAGGACTGATTTTCCAGAGCCTTTAAAAGACTGATTCAGTGGTAGTCTTGAAAAAGATTGAATTGTTCGTAAAATAATTATTTTATTTTAATTGTAAGACTTTAAATTTAATTTTTTATCATTAGGCTTTCAAATAACTGATGATATTTCTGGAAAACTACAAAACACCACAAATAATCGTCGAATATGATGTGAAAGCTAGGATATACCATAAACATATATAACAATTTGTTGTATAATGGCCGAAGCCCTGGAAATGACGATATTGTGTTAGGTTCACTGTGCCATCATGCCGCTTATAATTTTCCCGCCAAACTGAGATTTCCACTTTCAAAAAAAAAAAATACTTTGAAATTGCAAGCATAGATTGTTGTTGTTTTTTCAGAGTGGCAAGCGTCCGTTTTTGGGATTGTTGTTCCTTATTGATTTATGTTCAATCATATGTATACCAAAATAATAATAAAAACAGTCATGTGCACTTGAAAACGGTTACGTATAACCAAAATTCCTAGATGGCTAGAAAAAGGGTTTATGCTTTTCTTATATGCACATGCTATAATGAATATTTCCTATTTATAAAACGAGATGCCTGAAAAGTACTGCAATCCTCAATTAGCTGGCCTATTATAATGATCTTTTTTTCAGACATGTGATATCTGTTTAAAATTTAAATTAAAGAAAATTAAAAAGAAACTAAACAGTGGCAATTTGAGCTTATTCCAAAAACCGGAAAATTTTAGCTCGAAAAACCAAGAATCCCGGGAAAAAACTGGAAATTGAAATCGGTAATTCACTTGCCACCCTGTTTTACCTTTTTTTATATATATAAAAAATAGGTATAGAATTCGCTCAAACTTTCGAAAAATTTTCCGAGGCCCGGAGGGCCGAATGTCATATACCAATCGATTCAGCTCGACGAACTGAGCAAATGTCTGTGTGTGTGTGTATGTGTGTGTGTCTGTATGTGTGTTGTCAACTAAGAGGTCGAGATCTCAGAGATGGCTGGACCGATTTTGATCAAACTAGTCGCAAATGAAAGGTCTCCCCGTCACCCAGAACGCTATTGAATGGTTTTGAGATCGGATGTTTTCTTTTTGAGTTATACGAAGTTTTATGTCAAAATTTTCAGTTTTTTGACAGTATCTGTCACATTTGACCTTGAAAACAGAATATGTTTCCAGACTTAGATTTCGCTCGGTAATACCTATCCAACAAGCCATAGATTGTTAAAATCCGGCCATTTTTAACGGAGATATCGATATTTTTGTGTAAGCCTTATTCCAGTAGAAGGAATTTTGAGCGCTGTATGAAAAAGCAATGCTTGGGAGCAACATGAAACACGATTTTTTATACTGTTACATATAATTGTTTCTAAGTACCAAAAAGACTGTGTACAGCATCCTTTTTTATGACAATTCGCCTCGGACCAATTTTAGCACGGTTCATTTTTGGCAACATAATCTTTCGAATATGGCATATGTAAACCAGATGATACCAGCATTATCGAGTTGGAAGTAATTCCATAATTATATTGATTTAAACTATTTACAGCAATAAATGCTGGAAGAACATGACTTCCATATACCATACGACTCAGTTCGTCGAGATCAGCAAATGCGTGTGTGACAAATAATTTCACTCAATTTTCTCGGAGATGGTTAAACCGTTTTCTACAAACTCAGATTCATATGAAAAGTCGTATACTCCCAAACAAGGTTCCTGAATTACGTTTGGATCCGACTTCTGATTGCGAAACCACAGGATGATATGTGAAACGAAATTAAAATAATGCAATTAATTTTTCTCGTAGATGGCTGAACCGATCTAAGATTCAAATGAAATCTAAGAATCAGCTATGATTCAAATGAGAGGTCTTAAAATCCTATAAAACCTCTTACTTTTTAGTCCGATCCGACTTCTGGTTTAGAAAATGCAGGGTGATTAGTATAAAAATGTCCATTTCACATAAATTAATCAGGTTTATCGGGTTTGCAGATTTGGATAGTCGATTACCAAATAAATTTATTTCAGTTTGAGCGGTATTCGTTTTTGGATTCGGAATGTACCCCCAAATTTTAATTCGCACTACAATTTCTCAAAGATGTCTACACACTGCTCAGGTGAATTTAACTGATTTCGGCTACACCGATTTTAGAATTCCGGTTCCAGTATCGAATCGATTCTCAAAGCTCAATCATTTTCTCAAAAAAGACCAAATCGAACTTCAAAAACAAATATTACAGGACTTAAGGTCCCATACAAAATTGGTGAATTTTATCCGATTCTGGAATTACAGATGATGAGTTTATAAATTTCATGTAAATTGTTTGGCGTAATAATTTATGGCCATTCGAAGCATTTTGGGCTATGCTAATTCCTGAATACCAGCTCTGGAAGTACCATAAATAATGACGAAAAACTCTAAAGTGGAACTTACTTCGACATCTCATGGAATGATCAATCGATTGTCACACGTTGTCAGATTAAAATTCGATACGATTTCGACATTACAGGGCAATGAGTGATTAAAATCTCAATTTGCCGTTTAAAACGACGATAATTAATATAATGTCATGAGAACTAAAACACCTAAGAATATCCATGCAAAAACACATGCGTATTGATGAAAAAAGGTATCATCTCACTGCTAGGTGGATTAATCACGTTTTTTTTATTAGAAAACGTTACCTCTTTTTATTTTTTTTTAATATTTTAATTCGAAAAGGGATAAATTCTACAAAAAAGAGTAATAAAATTAGTAAAATTTTTGAAGAGAAAATTCCTAACTTAGCCCTAAAAACATTGAAAACATTCCTAACTGAGCTTCACACTAAAAAAAAATACATGTTAATATTTGAGATTTACAGAAAGCATAGTTTTTTATTTGAATGAAATTTTGTTCCTTAAATTCATAGTTCCAACTAACCGTTCAGACGTTAAATACTTTTTAACATTTACAAAGAAAAACAGTTTTATAACATATTTTTAGTCTTGTCCAAACTGAATTTATTTTCGGTGTCTATTTCCCGAAAACTTGAATAATTAGAACGTCTTAATCATCTGTTTAAATTAACCCAAAAAATGATTAGACACCAAATGCAAGGATTTAAAAAAGCAAAAAAAACTGATTTTCTTAGGAACACCCTAAGTTTCTTTAAAAAAAATACTGTGGAATTAAACAACTAGAGATATTAGAATGGCGTCTTTAACAAAACTGCTCTACAATTTTACCGAAAAGAGTGAACCTCTATCTAAACCCAATGTTCGGATCACCATAATATTAAGAGACAACCTAACACCACCTATATCCAAAGATGCCTTCTCTAACATTGATCATTTGTCAGAGAAGGCATTTTTGAATCCCCCCCTCCCCCCAGCCTTTATCAGCACAAATCAGCTGCTTGCATGGATGCCAGATTTCATCGGGCTTTGTAGAATATTTGAAAATGAATTGTCACAAGCAATTATGGGATTACGTTGATAATATATTGAATTTTTTTTAGCAAGTAAGCATCGTAACAAAGCATGAGTTCGATTTTGTATTGCATTGGAGGATGAGAAGTAGGCACAATTATGTTTTTAATTTTTGCAATATGTATTAAATCTGTATCCTGCATGAAATCCGCATGAATGTATACAAATCTGTACATTACAGATGATTCTGTAGGAATGGCAACTCTGTTGGTAAATGAAAAAAATAAACACAGCAAAGGTCACAGACTGGATGTTTCCTATAGGGTCACGTGGCGCCATCATGACATATGCGTGTACTGTCCCAACTACAGGAATATTCTAAATGACCGGTAAAATGATCAAAGATCCCAACTTGTGTGTCCTGTCTGTTAGTCTGTGACTGTATTGTCTAGCCTAAACCACCAATACATTGTCAACGGACGGCGTGTTAGAAAATATTTAATAAACATTTGCACGTAAAGAATTCAAAACATTGGGATGATTTTAATTGTATGTGTGGAAAAACCAGTTCAAGTCAGTGAAACCAGAATTGTGTGATATATAAATTTTGACGCAAGGAGTGCGTTGATAAAGAAGACGACCGACAGGCGGTAAGTGTGTTGGATACATAATAATAGTGACTCGCAAGATTTGTAAACCACGGCCTTTAGTCGTTGATGACTAAATGCAGGAGCTTCGATCGACATTTTCAGTTCGCGCGAATCACTCGAAAGACGAAAAAGAACAAAAAATCAGACATTTGATGCGCTTTGAATTAGTGGCGTGATATGATTTTATTATTTCGAAAATTTTCAAAAGTACTTTTGCAATGTAAAAGAATACAAAATTTCAAATAATATAATAAATCAGAAACATAGACATTCCATTTCTGTTGAGTGTGAATTTTCCAAAAACAAAAATCAAACCATTGAAACTCAAATGTTCGTTTTGGAATCAATTGAAACTACTACACTTCACACTGTTGTAATTCAGATCGAAGTGGCAGTAGCAGTATTCGTGATTCCTTCCTTTTGGTGTCTAACAAATTTCACGAACTGTTTCGAGGGTAATTTCATCAGTCGAACTTTAAATGCGTGCAATGCAATGCAGTGGTTCAAAATTTCTGGCAAACAGTCTGAAAAGGTCGCGGTATGATACATTTATTTCGCCCCATCAATTATACAAAATTGTTGACAAAACAGATGAAAAGTGTACCAATTATTCCCACTCATGTGATTTTCGGAACTGTTGACGTTGTTATTCTTTTGTGATATGCGCAGCTTATTTGACATGTTCCCAAGATGAAAACCGTTGAGAGTATTTCATTATTTTCTTAGACAATGTAAACTTAAATAAGTGGGTTTGAAAAACAGAAATTCTTGCCATCATCCAGAAATGTGTTGAATCGCATTTGATGCTGCTAATCGTTGCTTCAGAGTAAACTAGTTCCTAACAAGCGTCAATTAGCAGGCAATTGGTAACCAAAAATAAAATCCCACTACAGCGGCGACATTTGCATTCTGCACGCGAAAAGTGAAACTAAATTGAGCATTATAACACTAGGTTCCCCGGTCAATCTTGCTGCCAAAATAAAACAATTCCCCGGGCTATCGGGTTGCAGACGAATCGCGGTCACTGATGATGTGTTCATCCATTTGATATGTAACATTGGAACTGACAGTAAACTTTCGATTTCGTGCTGCGATCAGGAAAAATCATTCCAGTGTATTGAAAATAGAAAGCATTCAAAATCCGCACTAGAAATACACCTCAGCTCAATATCTGGATTCCTCAGAACTCAGAATACAACTTTATACAGACGCGAAGGTCATTTCGCAAATCGATATTTACATCATCATTTTCAATTTATAAATAATGTAGCTGGAATATCGTTCGAAAATTGAAAGCAAAACATGGCAAAAGTGTTGCAAAACCTCTACAAAATCCATGTTTCATGGTCAAAGACGCTAATGGAAAGTTCCCCTTTAGCTTATGCCAATAACTAATTAGGATTGCATTATAATGCACTTACGATGCATGCGAAAAAGTAATCTCGTGAAGTTTTGCACGAACAAACCTTACAGTAATAGGATTGTTTTCAAATCCGATTCTTGCTCATTCTCGGTAATGTTTGAACTTTGTTACTTACAGAAAAGAAGTGTAGTTTTGTCTATGGTGTATGTACTTCTTATCAAAATATTACCTGAAATACTTTTAATACCCTGTCCATATACTACTTGAAACAGTTAGCAGAATTCTTCAGTTTCAAACAAACTGTGAATGAATTTACAAGAATTTCGAGACATAGCAGAACTTTGATAGATCACGTATATTCCAATTTTGACGGAGTTAATTCGTATGTGGAGACCCATTGCAAGATTTCAGATCATGAAACAATGGCAATTTCCATAGCTAGTACCCCTAGAGATGGGAAAAACACAGTGAAAATAAAATGTTTGAAAAAATATTCAAAGCAAGCCATGTCTCGACTTGTGTCAAGTAGCTTGTATTGTACGCAGTTGACTGGAAATTTGGATCGCAGGGCATCTATTCTTACGGACGTATTAAAAAAGTGTACTAATAAATTAGTCACTGAAAAGTACGTTAGTTTGAATAGCTCAAGTAGCTGGTACTCAATGGACCTCTTACGATTAAAACGAGAGAGAGATAAACAGTACAAGAGGTTCTGTAGAACTAATAATGAATGTCACTGGCGTGCTTATACCAATGCACGCAACATCAATTCACGGGCCCTGAAGAAGACTAGAAGTGAATATGTTCAGAGGAAGATCGATCAAAATCAGAAAAACAGCAAGGAGTTATGGAAAATTCTTAAACAGTTACTAAAACCTACACATTGCTCAGCAAAAACTTTAACATTTAATGGCAGAGAAGAGCACTCAGAGCAAGTGATACCAGAAAAATTAAACAGGTATTTCATAAATAGTATACAGCAGATCAATCAAAGTATTGATTTGGTTGGTGAACCTGTTGAAATAACACAGCCGATTAGTAATTATTGTAGATTTCTTGAATTTCACCCAATCACTTTTGAACAATTGAAAGATATTTGTTTTAATTTAGGAAAATCGGCTGGTATCGACAATGTTAACTCAAAAGTGATACAAGATTGCTTTCATGCTATCGGTCACGATCTGCTGGACTTGGTAAATGAATCGTTATACACGGGGTATGTGCCAAAAGTTTGGAAAGAATCGCTGGTGGTTTCTATCCCCAAGGTTACTGGAACGGATTAAACCGAGGTGTACCGTCCCATTAACATGTTGCACACGTTGGAAAAAAAATTTGGAACTTGTTAAAGATCAGCTGATTTTTGCAGTGTTCTTGGATCTCAAGCGCGCTTTCGAAACAATTTCTAGACCTATACTGTTACAAACACTACAACGCTTTGGTATCGAAGGAGTAGCATATAATTGGTTTGAAAGCTGAACTCAGAGAACTGTTTTCAGCGAAGTTGTGTCTAGTTTCCAGGGTAATTCACTTGGCCCGAGTAGCAATCCGCAACTAGTTCTGATGCGACTAAGTCCAAACTATGTTGCAACAAGAGCACGAATATGTTTTTTATGTTATACTGGTTAAAACAAGGTGACAGCAATGTTTCTTCATAACACAACTAGTTACGTAATAGTTATTTAGGTTCCAAATCACCACATCTTTTTGTCATATTGAATTAATTATAATTTATAAGCTTTCGTTACTTAATCCAAACATATCTTTAATTACAACTATGCTTCTAGCTACTAGTTGAAAATAAGTTTATTTGACTCCAATAGTAGCAACCCATAACTAGTTTTGATACCACTTAACCCAATTGTGTTACAACAAGAGCACGAACATGTTTTTTATGTTATACTGGTTAAAACAAGGTGACAGCAGTGTTTCTTTAACTAGCTATCATTTGTAAGTTATCGTTACTTGATTCTAACATCTTTAATCACAGCTATGGTTTTAGCTACTAGTGGAAAAAAGGTTGCGAAACCATTACAAATACGTAAGCGTATATGTAAATCGTTACGGGTAATAGATGTAGCAATAACTTAGATATTATAAGATTATAACATACAATTTCTGCATTGATTCAGATAGTTATCGGTAGGTTTTCGCAACGTTATGATAACGAAAATGTAACCAACAAAAACTTTTATTGGCTTGAATATGGCGAACACAATATGGAGTCTCAAGAAGTGTATGAAACGTAAATAAAACCAGGATATAACTTTTTTCAAAACTACTTTTTGCCGAAAATAGTGAAAGGCAGAATAGTCATTTTTGTTCTATGCACTGTCATAAACACAAAGAAAATAATATAGGGATTGAACACCGATTGTGATAATATTATAATTCTCATGATATATGAATTTAAAATGACGAGAAATCACTCTACTTGGAACAATTTTGAGCATTCTGAACATAGGGTTATTTTGTTGTTTATTTTTTATATCTTTATAAACAGATTTTGATTGACGGCGCATAAAAAACAGTTAAGTAAAATTGAATTCCGCTCGACAGTTTTACAATCGTTGTGAAATTTGTACCTTGCATTAAATTTTTTATTTCAAGTACTATACTGTCTATTTATTGTTGATAGGAAAACATTATGGATTCATTCAATGTTTATAATTTCGATGGCAACAAAATTTCAACTAGTTTACTTGAAAATAGGTTATATTCAAGTTATGGAAAACAAGTTATTTCAGTATGGCATTACAACGTGACGACAACTTATTTTTAACCGACATAGAAACTAGTAGAAACTGCGCTTTTTGAGTCACGCAAGTGGTTAGATGTTAGTAACAATAACTCAAATATCTGGTTGCAAACTAGTCACAAATAAGCTAGCATAACAAAAATTGTTACTTGGGGGTGTGCCACAGGGTAGTGTTTTAGGTCCGATTTTATTCATTATGTACATAAATGACATGAAGCGAGTTTTACGGTTTTTTGAAATAAATTTGTTTACTGACGATACTGTTCATTACAGCTAAGGATTTGGATGAAGCGGTGCCACATTTGAACGAAGACTAACATTCTCTGGCTCAGTGGTTGAAATTCAAGCAGTTAAAACTGAATGTCGCAAAAACTTAATATATTATTATTTCTTCTTTAAGCACTGGACGTGAAGCCAACATTGAAATTGATGGAGAGATTATTGATCGCGTTAGAGAGTTGAAGTATCTTGGAGTCATCATTGATGAAAAGCTAACATTCAAATCTCACGTTAACAACATCATCAAGAAGGTTGCCAAAAAGTACGGTGTATTATGCCAGTAGTAAAATTCTTCTGTATAAATCAATAATCTCTCCTCACATTGACTTCTGCTCATCGATTCTGTTCCTTGCTAACAACACGCAAATATTGAGACTCCAGCGATTGCAAAATAAGGTCATGCGATTGATTTTGAAATGTAATAGATATACTTCCTCTAATATTCTATTGAACGCATTACAATGGCTTTCAGTGAAACAGAGAGTATATTATTTAACAATGGTGTTCATTTTCAAAATCTTAAATGGAATGCTGCCTCGATATTCGTGTGATCGGATTGAAAGAGGAAGTGACTTGCATAGGTACAATACTAGAAATGCGTCTGATGCGAGAACACCAAGCTTTTTGTCATCCAGATCGCAAAACTCGTTATTGTACAAAGGGATTAGTTTTTTCAATTCGATGCCAGGACGAATCAAGCGAGCTGCAACATTGAGGGAGTTCAAAAAATTGTGTATTTCACACATAAAATCTATTTTGTAATTAGATCTTTAATGAATTAGTGCAATTTGATTTTTTCGAAAACTGTGTAAAATGACGAAGATTGTATTTATTTTATTTTTGTTTTTTTTTTCAAGTAAGACGCATTAGGTTGTTATGTTCTGTATGATGATGATGGATTTTTAATAATTTGTTTAGTTAAAAAAAATTAATTGTCTACAAAAGTATGAGCCTCGCGCGCGCAATGCAGGTAGAGGCAATCTGGAAATTGAATATGACTGGAACTGGATATTTTCTCTTTTATTTTTTAGAGCTTTAGCATTCTACGTGTCGAGTTCGAATCTTGACTTTGTAAGATTTGATGAATGATTTATTGATTATATTTCGGAAATAATCGCGATCGGAAGTTGTTGATGGGATTGGGCTTGGCTCTGCTCATCCGCAGTCTCGTTACTCCATCGTAGCTGATGTTTGTAGCGATGAACTGGTCCGGCGGGAAGGGCGAGGTGAATTACTGTCTGATACTGACAAAGATATCGGGTTCGATTCCTGATTTGTTCAAAGATCTTCACGGGTAGGAAATTTTCTTGAATAACCCTGGATAGTAAATCGGAAATATTTGAATGTTTTCTTGTTCTCAGTTGTACTTTAGAAGGAGAATCTATATCTGCTGGATTATCCAGATTGTTTTATATTTAGTTAACTGGTTAAAATATGTGATGCAATATTTATTATCATTTAGATAAATCGTCCAGCTTACACCTTTGTACGGGTATGAGGCGGGACCATCATCATCGTATATTTACTATGAAGTACGAATCCACTAATGTCACAAAAGTGCGTCAGCTTTTTCGTATCCAATTTCTGGTCAAAATAGTTTTAGCTGGATTTATATCATGATATATTCATATTGTGCCATCAAAATATCATTTGCAGAAAACTCTCCTGTTTGCTTCCACTTGGAATAAAAACAGCTGCGCCAAGGCAATTTTGAAATGAAATATGATAAGGTTACAAAAAACCATCAGCATCCCGAAACACTGAGGCCATAACTTTACCGGCCCACATTTGCGTTTTTGCTCGACAGTTCTTACGGAGTACACTCCACTCGGCTGACGAGCGTTTTGACTTCGTAGTGTAGCGATGGATCCAGGTTTCATCAATTGTCTAGCTTAAAGTTCTAGCGTTGGGAATGTACGACACGTTGTCGTTTTTGGAGATACCAACTTTGGCAACAGCTTCCTCATAGACAAATGTTCATGCAAAATGCTTTACTCAGAGTCCACATAGAACTTCTCGATCCATTGCTTCATTTAGAAAGACTAACCGACTTTTGCACCGAGACCCGGAGGATCGAGTGGCATATACCATTCGACTGTGTATGTAACAAAAATGTGCACTCGATTTTTCGGAGATGGTTGGACCGGACCGATTTTTGCAAACTTATATTTAAATGAAAGGTCTCTTAGTCGCATATGTTATTATTGAATTTTATCCGGATCAAACTTCCGGTTTGGCAGTAGAATATTGAAGAAAACGTTCAACCGATTTTCTTCAAATTAGATTGAAATTAAAGGTCTCACTTATAGTCCCATAGCCTTAGGTATATGATATATAGTTACAATGATCCCGTCCATAATAACTGCTGACCCAACAGAACTTCATTAGTAACAACACCAGAAACACACGGGTGCCTACAGCAAGAAACGCTGACTAGACAGATCGACCATAGCAACGACGAGCGACGATCCCTGGAAGAAGAACGGAAGTCCACTGCCACATCAGCAGGATATCGATGAGACGCGTGCATCAGCAGAATAGGTTAGCGCAGGTAAAGCCATGATCGGGCTTAGGAGAGGCAGTTAATTGATTTCAGTTGAGGAGTACAGTTCGTGTACGGGTAGAAGTAAGACGTTTGTAATTAGTTAAGAGTTAATGTGAATAAAAATATATTTTTTTTGAAACCCACGAGCCACGACTCGTTAATGGCGCAGCCGTCCGGAGTTTAGTGAAAAGCGAAAGTGGACAACAGTGCTAAAGAAGAAAAGAGAAAATCTTCTTAAAGTGTACCCCGATATTTATTTTTCAACAGAAGAAATAAAATAACATCATCATCAGACAAGAAGTCAACGTCTGGTCGACTTGTGAGTACCGCCGCCGACCCACTGGAGCAACTGAGCAAAGGAACCAAATCGTGAGTACTAAAATCGTATTATAGTAACATTTTTTACCCACGCACTTAAGAGACACTACAAGATAGATCTCTCAGGAACCAAATCGTGAGTACTAAAATCGTATTATAGTAACATTTTTTTACCCACGCCCTTAAGAGACACTACAAGATAGATCTCTCAAGAAGTGTTCACGAGAAAACTTCCTCCCGTTTATTCGCGAACAAACGCTTTGTGATAACTCAAGAGGTGTCATACCGCAACCGAATACCGCACTACAAGATAGACGGTTCTCGGTAAAATTAATTCGAACCACTACAAGATAGAGTTCGTTTTTCCATTTATTACACAAACTAACGTGACAAGGCAAATTTGGTAAACTTCATGCCAAAAGTCAAAGCTTTAAGTAAGACACGAAAACTACTCGGACTGTTGGAAGACGCATCCAGCTCCGATTCGGACAACAGTGAAAAATCCAACGAATACTCCCACGTACCAGTTGATAATTTATCACTGACAGTCGAAAGTCTCAGCATGAACGAGCAAAATCAAACCCAAATAAACCATTTAGAAGTTTTTGCCCAGCAAATGCAAAGCATAATGCAGGCAATAAACGACCTCACCGCGAAACAAAACATGTACGATATACACTTAAATAACAGCGCATCGACCAGCCAAGGCACCGTCGCCAGTAATACGAGAATAGCGGCAGGTGATCCGTTTAGAATACCTGACCCTATCAAAATGCTGCCAACATTCAACGGCAACAAAAAGCAGTTGAATTGGTGGTTGGAAACTGCTGAAAAAACACTTAACAATTACGAACTTCTGGTTTCTCCAGAAATTTTCCAAATTTATCTAACTGCGGTTAATAACAAAATTGAAGGACACGCCAAAGACGTACTATGTACCAATGGCAACCCGAACACATTTCAAGGCATAAAAGAATTACTTATTTCAGCGCTAGGAGACAAACAAGACTTGTCTACCTATAATTGCCAACTTTGGCACAACAAAATGGATGGTAGTATAACCAAACACTACCATCGAACAAAACAACTAGTTCAAAATATAAAATCACTAGCTAAGCAGAAAGTTAAATACAATGATCATTGGGATGCCATTAATGAATTCATAGACGAATATAGTCTAGCAGCATACGTTAGCGGACTTCAGAAACCCTATTTCGGATACGTTCAGGCAGCAGAACCAAAAAACATCGAAAACGCATACGCTTTCCTGTGCAAATTTTCATCTAATGAGTCCAACAGAAATTTGACCCAGAATCCGTCTTCACAGTCTACATACAAATCAGAATCTCATTTCTCACGAAAACCCAGGCAAGAAAACGAACAAACACAACCAAAACCTTATTATTCAAAGCAACCCAACCAAAGCCAACAGCCTAAATTAGAAAACGCGGTCGAACCAATGGACACAAAATCAACGAACTCGAGGCTGACTTTGAACAAGCGCACTATCCACAATAACGAAATTTGTACAGACCCAGATGCAGAAGACACCTCATTAGAATCAGAATCCGACTCAGATCCTGAAATCGACACAAATTTTCAACTAGTTACGCTAGAACCACAAACGACTTGAATTTTCTCCCTTATTTAGAATGCTTCAATAAAGAAAACAAAGAAAAAATTAGGTT
Source organism: Malaya genurostris (assembly GCF_030247185.1). NCBI lineage: Eukaryota > Metazoa > Arthropoda > Insecta > Diptera > Culicidae > Malaya > Malaya genurostris. The sequence goes on along the minus strand of NC_080572.1, from coordinate 89,505,329 downwards.
GCTCATTGACACGGGAGCAAATAAAAACCTCATCAAACCAGGCCTTCTCAAAAACTGTAGAGAAACTTCTGAAACAAAAATTAAAAACATTACAGGTCACCATCGCGTCAATAAGAAAGGTAAATACAATTTTCTTGGACTAGGTTTCCCCGCCCAAACGTACTACGAATTAAAATTCCACGATTTCTTTGACGGATTACTAGGATCCGAGTTCCTTGCCAAAACGAAATCGCAAATTAATTACCATAAAGGTACTATAACGATTTCAGGCGTTGAAACATTATTCAAGAAATTCTACCCAAACAAAATTCAAAACCACAACCACATCATTACCCTACTTACCGACAACAACGGAGATTGGTTCGTACCAAATTTTTCCAAATTATCTGACAGCATAACTATATGCCCAGGCCTTTATAAAGCTAGAAACCACAAAACAACTGTTCTAATAACAACGAACAGCAAAACAACCCCTGATTTCGGAGCCGAAAAGTTGAAACTCCTTGTGAATAATTTCGAAACATTAAGCTCAATTCCTACAACCGAACACGAAGAGCTCACCATCGACACAATCGATGGTCTCATCAGAACAAATCATCTATCCAAATTCGAGAGAGAACAACTCACTCAACTGATCCTAAGACACCAACGAACCTTGTTGAAGTTTAATGAAAAACTAACATCCACAACCGCAATCAAACACAGAATTCTAACTCATAATAATCAACCAGTGTACACCAAATCATACAGGTATCCACATGCTCTCAAAAACGATGTAGAAGAACAGATTAAAGAATTATTAGACCACGGCATAATCCAACATAGTATCAGCCCATACTCCTCTCCCGTTTGGGTCGTCCCAAAGAAAATGGACGCATCAGGAAAGCGAAAAATTAGAGTTGTAATCGACTATCGCAAACTCAATGAGAAAACGATAGACGACAAATTTCCGATCCCGCAAATCGAAGAAATATTGGACAATCTCGGCAAATCGACATACTTCACAACGCTCGATTTGAAATCAGGCTTCCACCAAATCGAAATGGATCCTGATCATATGGAAAAAAACGGCATTCTCAACAGCACAGGGTCACTTTGAATTTACCCGAATGCCGTTTGGACTTAAGAATGCCCCCGCTACCTTTCAACGGGTGATGAACAATGTACTATCTGGGTATATTGGAGTTATTTTTTACGTATACCTTGACGATATTATTGTCATAGGATACAACCTTCAGAATCACCTTGAAAATGTATCTAAAGTATTAACTCGCCTTTCTGAATTTAACCTGAAGATTCAGTTAGATAAGTGCGAATTTCTTAAAAGAGAAACAGAATTTCTTGGGCATATCATCACACCCGAAGGAATCAAACCTAACCCAGAAAAAGTAAAAAAAATTCAAGAATGGCAAATCCCAAGGAATCAAAAGGAAATAAAACAATTCCTTGGACTGACTGGATACTATAGGAGATTTATCAAAGACTACTCTAAAATAACGAAACCACTTTCTAAGTGTCTAAAAACAGAAAGCATAGTTGACATCGAAAACACGGAATATCAAGAAGCATTCAAAAACTTAAAAGAAATTATCACTTCAGACCAAATTTTAACATATCCCGATTTCAAATTACCATTTATCCTGACCACGGACGCAAGTAACTATGGGCTTGGTGCTGTATTATCACAAATACAAGACAAAGTAGAAAAACCAATTGCTTTCGCTAGCAGGACATTGAATAAAACTGAAATTAATTATTCAACAACCGAAAAGGAAGCACTTGCAATAATGTGGGCAGTCGATAAATTTAAACCTTACCTACACGGAAATAAATTCAAACTGGTAACAGATCATAAACCGCTAACATTCATCCAGACAGCTACCAAAAATTCAAAAGTACTCCGTTGGCGCCTCGAACTCGCCACTTACGATTTCGACATCTCTTACAAACCCGGAAAAGCGAACGTCGTAGCGGACGCTTTAAGCCGAAAAATCGAAAACGACAATAGCAACTTAGAAGTACACGTTAACACATCCAGTAACAACAGCTCCAACCAATCCGATGACGAAACAGTTCACTCCGCGGAGTCATCAGAAGACTATTTCATTCACTCCACAGAGAGACCAATTAACAACTACAGGAACCAAATCATATTCAAACAAACCAATTTCCACAGCATACTAACAGAGCACCCATTTCCGAATTTCAGCAGGATAACAATTTGCTCACCCAATCATAACCTAGAATCCATAACACAAAACTTTAAAACATATACTAACGGAAGACAAACAGCAGTCCTCGCTCCGGAGAACATGCTACAACTAATACAAAATGTTTATAGAACAAACTTTTCTAACTCTAACATTCATTTCGTAATCACGCAAAACATCGTCGAAGATGTAGCTCTCGAAACCAGACAGGACCTTATCGTAATAAAAGAACACGAACGTGCTCACCGTGGAGTAACGGAGGTAGAAAATCAAATCAAACGTTCATACTTTTTCCCTCGAATGACGAAGAAGATTCGCCAGTTCATCAACTCCTGTCCAATTTGCGCTCAACATAAATACGAGCGTAAACCGTATAATATTAAAATTTCACCTCGCCCAATAGAAAACAGACCGTTTAACCGAGTCCACATGGACATTTTCAGAATGGATAAGTTTTACTATCTTTCCTTAATTTGCGCTTTTTCAAAACATTTACAATTAATCCAGATCAACTCACGCAACCTCACCGACATTAAAAATGCATTATCCCAATACTTTAGAACGTTTCAACCTCCTCAAAAAATAATTTGCGACCACGAAGCTTCATTTACAAGCGTTCAGTTTCAAATTTTTTTGGCAAACTTCGGAACCCGCATTGAATTTGCTTCATCGTCAGAATCGAACGGTCAAATAGAGAAAACACACAGCACAATAATCGAACTCTACAACACAAACAAACATAAATTTAAAGAAACTGGTTCACCAGCAATAGTTCAAATAGTTACATCATTGTATAACGACACAATCCACTCGACCTACACACCCAACGGAATAATCTTTAATCAACGAAACTCAACAGATCGTAGCGAAATAACAGAAAGGGCTAACCAAATTTTCGAAAATGTTTCAAAACATCTTAATAAAGCAGCCAATAAAATGAAAAAACATAACCAGCTTAAAGAAGAACCACCTGTAGTAAACGAAGAAAGCAGCGTTCACTTGAAAAAGAACACCAGAAAAAAACTAGACCCAAGATTTTCAACAACAAAATGCCTTAAAAACAACGACAGAACCATAATGATAACAAGAAACGTGAAGAGAAACAAAAATAAACTGAAAAGACTAAGGAACCCAAATTAATTGATTATCTTTTTATCTTTTCAGGAATCCAATATTATGGATGTTATCAAAAAAAAAAAAAAAAAAAAACAAGAAAGGATACCCTCTAAGTCAAATAAACCCAACTTATAATCATTTCATTTGCTCTTCTAATTCTAGCCACAAGACAAGACCAGGAAGCGAAAAATAACCAGCTACTAGTATCAATAATTAATAACAAACGAAAACCAAAAACACGAACTGAGACAGAATAAGAAAAATGATAGACAGAAAATTAACATTTTGTTTCTTGATCAGCACGATTGTATATTGTCAGAACCTAGAAATTTCAAATTTAAACGACCAACCAATCTTGACACTTATTACAGGAAAGTGCATAATACAAACAGATACTATAAATATAATGCATCCAATCAATATAACAGATTTGGAAAGTACCATAAATCTCTTGTCTAATCTAATTTATTCAAAGTCTGATAATTACTTAAGCCAAATAGCAAAACACAAAATTAGAGAACTTCATTCAAATTTCTTAGAAATTATGCCTAGGAATCGCAGAGTTAGAAGTCTCGAATCGATCGGAACAATATGGAAGTGGATAGGTGGAAGTCCAGACGCAACGGACCTAAGAATTATCAACCAAACCATGAACGAGCTGATAAGCAGTAACAACCAACAGTATAAAGTGAATGAGCAACTCGGAAACCGCCTCAAAGCAGTTACAAAAGCCATTAAAGAGGTGACGGAGAACAAAGCAGCAAACAAACTCGTATTAAATGAGATAGACACCATCGTCACGATAATGATAATAGACATCATCAATAAACTTTTAGAAGACATTTCAGACGCCGTCATACTATCCAAAATCTCGTTAACCAGCAACAAAATTCTTTCATGGAATGAAATATCAATTGTTAAATCTATCCTTGATGATCAAGGCATAAGAACAGAGCTTCCAGATGAGGCGCTCAGTTTGGTAAAACCAATAATAGCCGTCAACGATGAAACACTATTGTACATCGTACGAATCCCACAAGTTAGTCAAGAAGAAGCATCAATAGTACGTATAAATCCATTACCCACGAAACAACAGATAATTACTCAGTACCCAAATTATCTGATAAAAACGAGAAAAACCTTATACTTGACGACAAAACCAGATGAATACATCCAACAAAAAACATTCATTAATCAGTTCTCCGACAGTTGTATACAACCCCTAATAGAAGGACGACGCGGTAAATGCATAACGAAAGAATCACCTCAAACTAAGACACAATTTTTAACAGACGATCTGCTACTCATAAGCAATGCTAAAAATGATCTGTTGCAGTCAAACTGCGGTCCAGATGATCGGAACATAACCGGAAATATTTTGATATCTTTTACAAATTGCTCCATTAATTATAAAAATCAAACTTTCTCATCGTATTCAAAAGCAATAACGTCGGAAATTCTACAAGGGGCAATGCACAACCTTTTGATAGATCAACAATCGGAGGAAAACGTCCTGGAATTGATAAACAACATGACAATAACCAACAGGAAGAAATTGGAACACGTCTACCTGATGCAATTCAAAAGTCAATTATGGAATTGGAGTCTGCTCGGTGGAATCTCCATCTCAATGATATTCACCATTACGATTTCTGTTTATGCTTTCCTCTATCACCGAAAACTATTATACAAAATTATTATTAAACTCATGAAGAAAAGACGAACCAAAAGCTCATCACAGGCAAATCAACAAAATCAGGACGCATGAGGACATGCTTTTTCACCCCCCGGAGGAGTTACAATGATCCCGTCCATAATAACTGCTGACCCAACAGAACTTCATTAGTAACAACACCAGAAACACACGGGTGCCTACAGCAAGAAACGCTGACTAGACAGATCGACCATAGCAACGACGAGCGACGATCCCTGGAAGAAGAACGGAAGTCCACTGCCACATCAGCAGGATATCGATGAGACGCGTGCATCAGCAGAATAGGTTAGCGCAGGTAAAGCCATGATCGGGCTTAGGAGAGGCAGTTAATTGATTTCAGTTGAGGAGTACAGTTCGTGTACGGGTAGAAGTAAGACGTTTGTAATTAGTTAAGAGTTAATGTGAATAAAAATATATTTTTTTTGAAACCCACGAGCCACGACTCGTTAATATATTTCATTCCTTTTCTTAAAAAAAATACTTTTATCATGTTATTATGAGAAATATGAATTATAGCTCTTTTAAAATAAATTACTCTTTATCCATGTTTTGTAAATAAATAACCGATTACGAACGAACCGCTTATCTAAATCTAATCTATCTTGTTTTTTTCTCTTTTACAGGTACTGGCGTTAAAATCATCCAACCAAAGCTTCCGTTAATAAGATGATAAATATTACACTAAACTGAATCTTGTTCAACTGAATTATATTCCTAACTGCCACGCCGAAAAGCACACAGTAATTGCTGAAGAGTGCGGCATATCAAAACGGAATGGTGGAATTTTCCCAGACCACATTACTCACCGGGGATAACACGCGCCTAGCAGGAGCAATCGAAATGCATTCAAATAAAAATCTCATTTCTCAGCTTAACGCAAATTCGCCTCTTGAATTCTATTCACCGCATTTGGCACCGTAAGCTCTCAGTGCTGTGCCGCTGCTGTGAAACATGGCCGACCGGTCGGTCGTTGCTGAAATCATGAGCATTTGAGTAATTGAATCAATTAGTGAAAACAAGCTTTGCTGTCTGGTTCTACGGTTGTATATCAAAAACCCGTGCCGGTCTAGGAAGCTGTACCGTTTGTCAAACAGGAAAGCCGGGGAACCTCCCTGGAGGTGACGTTCGGTTGATCGGTTAATTTGGATCGTAGAGCTATTATGTTTGCTTGAATTGCGTCAATAATTCTTCGAGTCAATATATTGCCATTAAAACGGAATTAAAATGGATTTCAATTCGCTATGTCATGAGCAATTCTGCAAGTCAGAAGTGACAAGCAATGAAACCTAAACGGGTCTTGGACGTAAGAAGAACACATTTCCATTTTTTTCTTTTTTACTCTGTTATCTATGTAATCGAATTTAATGTGTATTTGCCTGAACGCGGTAGGTAACCGCACGGAACAATAAAAATTCACTTTCAATTAAAATCGCCATCCAATTCTCCCGGTTCGGCGTGGCTTAACTTATCTGAATAATAATGCTTTGAAAAGAATGACTTCCTTGAGGAAGTAAAACCAGTTTCGCGTGTTGCTTTCAGCTGTAGTAAAATTGACTGTGTGTGTGCTGCTGCTACGCAGTAGAAACAGTTGATTCTTTGTGTAGAATTTAAATTCGAATCAGGTGTTTCGTGCTTTGTTGAATGCGTGTATGCTTCCGATGTTGATACTAATTACTGTGCACCGTTTACGGTTTCCGTACGGCTTGTCTTTCTGATTACTAACAAAAAGGTACCAATAATGACTAGCGTAGATGGGTTTATTGTACGGGGTATTTTTATTGTCTGTTCGAATATGTTCTATTTATCTAATTGAAACATAAAGTATCCCTACAAAGTCATAGATTTGATGGTTTATTATAAGCAATGTTCTTAACGTTTTTTCACTGCAACGTAAGTTTAAAATAGCATTTTAAGGAGCTTCGAAAAAAAACATAATTTCTACGTGAACTTCAGGGTTTTATCGTACATGTTTTGGATTGTTCAATTTAGGCAAAGTTTGCACCACTTTGTTATAGAATGTGCCATAATCCACCACTCCTGGAAACTTTCCAAACAAAGTCGCGGAGTTTCTGACGAGTCACTATAGACATATATGGCCGGGCGTTGTCCTGATGTAACATGGTACCTCTTCTGTTGACCAATTCTCGAAGTTTCTGTTCAATCGTATAGACCATGCTCTGATTGTTGTCTAATAGTGCAAAGACGTTTTAAATGCCGGAAAGGGATTATCCGGCGTCGATAACGTTCCACACGATGTCCGTTTTCGACAGGACGGGGCGCCGTTATTTGAACGCGCACACTTCTTAACGGAAATGTTTCACTGTTAGAATTCGACTGATAGAGTTGTCAAATTTTGTCCGCTGACTCATGGGTTACTATGTTGCATGGGTTGTTTCGTTAGTGCGAGTGAAGGTGTTAACCCATGAAAAATCGACAATTTTTGTCCACTTTTTTACATACGAAAGTTATGACAGACAGATGGCGTAACCCAAAAATATCTCCCTCTTAGAAAAAAAAAAGTTCAACGGTGGTACTTCGTTGGTCCAATACGTTGAATCATTGGTCCAATGAACGTTCAATCAATCGTTCAACGAGAGACCAAAACGGGACCTTCGTTTGCCGATTTTGAACACTAACACTACATACCTGTACAATTCTTCTACTTTACGTAGAAAAACAACAAATTTTCTTTCTATATGAAGGTAACACCTAATTTTGACACTATTCTTGCAAGAGAAAAAACAACAAACCGACCCAGCAAACTGAACGAATATTTCGTGCAGTATGTCGTTCAACAATCGCTCAACGACCAACAATTTCGCGTGTTTATGAAAAACAGTTTTTAGTGAAAACGAAAAATATTTTGCCAGGAAAGAAATGGCTTGATAAGCATTATCCCAGTTTTGTTTCAAGCAAATCAACCATTGTTGATTATTATTATTACGTTTCGTCTTTGACTCATCAGTGCAGAGCAGTTCAAATTGAACTGCTTAGTGCTAAACTCGGCAGTTCAATTTGAACCGCTAAGCAAACGTAAAGTTTCTGCTATTTACAGAACACTTTTCGTTTTGCAACGGAGTGCAATGTCTTCTCTGACGTGCCGAACGAAAACGTGTTTTCGACTAATTCTGGCCGATGCAGGTTTGGTCATTTAGGGGTTAGCCAAATTTTGTGCTAGGGCACATAACCGTTTTTATTATTTTTACGTTTCGTCTTTGACTCATCAGTGCAGAGCAGTTCAAATTGAACTGCTTAGTGCTAAACTCGGCAGTTCAATTTGAACCGCTAAGCAAACGTAAAGTTTCTGCTATTTACAGAACACTTTTTGTTTTGCAACGGAGTGCAATGTCTTCTCTGACGTGCCGAACGAAAACGTGTTTTCGACTTTTTCTGGCCGATGCAGGGGTGGCATTATGTATCTCGATTCGACTAAAATTTTATCGAATCGACCACGTTTCGTATTATGATTCTCGATTCGAAGTCGATCATCGAGCTTCGTTCGACTTCACTCGAAGAAGTATTAGATTATCGAGAAGTTTTGGCATTATGGAACAAAAACAATCGAGCTCGTAAACGACTGAACTCGATAAGAAATGGTCGAAAGCCTTATTACTATCGACTATGAGTTTTCGAATACGGTTTTTTTTATTTAAAGGTAGTTATCGATAACACTTTAGATTTCCATAAACATATTAGTATTGATAATCTTTATTCTGATGCATTGTTTTGTATATCATTATATATTTTGTGTGTTTGGCATATTATGTACAAGTCGAACTGTTTAAAAAGCATATTAATTGAAAGCTTCGTGGTGTTTATTTAAAATAACAAAAGTAAGTCGAAACTAACCTATGCCCAGTAACTATAGTTTGTAATCAAATTTCTGAATCCTGTGGACAGAAAACGTCGCTCAAACGGATTGTGGGAAAAAGCTTATTCGCTTGATAACAATGAGCGAATAATGTTTTTACCCATATATCTAACTCAAGTAAATTGGAAAAATTGTCCAAACACCTTGAAAGTATTCAGAATATGCCAAAAGTATCACAATCTCGTGCTATTAGCGTGTATTTGACTCTTCAATAGTACCTAAATAAATTATGAATACTACAAAGAATGGGTTGCTCCTGGTATATGAAAGCTAAAGCAATATCTCCTAATAAATATGAGAAAATACTACTATGAAAGCTGCAGAACCTAAAAGCCTTTGATTAAAACTACACATATGGATGACGTAAATTGTATTAATAAATGAAAAACACAGAATTTTTTTTATTATAATTTCAAAAGTTCATCGATGAATTGTGTACAAAATTTGGCTAACCCCTAAATGACCATTGTTGATTGATATTCTGAATTTAAACGTGGCCATGCAAACACCGATGACGTACCTAGCTCTGGCAGACCAAATGAGTTCATCGAAAAGTGTAGTTTCAGGAGATATCTGACATCGTGAAGATGTAAAAAGGAAGTGTTTTTTCTAATTTTATATTCCCACTTGAATGTGAAAAATATGTTTGCAATCCATTTTCAAAAACACATGACAGTTTGTTTTTTCGTCGATACGTTACAATGGATGAAATACGAATCCATCAAAAAAGCTAAAAGCCGACCAAAACGTCCGAAGATTAAAAACTTTGGCGGACAAGGTTACGGTCTCTAGATTCTGGAATGCGAATAAAATTTTGTTCACTGATTATTCTGGAACGGTTGAAACAGTCATTAGTGAATATTGCGCAGCATTATTGGCTTGTTTTGAAGTCGAAATTAAGATAAAACAGCCCGGAGTGTATAAGAAAAAATGCTTTTTTATCATGATAATGCACCTTATCAAAAGTTGATCGTTACGAAATTGCATGCATTGAAGTTCGAATTGCTATCGCATCCATCCTATTCGCCAGGCTTAGCCCCCAGTGACTATTTTCTGTTCTCAGATGTAGATTGCTGGAAAGATATTTGTGTCGCATGATGAAGTCATCGCGAGTGATGTAGAAATTTTGGAACGCCGTTGGAATAATTGGTTTGCTCTTCAAGGAGAAGTTTTCTTCGTCAGACTGGGGACTTTTTGACCGACGTGTTAAGAATTTACTTCGAAGTATGTAGAAATAGAACGTCAAACCAGTTGTGCATGGTCCAATGTCAATTACAATGCCATTAGCAGTCATCTTGGTTTCTCCTATTTTTTTAATTTATAGAACTTGAAGTATCTTAAAGCTGGATTAGCGTTGAAAAATATTCCTATTATATTCCCATTTTGCTACACCGCCAACAAGTCGATCAACCTTCAAATGCCATGCATTTGTCAGAAGTGTTGCGATACGCAAGTTATTCCAAAACACTTGGAAACCAGCTATCGCTACTGTTCAGAATGAAATAGTGGAGCTCGTAGGACCACCGAACACGCGTAAACTGTAGCGATTGTGTATAGTATCCCACTAAGTATACTCGTACACATACATAAAACAATTAGTGCAATACTGTCTGGTGATTGCTCTACGCGTATCTGCAGCGGAGTCATCATCGTTGTTTGACGGACGGAACCGTAATATTTATCTCGAGCGTTGCTCTCTGCTCAGCTGTCTTTGTTGCTCTCAGTTTAGTATTTCGTCCATTTGACGGTGATATTTGCTACGCACCGCCAACACTGATAGAGTAAATGAGTATGGCACTGACGGAATCAGTTTTCGTCATACATATTGCCTTAAACTAAAAGCAATAATAAATGGTGATGATTATTTTCTGGTAACAGTTTAACATGTTCCAACATAACGCGCGGCACTTCTCTCCAGCTTCTAACGGTGAGTTTTGTTTGAAGAAGTTACATCAACCCGAATAGATTCCCATCATAGATAGCTACTATAATTCGAGACTTCATCATCACCTGATCAACCGGGGGCACCCGCCGCAGGTCACTAGTCAAAGTGACTTGTGTTTACAGAACAATAACGGCACCAATAAGATGTTCAATATTTACCTTCCCACCCCATAATAATAATAGCCTGTAGTTCACACTTGTATACGTGAGTAAGTCATAACAGAAATCGGTGTACGTAACCAGTTGGAGCGGTGACTGGGGTAGCACAGCACGCGTGTTCCACGACTAGCCGATTGCCCTCTGCGAATTGGTTCGGGAATAAATGAGAGAAAATGAGTTCTGTTCTCCGAGAGATGAGAATGCGATTGCTGTGTTGCCAGTTTGATGAATATTTATATATCGTACTGTTCATAGTATGACCATGCTTTATAATGTCTTATTGAAATTAGGAAAAAAAAATTTAGCGTGTAACATTTGTTACACGTTTTCATAAGAAGAACAAACAATAGGAATCTATTGCGGTTATTTATTTGTAGTCAATTCCGATGAATGTTTTATTTGTCGATCGGTCGGAAATTGCAAAATGAGATGAGTTTCTGACATTTGTAGTTCATATGCTAAGATACTCATATTTACAATTATTGCTGTGTTGTGCTGTACCAAATACTCTGATGATGTCGAAATCCCGGGGAATCGTATCTAATCCAGTTGAATGTAGGTTTTACATCGCCACCTATTTTTTTCATTATTTAATAGTTGAATAATATCAAGTTTATATGAAAAGTCGTGCAAAATACTATCCACAAATTAAATTAGTTGCTATAGCCCTGCGCTCTTGTAACATCTATAAATTAAATTCATATAATATAGCGTTTAACTGGGTTTAATAAAATAGTACATGAGCATCAACTAGAATCAGAACTAAATGGCTCAAGTGGCACGATGATTATACTCATAAAACCCTCTTCTAGCATTCATTTCCATTCATCTAGTATTCATGTTATTGTGAATCAAACAACCGGTGCATCAAGCGAGAACATGTGTTGAAACTACGCACCTCACCCCAACGCATACAAATTGACACAAATTATCTATGAACTCATTTAATATTTTTTTCACCCGTATATTCCACAAAGATTCAAAATTGCAATTTTCCATAATTTCAAAAGTCTCAAAACGTGCCACCTGAACCTGATTCCTGCTTTCAAATAATTGCATTTGATCTGAAGTGTTATTTTATGGTATTCAAATGACTATATTTCAGCATCTTGAGCTTGAGCTTGAGCTTGATCGACCACCCCTGGTTACTACTCCGTTACTGATCGGGATTAGCTGAAACTGTACAGGGAATTTTTAGATGATCCACCTGGGACTGGTAAATCATCCTTCAATGTACATCTTCTGGTAACCCCAGAATTTATTGATCAGTACCGGCGCCGGCCAGGCCCGAACGTAGATCGTCTAAGGAATGGGAAGGGATGTTAGTCCAACACTTCTTGTTACTAGAGGCCGTATATACTACTGCGCACTACACAAGTGTCACGGGAGAAGGATATTTGTTAGTAAAAATTTCAGTATTGGTATTATTCGCGCGCGAATTCAAAATGCTCGGATGCACCACTAAACTCACTGACTTCCCGAGTGAAAGTTTCCACAATAACCTAAATTAAAGTCAGGGAAGTCCCGATTCACAGCTCTTATTCGAGGAAACTGAAGAAAAATTTGCAATACTATCGCGTAAAGAATAAAAACTTTCCTATTTTTTATAAATGAAATTACGTGATACAAAATAAACGAGTGAATCAGATTTACACAAAATAGTTGATGCATTGCATTGACATATTCTAAACAGTTGTTGTAAAATCATTTAAAATCACCAAATAAAGGTCAACAGATTTCAGGCGCGTCTTGATTCTTTATTATTTCTGCTTTGTTATTTTAATTATTTATTAAAATTATTAATTGGTTATATTGGTTGATCTGGGCAGCCGGCTACCGAGAAAAATTTTAATTTATTGTTTGAAATACTAATATAAACTGTATTCAATATACCGATATATGTTATCTCTGTTATTAACTTTGTAATATCAACGGATTTGCGCAATAGTTGATTTTTATAATTCAATTTATAATCCTGAAAGACAATCAGTAACATCGAAGAAGAAAACATTCCAAATAAAACTTTTCTCCCAAGATAGACGGAAATTGATACGTTGAATGAAGAGGTAATAGTAAGTAAAGTAATAGTAGGTAATAGTAAAATAGAGTAATCAGAAGTGAAACATTGAAAATATCTGATAACTGAAAGGAAAAAGAAACTCCTGCAATTGTCGCCTTCTACGACATGGAAGCAGGAACCCAGTGGATCTATTCTTGGTTCTATTTTTCCGCCGGATTCCACACGGCATTCAAATGACTATATTTCAGCATCTGTAGAATAATTTAATTGTGTTCAAATAACTATATTTCTTCACGAACTTGAAATATGCAAATGCTAGTGAATTGTTTTACCTGTAACTTTTTCATTTTTCAAAGACAATAATTGCTTCAACATCAAGCGTTGATGTTAATAAATAGTTTGGCATAAAATTAAGAAAAAATAGTATTATGCTTAGTTCTGACGTAGAGTTACGAAATTGAATACCAAATTATTTGTACATAAACTGTAAAGAGGGAAACACCAATCTGTTACCAAAAGCTATTGTGAAAGGGCGGAAAACTAAATATCGAGAAAATGGTTACTTTTAAGAAAAATGTCACTATGAACAAATTTATTCCTCTTGATCTACAGAATCATATCCTAGTGTTCATCATGAGTTGAACATATGTTACATGCCATGCTCAGACAGGCAAAAAACCCACTATCTTTGAAACAACAAACTCAGATAATAAATACAATACCTCTTAAGGCCAGGTTCCTCCAAAAAACATGTTTAAAAAGTATCCACGTATTGTTTAAACATTATTTCAAAATTATACTTTGTACAAATAAAAGTACATATATAAAACTTCATGTTGATACGTGCAATAGTTTTAGTAAACAAGTGACGCCCAGTTGAAAAAACGTGGTTTCGAGAGAAAGCTAAACAAAGTTTTCACACGCGATTAATCTTGTCTAGGCATGCACCGTCTCCCCTTTTTCCTACCAATCTCTAGGTCGCGTGTACCCTCAGGACTAATCCTATATAATTTCTAAGAGTATTTTTTAGCAATTTACGGAAGCCTTAAGTATAGGAAATTTGAACATAAAACTTTTTTTCATAAATACGATTATTTCTTAAGGCAATTTACATAAGTTTTTCTTCGCCGTATCATCACTTTTACATAGAATTCTTAACCTAATATAATACTAATATAGTCACAGCGATTTGAGTTTAATAAAACATATTCCTCTTATTTTTTAAATATCATATTAGCTATTTCGTTATTTATTATTTAATCTACTTAAGAACATTATTTGAACCAAGCGATTAACTACTATAAATTATAAGATAAGCTTAAAGAACATAAAATTGTCGTCATAATTTTATTTGCGTTGCGACGGTAACTCTCTTCATTAGAAGTAAAAGCTGCACGCAATTATTGGTTCGTTACTTGTAATTGGCCGATGTGTTAGTACACTGATAAAAATCGAAACCTAACGAAGGGTTTTTCACCGCATTGGACTCGACACTTAATTTGTAAGTGTAAGTCTCCTCATATCTTATTCAAATCAAATTGTATTGAACTCTTTTGGTAATACATACAAATTCCGCCCACCAAACAGTAGATAAATTTCAAATGCATGACATTTAGTATCCAATTTCAGTCGAAAGTCAGACAAGTGCGTATGAACTGATTAGATTTAACAGATTTATACCTAATTCTTATAAAAGGTTTGTGCGCGACAAAATCTGGACATATTAAATTTGGAATAAAACAAATTTGCTGTTTGTTCCATCCAAGATGCATTTTTTATTTATTCAATTATGTATTATCAGTCATCTTGAAATTAATTACATTTACTTATTTAGGTTGCATGAAGAAACTACGAACTTTTCGGCCATTCGGGTCTGTGCAGTTTTTTTCTGCAACCGATCAAGCTGCTTTTGCCCAAGGTTTTCGAAATATTTCTATAGTTATAGTTTGTTGTTTATATTGATAGAGTTCTCTCTTCTCGAAAGCTCAATACCGCTCGATAGGTCGCAACTTCGAACAGTAAGGTAGATTTGTCACTTTCGGTACAACTTGGACTCCATCCGTTTTGTACCATTCCAAAACATCTTTGGCGTTGTGGCAAGATTCTTCTCGTAATATTTCTTTGTTTACCGTTTCAGTAGTGGTGAAACTTTGGTTTGCTCAACCACAGCTCCATATCGCCTGCCAAACTAAATATTTTTTTGAGAAATTTCGTCCTGAAATGCTCCTCTACACCATTCCGTTGCATGGCAACATAAATACATTTTCCGGGAAGCTGCATAAAGTCTTCGAGCACATATGTTTCATCTTCCATTATCACGAAGAAAAATTTCGTCAAATAATCGCGATGCAATTTGCGAGTCCGGATTTCAGCCATCACATTCTATTTATCATGACGTTTCGGTACAGTTTTCATTTTGAGCGACCGCATACCTTGTCGGTGCTTGAAGGTATGCACGGAAGTTGGAGACGTTTTGTTTTTCTAGCCTCAAATCGTACCAAAAGATCTGGTCTCTTCTGCTGTATTTGCTTCACCTTCGCGTCCATCTGGTGGTTCCTAAGATCCGTTTTTGTTCCGCTTCCAGCCTTTCTGGCAGTTTTGAAGCGAGTATCGAATGATTAAAAAACGTTATGGACAGTGTTTGCAGAAAATAAAGCCTTAGAGTACATTTTCATTTGAAGTGCATAGGAATTTGAATTTGAAATTAACTTGTTAATTTTGACCATAAAACTCCCACCTCAGATCGTACCAAAAGATCTGGTCTCTTCTGCTGTATTTGCTTCACCTTCGCGTCCATCTGGTGGTTCCTAAGATCCGTTTTTGTTCCGCTTCCAGCCTTTCTGGCAGTTTTGAAGCGAGTATCGAATGATTAAAAAACGTTATGGACAGTGTTTGCAGAAAATAAAGCCTTGGAGTACATTTTCATTTGAAGTGCATAGGAATTTGAATTTGAAATTAACTTGTTAATTTTGACCATAAAACTCCCACCAGAATCCACTCGGGAATTGGTAATAACTATCAATAAAGAGATAAAGATTACCAATATAGGTATTAAAAATATCTTGCAGTGTTAATTGTTCAATGACAATGACATTCCCTGGAAAGAAAGCTTGACGGAATTTTTCATGAGTTTGAATTTCAAATAACAATTTTTCTAGTGGATTTCAAATGTACCTGTGATTCAATTTATTTCATCAACTTTCATTGCTAACAACATTCCAACAAGTCTCCTTTTATGGGAAAAAATATTTTTCTTCTGTGATCCATACGAGAAAAGTGTTTCCTTTTGAAAGTCACTTTTTCTATGCTGTATAAAAATGTATATAGAGCAAAATTCATTTTTCAATATGTTCACCAATTGTGTTTGGTCGTGTCCGACCTGAATGGCGTCACCGTGCTATCTGCGAGTCACATTTGGATAATCAGTATACATAAACGATAGAGACGCACTAGATATAGTGTGTGTGTATGTATGGTAAAATAACCTTCGAGGATTGAACTCCAAACCAAACTGTTTAATAGTTGCTGCGCGTGCAATCAAATCATCAAACATCTGGCAGCACTGGCCCCACACATGCTATTCTAGGGAGAATCCTCTACACTTTATCGGGAGGATCGGCAGCTGTTTGTGGTCAGTCGTTAGCAAGCAGTCTCACAGGGAGGAAATAATCTGAACCACAAGTCTCTCGTTGGTCGCTAGTGTGTACAAAGTGCAGTAAAGTTAGACAGTTATAGTGAACCATATACGGACCGCTGTGATTCACGCGAATGTTTAGCGTGCTGGGAATTTTCAGCAGTTTTCAAAGTGAGTGTGTTTCTCGTCCGGGTTGTGCACATGTCTCTGTGGAACATTGAAGAACTAGCGGAAAACTACTGACCGCGAGTGTGTCTGGTTTTATGTAAGAAGAAAAGTCTCTGTTGCAGTTGCAGCTACAGGGCAACTAACCGTGGCCGAAGATTCTAAATGAAGTTTGATCCGTATCAAAGAATCTCACGCTACTGCAACCGTCATCGTTTTCGCGTACGGTGCAAGCATTTGAGACGTCGTGTCGCGTCTATCTGAGTCCACGTCAGGTGCAGAAACTGAAAACGCGAATACTATGTATCGGACGTAAAAAGCTATGTACTTTTAGACGACCAAGAAAATGGGTTGAGCGGCAGCTTATGTATGTTTAAGGTGGGATGGGAAGATGTCGTTTTTTTTCGTTGCATAGCGGACAAGGATTCCTAGCCAAAAAAATTGCATGATAATTGGGGAAACTGTCATTCCGACCATAAGGCGAGTGTCGGTTTGATGATAAAAACAACCGAAAAATGGTTTGCGGAACTGCTGCCAAAGCGTTGTGATAGCTGCGAAAGCGGGACACCGAAATAATTTTATTTGTGGGATTTCCTTTGCTTCGAAGTTTGTTTTTTTTTCCATGAATTGAATTAATGTCGGAAAAATTTTTGTTTTGATCTATTTAATAGGAAATGCTGAAACTGAATACTGAGTTGTGTGAAATGTTGTTTGAATCCTATATAAGTGTGTGCGAAAAAACAACGTTGAAGTGCAAATTATCTGTAAAACTGAAATCTGAAAATGTATTGAAACATTCAGAAATGCCCCTCAACTGTTAAGAAAGTGAAAACACTGATCGATTTTGTTCAAGCGTTCATTGTTTATTTGGAAGCAGCGAGACCCTACAGTCTTTCTCTCTAACAGGCATAAAACCTCCTCATCTTTTGCATCAATAAATTACAACAATGTTTACCGCATAACTTTGAAAATTCGCATAAAAACCGACATAATTTAAGGAATTCGTATAAAAATCTGCAAAATTTAAGAAATTCACATATAATCCGCAAAACTATTCCTTTTTGAAAAATATTGACGTTGAGACTTGAACAAAATTGAAACTTTTCCGAATTTTGTTTTTGATGCTAACGGGGGTTTCAGGTTTGTTTTTTTTTTCAATAGAGATTACTCTATTGTTTGAAAGTTATTTTGACAGTGTAGAGTGAAGTCTCTACTCTGTATTGTTTGACAAAACATGAATAATTTAACTCCAGAACAACGCTTCTACATCGTGGAAATTCATTTTCAAAATCAGTGTTCAATTTGGCATGTGTTTTATTTAAATTTCAAATCAAGAAACACCCTCTTATTGTTTTAGAAATGCATAAAACGTTGAGATCTGGTGCTATCTCGTGGAAAATTCTAGGTAGGAGAGACAACTTTTTTTCACGAGATAACACTAGATCTTGACAGTTCGGGCATTTTTTAGACGAAACAAGAAAACCGCATAAAACAAATCCGCCTAGTTTCGAAAATTCGCATAAAAAACGCACAAATTCACTTAAATAAGTCGCATAAAAATTTTGTATTTCGTAAACTTGGGCGGTACTTTTTCTTCAAAACGGAACTTTCCTGTTTCTGTCTAATTGGCTCAAACTAATGTAATGTAAAAAGTTTTTTCTTATGTCGATTAGAGAGAAAAACTGTCCCTGTTAAAAGTTATTAAAATGCTAGAACACTAAGTAATAAAGAAATTGCAAGAAAACGAATGACATTATTTCCAAGGCTAAACTTGATAAAAAAATGTTTGCAAGGACATTGCCTGCTAGCGATAAAATCAATCGAATATTGATATATTGCGGGAAAAGTTACTGAAGAACTAAGAAACGAAATCTCCAAGAATAAGCATGCGTAAATGAGAAAACCAGTTCTAGTCACTGCGTAAAATTTGGTATGAGTATCTGAATATTATAGTTAAAACGAAATTTGTTTTGGTAATTTAAAACCTTAAATAACAGCCGTAATATAAAGTTGAGTTGATGAAAACAAATCGGAAGTTCGGTGGTTTTTGTACGACTGTAACAAAATTGTATTGTTAAGAAAATGTATTCTTATGTCTTCTGCAAATTTTCAAAGTTGTAGTTTTTTGGTGGCAGATTTTCGGGAAGAAGTGCAATTTCGGGACTTTTTGAATTGGATATCAACCAATCAATAAGATGTCTATGTCCTTATTCATCAAAACCTATATAGTGAAATGATTTGTACTACATTTTCGAGGACGCAATCACGACCATGATTTGGATTTACAATTTACCTTCCTGAATTTATATATGCAAAACTTCTGCATCAAAATACGAATAGCTTTGGAAATTCATAATTCAAAATCAGTGTTCAATTAAAACTATGGGCTGGTCCATAATTCTTTAAAAATGAGAAAGGACGACGCTTTACCGTTGATTGGAAACGATACAGAACCACGATCAATGAATTTTTGTTTCTAAATCTTCAAGATATGGATGTGGATGAAATGTGCTTTCAACAGGATGGTCAGGATAACTTGTCATACTGCGGCCGAAATAATTAACTTATTGAAAAAATAAAGACTGTCACAGAAAGTATGAACGCACTTTGATTTCGCTGTAAATAATTTACAAGTGTTAGATATTTAAATTTTATTCGATATACTGATAATATTAGACTACAACAACAGAATATTATTCTCAACATTTGCTACTTAGCCATTGTAGACTAGCTGGCGCACCCTCTTGCGAACGTTCCTCATCAAATTCCGTGCAGACTTCATGGCGACAAGTTTTGAAACTTTTTTCCAATCTTTTTCGAACTGTTGAATGGTTTTGGCTGCCGAGACATGTTTCCTAAGATGTGCCTTCGTTAATGCCCAAAATTCCTCAATTGGTCGAAGTTGTGGGCAATTTGGTGGATTCATGTTTTTTGGGACGAAAGTGACATTTTTGGTAGTATACCATTCTACCGTTGATTTCGAGTAGTGGCAAGAAGCAAGATCTAGCCAGAAGACAACAGGATCCTTGTGGCTTCGAATCATGGGTAGAGGTCATTTTGTAAACATTTCTTGATGTATATTTCGCTGTTCATTAAAGCAATAGTGATGAAGGGTTTCGAAATCTTCCGCATCTATAAATTGCTTGCCAGACCATAGCTTTCTTCAAATTTCCGGCAAGAATCGTATTGTACAGCTTTCGAACCCTTGTCAAGAAAATGTATTATTATGTCTTCTGCAAATTTTCAAAATTGTAGTTTTTTGGTGGCAGATTTTCGGGGAGAAGTGCAATTTCGGGACTTTTCGAATTGGATATCAACCAATTAAAGAGATGTCTATGTCCTTTATTCATCAAAACCTATAAAGTGAAATGATTTGTACTACATTTTTGAGGACCCAATCACGACCATGATTTGGATTTACAATTTACCTTCCTGAATTTATATATGCTAAACTACTGCATCAAAATACGAAAAGCTTAGGAAATTCATAAACTTTTAAGCTCTTTATAACACAAATCTTTTAACTTGGCCAATTGAAGCAAAAACCTGTTGCAATTTTTTTGGAAACCATTCAGAAGTTTTTGATTTTTATTTCGGATAGGGGAAACCGGGCCTAGACCGGACACGGGGTTAAATTAGACAGCTTAAATATCTTCTAAACCAGCAATTATTTCGATCCATGGATTGACTTTGTAAACGCGCTCTTATGTGACTGACAGACGTCAGTTGGCTGGGTGACGTTAAGTCAATTTAGTGTGGTGTCAATCGGGTTCATGTCAAGACGTGTACGTTTTTATTAAATTTTCTGATTTTTTTTTTTGTGTAAATTTGATTTCTGTGCAACGACAGTCTGGTTAATGCCTTAAAATGTTCATTTTGTGTTGAATCCAGCGATGATTGAGTGTTTTTACTGCATCTCGCAAATGAATTGTCTGTGCGGGGCTAAACCTGGCAAATATAGTGGGACTTAAGCGGACAGATAATGTTAAACTGGAAATTCTTAATGGATTCTATTCTATTCTATTTCTTATCACTTCTTAAAACTTTAAGTAAAACATTCATTATATGTAGCGAACAATTAAATGGTTTTCAATAAAGACTCTAATGTAAGTTTCAACAGCAATTATTTGGTATTGCAGGGCGTGAAGTTTCGAGACAATGCCTATATTCCGTTCTTCATTTTTGTGTAAAACTTTATACTCCGTTCAACTAGAGTGCGTATAACCAGATTGAAGACAGCTGTGCATTTGGAATGACAGCTTCCAGTTTCAAACGAGCAAACGAGCTGTCAATTACAATGTCACTCTGGTTATAGGCACTCTACGTTGAACCATCTCGGAGAAATGTGAGTGACGTAGGTTGACTTCCCCGGACATTTGCTTACATCGACCAATTGTTAATGAGGCACTAGATCTCAAGAGAGTATAGTAATCCATGCTATTTCATCGCCCAAGCCCAACAAAACTTGCCACCACCATATTTTGTTATTCCCGTCATCTACTAATGAACCGAATGTGTGCCCCCTTTTGATGCCGTCAGTAATCGAGCTTTAAATGGAATTAAAAGTAAAAAAAACTCTCCGTTAACGTCATCACTGCGCATTGCGATTACGTTTATACGGAAATTGTTATCGTTAAAAGTAATGCAGGAAAATAACCAATTTTGGTGTGACTGACTGCATACGAAAACTGTGAAATCACAACACTAGAGACGAAAACAAATATTATCATTTTACTATGCCTGAGATAGAGCACAGTTCGTCATAACAGCACATTAATTGATTCCCGCTGATTCGTCACCATATGAGGGCTTGTCGTCATGGCCTATTTCTTTCGCTCATCACTGTCACTGTTTTCGATTTCGTTTTTCAATCATGATGACATCAGCAGACGATACAATTCACACCATGTCAGCGAAAAAAAAAACAAAATTTACTACTCTATAGTTGGTTGTCTCTAATCAAATGTTTTCTCGCTCATTTACAGAATCATCAATCGTGAGTAACCCGCTGGACACGGTTCGATACGCCTCCGCCAGTTACCGAACGCCGGGACCGACGGTACATTTCGTTCTCAAGTGTTTAGAAAAATTCGTTAAGGTGGCTCCGCAGGCCGAACAACCCCTAGTCAGTGCAGCAAGGTTTCATTTTCCGCCGGGAGCAATCGTAGCGCAGCCGCCTGATATTGAGTGCACTCAGTCCAGTCAGTGCCGGGTTCTAGTTTGGCCACAAGGGTATGGTATATTTTCTGGGACATTGGGGCATGGGAGATACTGAACGCACTACAACTCAGCATGTCTCCAATAGTGTGCTACAAAAACAGAATAATTTCCTGTACAACGTCGGTAGTCCACAGCTTCAAAATGCAGACTACACATCAGTCGATCATCTGCATCACCAGCAGCAGCAACAGCAGCATCATCATCAACAGCAACAGTCGTTGCAGCATCTTCAATTGCATCAACAGCAACCACACGGAAATGAATCGTCAACACGGATCACCAATTTTGGCCTAACGAAAAGCGCCAACGAACTGTATTTGAAAGAATCGCAGTCGCAATCGCCGCAGCAACAACAGCAGCAGCATCCACAATTCAACACCCGCTATTTTACGACCGGGAGTGTCACTAGCAATAATTGCCACGTGCACAACCGCCTCAATAGCAATCTTTGTAACAGTGGTGCTGTCAGTCACTGCTGCTCACAGGAACTGCATCTGAGTTTCCATCCGAATCATCCAAATCACAATCATCACAACCATTGTCCCCACCATCAGCTTCATCAACAGCAGCAACCACAGCAACAGCATCACGACACCGAAAGTGACGAGGATGAAATTGCGCTATATCCTCTCAATAATCAGGTGAGTTTGCTTTTTTTTTTATTTAAACTGAACGCATATGTCGTGTATTAGTTGACTTATACGACGCGGAAGTATTCACCAAACCCGGTAGATAATGGTGACTAAGTACTAGGCAGTGCGTAATTAGCCATATATGATTTCATCAGCCGATTGAACTTCTAGCATTGCGAACGGCATGTCGATTACACATTGAAGAGTAGTACGTTGTTATTGCCACCAACAGACAAAGCGGCTTTTTCAGGTCAGCTTCAGATTACAACTTATCCATTAACTGCTTTGAACTGTCGCTGATACAAAAAATGTTATCAGTCTTTTGTTTTTCTATAGATGAGTCACCCGAAAAAATTGCTCTGCTGTTCCTTCACTGGGGATAAAGTGTTCACGGTAGGATGTTGATTTTCTATTTCAACAAACTTTTTATCTGAATCTAAATACGAGAGACAATTTTGTACTAACATATGATTAGAGCATATCATTCGATAGGCCCTTGCGAATGTTACCAAATATAATGCTCATTGCTGGGCTCTACAACTGGGAGCTCAATCTACAAAATCATGCAAAATATGCTTGAAATTCGAGTAATCAGTTTTATTTTTCGTAACTTTTGGAAGGGCCTATCGCACGATTAGTACCGAATTATATGTCTGCACGGTTGCTTTAAATGATTAGCGGCCCTTACACGAGAATTATTTTTGTCATTTTTAATGATGACTAAGTAATCATGTATTTCAAATTTGATAGAAAACTCGTCATTACTGCACCATACACGTTCATTGAAATGATATTATTTTTTAGTAATGACATTTTTAATGGCTCGTGTAATGGCTCGGTAATTTGTTGGGGTGTTGAAATTCACTAAGCTACTGTAAAGACTGTCCCGGAAAGTATGGACGCAACCAAAAACCGCTGCCATTTCGCAATGGTTCAGAATCTGTCAATTTTTATGGCTGCGTCCTGTTGTTTACACTCTTCCCTAACCACTTGTGCAGTTGTTCGTTGGTTTTCATTAGTTTGTTTCGAAATGCGTGGACTTTCAGCAGAACAACGTCGAAAAATTGTGTACAAATGATGCGCAGAACGCGGACTGTCACTGAGAAAGATAGCAAAAATGGAAGGAGTAAGTGAAAAAGCCGTGCGAAATGCAATCAGGAAGTTCGGTGAGGATAGCACCTTTGAGGATAAACCGAAAACGGGTCGAAAAAAAGGTCCTGCTAACCCTCAGTTGGATAAACGTATACTGAAGGCGTTCGAGCCAAAGAAGGAGGTTTCAGTTCGGGATGTGGCCAAAAAAAGTGGGCACTTCGAAGTCAAATGTTCTTCGTGCTAAAGAACGTTTGAATCTTCGAACCTATAAGAAGCAGAAACAACCAAAATGTAGTCCGAAACAAGAAGCATCGATAAGGCCGAGGGTTCGAAAGCTGTACAATACGATGCTTGCTGGAAATATGAACTGCATAATCATGGACGATGAAACCTAAATGAAACTCGATTACAAATCCTTGCCGGGACCACAATATTATACGGTGCAAGAAGGGCAAGTGTTAAACCAGTCCGAGACATCGATTGAAGTCGAAAAATTTGGTAAGTAAGCGATGGTCTGGCAAGCAATTTGTAGCGGCGGTAAGATTTCGAAACCCTTCATCACCACTGCTTCAATGAACAGTGAAATATACATCAAGGAATGTTTACAAAAACGACTTCTACCCATGATTCGAAGCCACAAGGATCCTGTTCAGGCCAGATCTTGCTTCTTGCCACTACTCGAAATCAACGGTAGAATGGTATACACTGAGGTCTTTTTTTATGCGGCCTTTTTTTATGCGGTTTTTTTTTACGCGACTTTTTTTATGCGAATTTTCAGAGTTATGCGGTTTTTTTTTATGCGAAGTTTCAGAGTTATGCGGTTTTTTTTTATGCGAATTTTCAGAGTTATGCGGTTTGCCCTTCTGCGGTCTTTTTTTATGCGAAGTTTCAGAGTTATGCGGTTTTTTTTTATGCGAATTTTCAGAGTTATGCGGTTTTTTTTATGCGAATTTTCAGAGTTATGCGGTTTTTTTTTATGCGGTTTTTTTTATGTGGTACGTAAATTCGCATAAAAAAAGACTTCAGTGTACTACCAAAAATGTCACTTTCGTCCCAAAAGACATGAATCCACCAAATTGCCCACAACTTCGACCAATTGAGGAATTTTGGGCATTAACGAAGACACATCTTAGAAAACATGTTTCTGCAGCCGACACCACTGTGGAACAGTTCGAAAAAGATTGGAAAAAGTGTCAAAACTTGTCGCCAAGAAGTCTGTACGGAATTTAATGAGGAACGTTCGCAAGAAGGTGCGCCAGCTAGTCTACAATGGCTAAGTAGCAAATGTTGAGAATAATATTCTGTTGTTGTAGTCTAATATTATCAGTATATCGAATGAAATTTGAATATCTAACACTTGTGAACTATTTACAGCGAAATCAAAGTGCGTCCATACTTTCTGGGACAGTCTTTAGGCTTCACGTATTTGATTCTTTCAAATATAAGCAAATCCTTTGTTCCATATATTCGTCTATCGAACGTAGGAAAAAGTGGGTGACTTAGAACCACACTTTGATTCTAACTGATAACTCACCAGAAATTGAAGAAATAGAGGTTGAACTAGAAGCAAAATGCTACCTTTTAGGAATTGCAGAATATGAAAATTCGACTTGAATTCAAAGTTATAAGTTTTGCCATTTTGAAAAATCGTGGTGAATTTTCGGCAATTTGAATATATACTGATTCAAACTTTCATTTTTGATTTCGTAATGACAAAAAATCGATGTTCTTTCTTCGGACCGGAGCTTCCGATTGATCATGGTTAACAGCGTAAAGTAGCGTATTGACGATAAAAGCTGTTTTCAATACCTTTCTCATATCGGTCATATTCTTATATATAAAGTGCTGCAGTATTCTTCAAAAAAGTTATTTGGGCTCTAAACGGCGGTTTGAAATTTTAAGCACTCATCAACCCATAATTCCGGAACCGGAAGTCGGATACGGATAAAGTTCAAAAACTTTGTATAGGATTTTGTTATCTTTCATTTGAATCTAAATTTGCGAAAATTTTCTCAGCCTAGGAAATTTGAGTGAGTTCTGAAGTAGAGATTTCGACCACTATTTTCGGTACTTCCGGAACAGGGTACCAGTAAAAGGGAAAGGAGAGTTTTTGGTCATCATCTACGAAGTAGAGAAGTTTATGTATGTTGTTCAATAAAATTGTGGCGAATTTCGCGTCAACTCGAACAAATGTTGGCAAGCACCCTCTCAGATTTGAATGAAACTGCCTAGACATGTAGACTTTGACACAAAAAGCAACTTTGCATATTTTGTTTTTCCTAGCTTAACGGTTTAAGTTGAGCCGTCAGGTCGCGCTAGCAGTTCAACATAAAGAGTCAAAGACGAAACGTAAACTAATGATCTAAACTGCGTTTTTGAGAAGGGTCAAACCTTTTTAACCTATTTTTTTAATAGTTTTAGTGGAAAAACGACAAATCGTATAAAAAAGTGTTGTACCGGTATTTTTCACGAGCTTGTCTAATTTACTGAAAATTATCTTTAGCGAATTCTACGCTCAATAAAATTGACTTTGCAAATTTAAAATCGATGTACCGAAAACCCCCATTTTTGATTCTGATAAAATTTTGTCCCAAGATTATGTTTCTTACCATTCGTTCATACATTACAAGATAGGCACTTCCAGGTAAAAATAAATTTTTCTAACAAGAACTATTTTTCGTCCAAACTGAAATTTTTATCCAGTGCCTTTTTATCGAAAAATAGCAGTGCTGGATAAGAAAAAGTTTTTGTTAGTAATTTTTTCCCTTAAAAATTCCCATCTTGCTACACATGGAAGGTTCACAGGGAACATAATTATCTATGTAGGGACAATTTCATTCAAACAAAGAATAGGGATTTTTATATCAGGTGTACAACTTTGCTTTCGCCGTTTTCCGTTAGGTGACTGTACCGGCTGAGGCTTGTCAAAATACATAGATGATAATGACTTTAAAGTGAGTGTGTACAGTGCCTAACGAATTGTCATCTCCGTTTCAGTTGTTCTTGTTTTCGTATTATTCCCGTTTGAAAATGTCTGTTTTCTGGGCCCAATTCTCGCCGTTTGCGGGAAGTTTTACTTTTCTGTTACAATTCGAAAAAATGCAGCTGAATGCTCTCAGAAACTTACGGTGATGCTGCTCTGAGTAAAAGAACGTGTCGGGAGTGGTTTCAACGTTTTTAAAATGGTGATTTCGATTTCGAAGACAAACATGGATGGTAGTGGAAGAGAAAAAACCTTCAAAGATGAACAACTAGAAGCATTGCTTGATGAAGATTCGTGCCAAACCCAAGAAGAGCTTGCCGAATCGTTGGGAGTGAGTCAGCAAGCCATTTCAAAACGTCTCAAGGCCCTGGGCATGATTCAGAAAGAAGGAAACTGAGTGCCGTACGAGTTGAAACCGAGGGACATCGAGGCCTCAAGTACCTGGAAACGCTGAAATGGGAAATCTTGCTTCACCCGACGTATTCCCCAGATGTCGGATCTTCTTGTCCGATTTCCCACAAGACTCACCAAACGGAGCAGGATTTGGACAAAACACTAAGTAAGAAGCAACAGGCCTCTCAAATTCAGAAAGGAAAAAATCCTCACTTTTCTCTCGATTGAAAGGACCCCACTTGTATTGCGCTTTGAATTTTCAAAAACATATACGGATATATCATATTTGACATTGTTATGTTCAACAATATACATATTGTTATTTTCAGCTGCGAAGTTTGCGCCCTCTAACTCGTGACTAGAAGAAAACTGTAATTGTATTGCATTATCACTTTTGTTCAACTCCCGTTCTTGTACCTGGTTCATGTCGAGGTACCTTTTTTCTTCAGTAAAGTTTCAATTGATATCTTTTAGATGAATGGATTGTTAACTGCAGTAGACGTATCTTGTTATAGTGTTCGGTTTTTGTCTCAGAAGTACGGGGGTTACTTGGAGCAGATGTAGAAAAATGTCCTTTGTTATTTGATAAAAGGGATCTTCTTGTCCGATTTCCTACAAGACTCACCAAATGGAGCAGGATTTGGACAAAACACTAAGTAAGAAGCAACAGGCCTCTCAAATTCAGAAAGGTAGAAAAAATCCTCCTCACTTTCCACTAGATTGAAAGGACCCCACTTGTATTGCGCTTTGAGTTTACAAAAACATATACGGATATATCATATTTGATATTGTTATATTCAACAATATACATATTGTTATTTTCAGCGGCGAGGTTTGCGCCCTCCAACTCGTGACTAAAAGAAAACTGTAATTGTATTGCATTACCACTTTTCTTCAACTGCAGTTTTGTACCTGGTTCATGTTGAGGTACCTTTTTTCATCAGCCAAGTTTCAATTTCGCTCTCTAAAAGGAGTATACAGCCCTTCCTGAAATCAATAACAATTGAATCGGTGCAATTGTTTCGTTAGGTTTGCTCACCACCTTGAGATTGTTTTAATGTTCACTACACTAAATTATTTCTGTCGCCCTTGCCATAGGAGAAATACTATTTCGATCGCCACACGTAAGCGAATTGTTACTTGAAATTGACATTGATGTCGGAAAAGAATGCCTACGCGATACGATGTCTTCCAGAACCGGAGGTCGTAGTTAAACAAAATTCAGGATTTCTGTTTAGGACAATAAGACTTGAATATAATATCATGGAAATCGGCTCAGCCGTATCCGAGAAAAGTGACTTCACACAAAATTCACACTCCAAAAAAATTTGAATAACACAGGTGACCTAATCTGTCAAACGACGGAAAATTTCATTTGTAATGACTTAATGTTAGATTAGCTTGAATTTTACTGGTTTCGTCTCTCACTTAAAAAAATCCCTGTGATTTTACATCTTATTAGATGCACATAAATGAAGCGTCGCAGTTCACGCAAATTCACGTGGATGAACATTTAATATTGTGTCTAAAACTACATGACATGAAATTCGTTAAAATAAAAAAAGAATACTGATAGCAACCGCCGCGACTTGAACCGAGAATCATTGGATCGCAAGTACGTCTGTTAATCGACTGAGGCAAAGAAGCATACATCTGCTTGGTTGGTAAAAGGTGCATTTAAATTCATACAGTCGCACCTGCTAGCAGAATGCAAGTTACAGTCGAAACTAGTAAAATTCAAGCTAATCTAACATTAAGTCATTACAAATGAAATTGTCCATCACTTGACATGAATTACCTGTATTATTCAAATTTTTTTGGTGTGTGAAAGTTCGCATTAAAAATCGCAAGTCTAAGGAAATTTTTTTTATTATAAGAGAAGGTGTTATCTCGAATTTTTTTTCGGTATCTACTTATCTTCTTGGGAAATACCGAATACCGAAATCGAAATTTCTTTTTGATGCTAAATGTTTTAAAATGTTTTTTAAATGCTTGAAACGTCGAGATTTGGTGTTAACTCGAAGAAGTCTCAGAGAGTCTATTCAAAACATTTTTTTTAGATGACACTACATCTCAACGTTTCGTGCATCAACTTAGAAAATTGTTAACTGCAGTAGACGGATCTTGTTATAGTGTTCGGTTTTTGTCTCAGAAGTACAGGGGTTACTTGGAGCAGATGTAGAAAAATGTCCTTCGTTCTTTGATAAAAGGGATCTTCTTGTCCGATTTCCCACAAGACTCACCAAATGGAGTAGGATTTTGACAAAACACTAAGTAAGAAGCAACAGGCCTCTCAAATTCAGAAAGGAAAAAAAATCCCCCCTTTTCTGTAGATTGAAATGATCCCACTTGTATTGCACTTTAAATTTTCAAAAACATATACGGATATATCATATTTGACATTGTTATATTCAACAACATACATATTGTTATTTTCAGCTGCGAATTTTGCGCCCTCCAACTCGTGACTAGAGAAAAAAAATTGTAATTATATTGCATTACCACTTTTCTTCAACTGCAGTTATTGTACCTGGTTCATGTCGAGGTACCTTTTATCTTCAGCAAAGTTTCAATTAATATCTTTTAGTTGAATTGATTGTTAACTGCAGTAGACGTATCTAGTTATAGTGTTCGGTTTTTGTCTCAGAAGTACAGGGGTTACTTGGAGCAGATGTAGAAAAATATCCTTCGTTCTTTGATAAAATCTCCGATTTCCACAAGAATCACCAAATGGAGCAGGATTTTGACAAAACACTAAGTAAGTAGCAACAGGCCTGTCAAATTATGTACTCTGATCTCTCTTCAATTGTCGAAAGGCCTGTCAAATTCAGAAAGGAAAAAAAAATCCTCCTAACTTTTCTCTAGATTGAAAGGACACCATAAAATTCGCAAAAAAAAACTCATCACTTTGAAAATTCTCATTAAAAACGCATAACGGAAAATTAACATAAAAACTTGCTAAAACAAACGCAAGAAAGAGAATTGAATGGTTCGACAAATGGTTGGTGATGTTCTACAAATTAGCCGCCCATTTGCCAGAGAAACAGTTGTCAATCTAACAACAGTTCTTTGGAATCGATTTACTGGTCCTGAAAAGAACCAAGTAATAAAATCTTTTCTATGATCAACAATGTTACTTGCAGAATATCAAAATCAACAACTGGTACAACATGGTTCATTCTGAAGAAGCGCCTTATACCAACATAATTAAGACATTTTCAGGTTACAATTTTTTTGTGCGAATCTCAACATGATCAAAGAATTGAGCCAGTCTGTTCATAGAGTACTGTCCGCTAGCAGTCGTTTTTGGGAAATTACACATTTTGAACTAAATTATTGTTTACTTTTCATGATTACAGGTCGGTGGCCATACTCGCCTGCTGTTGTTGAACCAGAGCACCGTCATCAAACCGTTGAATCAACGTGAACTAGAGTTCTACCAAAACATTCCTAGCGATATCCAGCAGTTCGTTCCAAAGTATCGAGGTAAGTGAATTAAAATTTTCGCAAACTGTTCTGTCTGTTTATTATCGTGAGAGTTCGTTCTCTGCCCACGTTGTGTTGTACCATTGACATTCAAACGAGAGTTGCTGGGGAAATGCAGTCAAATGTAAACAGCAGCGCGTTCAGCTGCATTTCTTATTATGGAATGCATGACGTTTGCTATGAAATGAAAAGGACAGTTCCTATTTTTGGAACAGCGACGGTTAGTAGTTTTCACGGCAACAAATGGCGCCCGTTCATGTCGCTCACTAACTGTGACAGATGGTAGTGAAAATTGCAAATTCACTGGAACGTCTAGGTTTGAAATGGACTGTCATGCGACACGCTAGCGTGTGATGAGTTGTTGACTGCGGTTTTTGAGTGTTTGTGTTTTTTTTCTGTGCTGGCGGTAATCTTTTTTAGTTTGTCTAGCAAACGGCTGAAAGCTGCTGTGTTATTTATCCTGCTGTATCTCACAGGTGAACGAATTGTCGCAGTTGATTGTGCCAAGATTTGCAACTAGGTCAGGTTTGCCGTTGTTTACTTTTGGTGATTCTGGATTCTGTGATGGTTTTGAGCTCATGCTGTTTTTTTAATAAAGATATTTAGGATGATTTTATTTATATCCTAATATAGTGAAAAAACAACAATAATCGTCGATCAAAGTGAATGCAAACAAATAATATTGGGTTTGATTTTATCTTTGTACACTGAAAAACGAATGGACA
Organism: Malaya genurostris; assembly: GCF_030247185.1. Lineage (NCBI taxonomy): Eukaryota > Metazoa > Arthropoda > Insecta > Diptera > Culicidae > Malaya > Malaya genurostris. Next base: position 89,473,965 of record NC_080572.1, on the reverse strand, counting down.
GTGAAATTTGACATTGAACTAGAACGGATTACATAATCATTCTAAAAGCAATTTGTTGACTGTTCGCATATGTTTTGGTATCATATCTATCTATATCCCAAAAGTCAGCTTCACTGAAATTATTTTCCTTACCAAAGTTCGTATGCCAGGATAAAATCTTAAAATAATGAATATTTATTTTCTTCTCAATGTCGATAAACAGATAGCTAGGTTCACACGCGCAATTTTCGTGCTTTTTTTTGTTGTTCATCGGTTTTTTTTATCACCGAAAACAAACGCTCGCGTAAATGCTTGCATAGTAAAGAAACACTTTTGTGAATGGGTTCAGCACCCATTGAATATTGAATGGACATGAAAAGTCAGGATATGACTCACTGGTGTTTGTTTTCGAAAAACTTGCAAATCAAACCAAGCTGATAAGTTGTCACTGCATAGCGGCGTTGTTGTTTTCATCCTACTAATCGGTTGAAATTGTATTCTTAGATAAAATGAAACTTACACATGACGTATATCATAAAATAATAACATGTAAAATTAGAATTGATGTCAAAGTTATTCAATTAACTGTAAAATCAATTACATAACGCATTTTTAAATGTTTTGGTTTGAAAATTTAAGAATTGCTCCTTCTAACTGTATAACATTGGGTACATAATTGAACCCAAACTACTGATCAGCACTGATTATTGCTGATACTCGCTATACAACGAACATATGGGTTGCATTGAAAAACAGTTTTAATTCTCCGAGTGATGCAATGATGCATGCCTTTCTCATAAGCGTTTGTCAATGAGTCCTCAGTCTGATAGACAGATGACATCACTGAATAGAAACTAACATAATAATACAATAGGTTTCATGAAATTCGGTTCATTATTATGTTAGTTATTGTGCTTTTAGTAACGCTACTTTTGAAAGATCAGAATCAATGTAGAATTTTTTGTGGTTGATCTATTTTTTGATGACGAAAAAATCTGAACCTGTACCTTAATGAGCATTTTCCGGGCTCTGCTCAAAACAAACTAACGGTCATCGATTGATGTGCTAAGTTCAAACGTGGTTCTGAACACCGATGATGCACAACGCTCTGGTCGTCCAAATGTTATTGTTGTTCCGAAAATCGTCTCAAAAGTGCATTCTGTCGTTATCTAAAAAGGAATTTTGCATGAGCTCTTGAATATGAAAAAAATATGTTTCAAAGTGGGTGCTGTGTTCTTTGCGCCGGAAGTTTGTCGGAAAGAGATATTCATCGAATGATGAGGTCGTCGCTGAAACTGACACTAAAAAGAAATCATGGAGTGAAAGTGGTGTAGAAATGTTGAAACGAAGTTGACAGTATTGTATTTTTCTTCAATATTAATTATATACATTGATTAATAATATCCAAATATCGTAAAAAGTGTTTTTTTTTTGTCAGACCTGGGGACTTTTTGAGCAACGTTTTATTACTCTAGGATTCTTCAAAAACTGTTCCTTGATCCTAGAAAGGAAACAAGTACTTTTGTTTGACCATCAACTAATACCACCAACAAATTGGAATAGTTTTAAGATCGATTAGTTTGATTACGCCCCGCTTTTCCATCTATTTATTTATTTATTCATGGATCAAGGGAGAAGCCCGATGGAGATGAAATTTGTTAATCTTTCTCTCCAGCAGGCATAAAACCTTCTCATTTTTGTATCAACAGATTACAACGATCCAACAGATACATTTAGACTTATTACTAACAATTGAAACTAACAATTAAAACTAAATCTATAACCCTATAACTAGTTGATGACGCTAAGCTTTACATGGCAGTAATAGTACTCTTGCTTAAAAAGTGAGTGAGAAGAAAAGAGTGGGAATAGTATACAAGGGTTGGTGGAGAAGGTGGTACACGAGCTTGGGCTAGCAACTGTGTTAGGATCGGCATGAAGATCTAATTAGTGGCCAAAAAGATGGTGGAAGGCAGAGAAAACGACGGGTTTAGAATCAGCATGTAGATTTCATTAGTGATCGAAGAATGCATGGTGGAAGACAGAGAGAAAGAAGAAGAGACGACCGGGTTAACTTCGGCGAGCGAATCTAGTTAGTTTCCAATGGAGAATGGTGGAGAGGAGTGGGGGTTGAACGAAAATACAATAATGTATGTATGCATGTATGTGGAGCAGGGAAAAGTCCACTGGAGTTGAGATTTTTTAAACCTCTGCCTCCAGCAGGCATAAAACCTCCTCATCTTTGTACCAATCTTTGATTCTAAAACTAACATGATAAGTGACTAAGAAAAAATCGTTTGATTACATTTCGAGATACATGAAAATCGAAGACATTATATAAGTTAACGAATAAACGACACATACTAATAAATGGTTCATTAAATCCATAGTTTGTTCCGGCGGAAGGTAATCTTAAAAAGGAGTGATAACACAGACTACGACGATGAATATCGAAATTGATTAATTGTAATAGTTCGGGACAATCGATACGTGATTGTGACAAATCGGCTATGAAAACTGCTTTTGAGACATTCCTACGAACAGATAATAGATCCAAGCCTATAAGTTTACAGCGATCTTGGTAACTAGGTAGATTTGTAGGGTCGTTCCATGGTAGATTGCGTAGAGCAAACCGAACAAATTTTCGCTGGATAGCTTTGACGCGCTCATCGTCAATTTGACCAAGTAATAGCGCCATATTCAAGCGTCGAACGGACTAGTGCACAATATAATGCCTTAAGGCAGTGTACATTGACAAAGTTTTTGGTTATGCTAAAAATAAATCCTACAAGCTTTGAAGCCTTGGAAATTATATAATCAATGTGGTTTTGAAGTTTAACTTGGCATCAAGAATAATTCGTAAGTCCTTTACAAATGATTCGCGTTTCAGCACTTTTTCCGTAATGTTGTATTCGTATCTTATAAACGAGTGTTTGCGAGAGAATGAAACAACAGAGCATTTTGAGGCGTATAATGCCATTCTGTTTATTTGACACCAATTGGCGAATGAATCAAGCTGTGATTGTAGAAATATTGTGTCTTCTTGAGATTTAACCTGGTGGTATAGCTTGAAATCGTCAGCAAAGGACAGCTTGTAGCATTTCAGCAAAAAATTGAGATCATTAAGGTATAGTAAAAATATAACTGGTCCCAAATGACTGCCCTGGGGTACTCCAGAGCTAACGGCGAAGGGTGTCGTCGAGCAGTTTCCAATTTTTAGAGTCATTTTGCGGCCAGTTAAATATGAATGGAGCCAGCTCAATAAGGATCCATTGAAACCAAGCCTATCGAGCTTAGCTACTGTTATTTGATGATTCATCTTGTCGAAGGCTGCGGAGAAATCTGTATAGATTGCGTCAACTTGAAGACATGCTTCAAGAGAACGGATGATAAAAGATGTGTAGGAGAGTTAATTCGTTGAAGTTGAACGATTGTGCATAAAACCATGCTGAGTTTCGGAAATGTAGTTACTGCAATTGTGAGTGATAAAATCCAGGACAATAATTTCGAGTAACTTGAAAACTGCGCATAATGCCGCAATCCCACGATAATTGGAAGCGTCAGACTTATTTCCTTTCTTGAATGCTTGAAAGTCGTCACTCATATGAAGGTTTTCTATTTTTTCACACTGATAACCCGGTAATTCCGGAACCGAATGTCGAATCAGTAGATGGAATTACAAGAAAAGTCAAATTTGACCATAACTTCCGGTATTTCTGGAGCCGAAAATTAAAAACCAATATAACGAGAGTGAGTTTGCTTGACCATCAACGAATACAACCTATCAATACCTTTTTTGCAACGTCTCCTATATATCAAAATTCTAACAATCATCATTCTATAATTCCGGCACCATTAGCTGGAACTGAACAATATTTAACAGCAACTGATGATGAGATCGTTAAAACTTTCATCTAAATCGTAGTTTTTTTTTAAAACCGCACACTCATTGCACTGTGGTTTTAAAACTGGATGTCGGATTCAAATTAAGTACAATAGATAGTTATGGGCAGGGGTGCGAAAATTTGACATTTTTTTATACTGTTGCCAAGCATAAGACAGTCACTGCCAACGATATGCGCAGCTGCTACGTTCAACAGTAGCCAACTCGCAATGACACGAGAGCTTGGCGCAATCATGAGAGCCACGACACACGACAGCAATATTGAGAGCAGTTAATTTTGTCCAACTCTCTCACAGCAGTCAAGCCACAGCGTTCGCTTTGTGGTAGTGTAGGTACATGCTGGATAAGTGCTGCTTTGTTCATTTTTGGTCACGGGTTTCGAGAATGTCACGAGCTCAAAATGTCATGACATTTTCATAACGGGACTGTTATATCCGCTGTGATTGATCTGTGGCGATAAATTTAATGCGAACGGCGGTGTCTTTATTACCGGTTCAATTAAAGTTTTGAAAAAATTCAATCACAAAGCTTGCTCATGCAGATGTTTCAAAAATATTACAATTATTTATATAAATTTCATACACGAAGTATCAGGAGCGCAGCTTTTGCCTTTCTAATATGACGCAAAGGCAAGAAATCTTACAGCAGAGACAATAAGTTTTGCGCTCCTATTACTTCTACAATTCTGGTTCATGCTAAACGGGCTTCAATTGTTTGATCGAAAAAGTGCATCCAAATTCTGGAAGTCAAAGCATTTACTTTGCTTTTCTCACTGAACCGCTTCCTTCCAACGGGAGTGCAGAGAAACAAAACACGTAAGGATACACACAAAAAACCGTCTGCATTGGGAAGCAAGACTTTCTTGTGCATGTCCCCCTACACCTCATGAGAATCGACATAAAATGAATTTCAAAGTTAAGCCTTGTTGGCGACTGCCTCTCGAAAGTTGTTGAATTTGGAAGGAGCTACTGTTTATTGTGGCTAGCCATTCTCAGATTGAAAAGATTAGAACAGTTATCGATGAGAGCAAACGGCGACATTCACGAGAGAAAATGTCATGAGACCTACGACGTTTTTCATCTTCTGCAGTCGTGGCGAAGTACAATCGGCGACTGCTGTCATTTACGCAGTTTGAATGTCTGCTGTTTCGTGTCATTCTCCAGTACCGTTTGCAACCCTGGTTATGGGCCTTCAATGAAAAAACTGAGTGCACGTTTTTTAATTTTTTTTGCTAAAGACTGTCCCAGAAAGTATGGACGCACTTTGATTTCGCTGTAAATAATTCACAAGTGTTAGATATTTAAATTTAATTCGATATACTGATAATATTAGACTACAACAACAGAATATTATTCTCAACATTTGCTACTTAACCATTGTAGACTAGCTGGCGCACCTTCTTGCGAACGTTCCTTATTAAATTCCGTACAGACTTCTTGGCGACAAGTTTTGACACTTTTTTCCAATCTTTTTCGAACTGTTGAATGGTTTCGGCTGCCGAGACATGTTTCCTAAGATGTGCCTTCGTTAATGCCCAAAATTCCTCAATTGGTCGAAGTTGTGGGCAATTTGGTGGATTCATGTCTTTTGGGACGAAAGTGACATTTTTGGTAGTATACCATTCTACCGTTGATTTCGAGCAGTGGCAAGAAGCAAGATCTGGCCAGAAGACAACAGGATCCTTGTGGCTTCGAATCATGGGTAAAAGTCTTTTTTGTAAACATTCTTCGATGTATATTTCGCTGTTCATTGAAGCAGTGGTGATGAAGGGCTTCGAAATCTCACCGCAAGTGAAAATAGTGCAATGTCAATCGACGCCCCTAGTGTTTTTCAATTAAAAACGCCATGACTAAAACAGTAAATTTGAAAAGTACGGGTGTGTAATGTCAGAGACATAACTGGATGTCGTGAATACGAATAAAACTGACACGATTTCTTTATACTTCCGAATTCGAATTGATAGCTGATTGATTGTGTGAATTGTGAAACTTTTGACGTCGATTATTCATTTCGGATTTGCATATTCCATTGAAAGAATCTATCAATATGCTGTACACGATTAATTTCTACCTTTTAGAAGCACCAAATTGTGGAATTCTCTACGATATTTAGTACAATTCGGAACATTTTTCTCGAACGATTTTCGCACAGCGAAAAGTGCACGAAGTAAATCAAATTGTTTTGGATTTTCACTAAACAGATAATTTTTACCTTCGATTTGCATAGAAGTAATCTTAATAGTTCTTTAGAGAATATTTAGAGCCATTAGAACGGCTGATTTTATATAATTTTGTCCCCTTTTCGTTTTCTTTCGCTCCAATGCAAACGACCAGAAGCTCTGTTGTATGATGCAATCGCTCTTGTTTGAGTGGTTCAATGCGTCTTCTCGCCTTGACGACCGGAAGACAAATGAGAACTACGACCTGAGCGTTTGAGGTTTTCAACCACGCAGAAGGTGCGCTCTCCGATGCCGCTGTTTGAATGCGTCTTCTCGCCCCGACGTCTGCTTCCATCTGCCAGAAGAAATGATCGATTTTCGATCACGGATCCAATTCTCTGTCCGTGCATAATTAATGGTTAGTTATACTGAAGACGTGTACAAAGTTTAATCCAAATCGGATCAAGTAAGTCCTGATTTTGCCACCTTTCCTGCTGCTTTAGAGATTAATAATTTGAACATTTTTGCGGTCAATTTGTAGAATTTCGCTCCTCCATCGCTAGAAAAGTTATATACAGATATATATAAGCAATGGCGAGCCGAAGGCGAAACGCAAAGAAAGTTGAAACAAAATATGTGCTTTTTTGCACAAAACAAAAAACCCCTAAATGTTTATATACAGTAATTAATGAACATATCTTCTCGCCTCGACGTCTGCTTCCATCTGCCAGAAGAAATGATCGATTTTCGATCACGGATCCAATTCTCTGTCCGTGCATAATTAATGGTTAGTTATACTGAAGACGTGTACAAAGTTTAATCCAAATCGGATCAAGTAAGTCCTGATTTTGCCACCTTTCCTGCTGCTTTAGAGATTAATAATTTGAACATTTTTGCGGTCAATTTGTAGAATTTCGCTCCTCCATCGCTAGAAAAGTTATATACAGATATATATAATATACATATACATATATACAGATATATATAAGCAAGAAGGCGAAACGCAAAGAAAGTTGAAACAAAATATGTGCTTTTTTGCACAAAACAAAAAACCCCTAAATGTTTATATACAGTAATTAATGAACATATTGATAAAAATTGAATGAATCGTTGGGGAAAGTTTTGCTAAAAATCCTTATAAACCGTGTTTGAAACGCACCGAAGCAAATATCTCCTGCATCTATTGCTGAAGCGATTCATGTAAATGTTTTAATTAGCTTTCAAATCGTAACTGTGTCAAGTTAAATTTTATCGCTGATGAGATTTTTTTTTAAATCATTTGAAAACATAATGAATTATCCCGTAACGATTATACGAATGATTACTCAGCCCATCTGTTGACTCATCAAATCCACTCATTCCATGGAACCACCATCCAGTGTGCGATAATCCTGACCAAAATTGGATCGACGTAAATCTGAAAACCGGTGCCAACCGGTCCAATCCTATTGAAATTTATTTTCGGAGCAAAATGATTTCGATCATGTGTGACAATTTCGAGGAGTCGGATCAAGCGGGCCGAAATTTTGTTTTCCGAAAATCTGTCGCGATCCGTTGGAAGAAAATACTTTAATTTTAACTTCAAATATAAGATATTGCGTAATAATTGCAATGGAAGGGAATATAAAGGAGAAATTTGGCGCGACATGAGTGCCAGGACAGGTGATGCTGATTTTGTGGTTGAATGCCCGACCCAGCGTCAAGTGAGTTAAAAATTTATTATTATTATTATGGTGAGTTTTTAATAAGGTAATGAAATGTTGAAATATGGCAGCCGGAATGGAACACTTGGCAATAAACATGTCCAAACACTTTTTATTGGCCGGGATTCCGCCCAAATTCCTGTTGGTGGCGGTGTGACCGAAACTGAAAGGAATTTTCCGTCCGTCATGCAGTCGTACGTTTCGGAAAACTGCGCACAGTTCGCGTGGAGACGATTGGTATTTTGAGTTTTTTTCTCCCTTACAATGGGAACAGTACAGAAATGAACAGTTAGCTGTTGTCAACACTCCAGCACCCAAATTTATCACTATTAAACTACTTCAGTCAAAGTCGTTCGTTTGTTAAAACTAACCCAGTTTCTCTAGCAAAAACGTCATTCCAGTGAATTTCTGTAATCGAGTTAAATGCCATTATTCAACCTATGAGTTATTTATCCATAATCTCTTGGGATCGGCTCTCTATAAATGGCTTAAAATCCGCAATAACACACAGGCTAAGTATTGCAGATACCAGGCACGTGTACAACTCGTATGCTCCAGTGTAAACTGCCATGTGCATTGTGTTATTTATTGAATTTTTCTTTGCATTAGATGACATCAGTTGTTATTCACTCTCTCTCAGGTCGTAGAAAAAGTAAATCCTTTTACGTGCCATGTTACCATTTTGCCTGTTTTCTCTTGCCATGGATTATCGTCGATAAAGATACACAAGTATACGATAGGGAAACATTATGTTTTGAACATGTTTGTTTGAAAGTTTCCTTCTGTTTTTATTTACCCATACGTTTAACAGCGCACACTGCGTCAGCTCTTCTTTAAGTTTCCTTTTTGTTAGCAGAAAAGAGCGATATTTCATTTACGACGACAATTAACTTGTTTTTAGTCCATTATTTGAACTTGTATGATGTTAAAATTTGTGCCATAAAGTGTCACATACTTGAAAAATGTGAACCTTTCTTTTTGCTCCATTAATCACTATATTTGTAGATACGACACGTTGTTAGCGAATGTTTCTAAACAAATGAAAAACTACAAGGATCAGCCCCATGGGGTTGTTCGAGCCATTGATGTGGAACAAGGCAACCAAAATTTCTACTGATCGACATTTTCAATTAATCGTCACACTTTTGAATCCGCAAATGCACGAGAGTCTGCTTAGTCTTTATTATGAACCAACACCGAACACGCGAACCCCAAATATAGACTATATTTGTCATGATTTGTATTTGTTTTTTAGACGACGAAATTACATCAATAGCCCAAATGTATGTAATTATATGTGTGTACATGCTTGCGATACAGATATCGATATTTAAGCTTCTTTTTGCAAAGCTTGTGTTCAAGTTTTGTATGCAAGTAGTTATTTTTATAGCGTTTCTCTACCATCCATTACTACCATTCTGCAATTTCGGTTGAAGCGATAAACTTTTTCTCATTATCAATCGAGTTCATCTTATATAAATAAGAAATTAATCTTATGCACTCAAAATTTACCCTGGGGTAGTTGTCAATTTCTCAGGCGAAACGACATAACATGGGATTCCATCCAATCTTTCATGACACCAGATAAGGGCATAGCAATTAAAGCCTCAAATCGTTTTATGGCACTTTTTGTCTTGCTGTCTAGCAACAACCTACCTCTAGCAAGCTACGTGTAGGACTGAAACGTTAGCTATAATTTTGCTTATATTTATAGCTTCGCGTGCTTCCAACAGCTTCGCTTTTGCATCGATTGACCAATCAGAGCGCTGCTTTCCCTTTGATATATCGCTTACTCCTTCAAAACCGTCGACTATGGCAGGGAAATCCGGTATGCTGGAGATTTTTTGCATGCAAAATAGGACACTGCTAGCTATTAATCACCATTTCAATGATATAAAATTGAAAATACATGACTATGAGCATTCAAATCAATACTTAGAAATATTTCCAATCAAATGGTGACATGATATTAATAATTGATACAAAATTGACTGAGCTGTAATTGTTAAAAACCTGACCACATTTTTACATGTATTTTTCTTGAGTTTCTAGTTTGCACCCCTATATAGAAAACAAAAATGTGTTCCACATTAAAAGTGGTAACCTGTGGACTAAGAAAAAAGGTTGCATATTTAACGGGATCCGTAAGGTAACACGAAGGAAATGGAAAAATAATGAATTGATCCAAGAGGCATGTACCCAGCATCTGAATGGTGAAACACAAGATTCAAGAACAACAGGAAACAAATTTGACCTTGGAGGAGAAAATACTGGATAGAGTGTTACTCTGGATGATTTCTAATATTTGAGAGGAATAGATTCTGCCACTGAAGTGGATGGGAATAGTGGTCTATGTCTTATCTAAAAAAAACTGTTTTAATCCACCTAGTGGTGTAATGATGGTAATCGGTTCGTTTAGTTGCCTGATAATGGCTATCGATTTGTGTAGTTTTGAGAACAGTTTAGAATTTTTTTTAAGTGTTTTGTTTCGCCGGTTTATGTGACCGTGTACAATATTGAACACACTTCACCCTATAACTCCGAAGCCGGAAGTCGGATCCAGATGAAATTTCACAGCAGCTTCAAAGATAATATGAGCTTTAATTCAAATCAAGATTTGCGAAAATCGGTTCAAGCATCGCAGAGAAATCGAAGTGAGTTCTATTTTTGGAGTTTTTCATCACCACTTTCGGTGCTTCCGGAACTCGAAAGGGGGGGACCAGTAGTGCCGAATTAAGTTTTTAAGCCCACAAACTAACAAGCACTGCAAACTAGAAAAATTTCTCAGATAATTTTATAGGATTTGTACATGTTTTTAACCATCGTTCGTAAAAAATACTCATGAAATTGGTAATTTTTCACTTATCCCTCTTTAGTTCCGGAACCGGAAGTCGGATCCAGATGAAATATTTTACAAAGTTTTAGAAAACTATAAGACCTTTCATTTGAATCTTAGTTTGCGAAAATCGGTTGAGTTATTTCAGAGATAATTGCGTGCAAACTTTTTCTCAAATTTTCAAATATTACCATATAACTCCGAAACCGGAAGTCGGATCCAAATGAAATTCAACAGCAGGCTATGGGACCATAATACCTTTTATTTGAAGCTTAGTTTGTGAAAATCGGTTAAGGTATCTCTGAAAAAAGTGAGTGCTTTTTTTACATTTTTATGGTACATATCATCCTATATCTCCGGAATCGGAAGTCGGATCGGGAAGAAAATCAATAGACCTTTCATTTGAATCTTAGTTTGTGAAAATCGGTTCAGCCACCTCTAAGAAAAGTGAGTGCATATTTTGTTACATACATACACACATACACACACACACTTGGGCCTTGGTTAAAAAGTCGGTTTTCACAATGATTGCATAATCTTTCTACATGAATAAGGTAAAAACAACTATCATTATTTAACAACCGAATCATTTGTCGGCATATATTACCAATAGCTAAGGAATTCGTAAGCCCCTACCAAACTGGATGTATTCCCGGGTAGGTGTAAATAGCAAACAAGGATCAAAATAATAACAACTTTTACCATCATATCTTGGCTTGATGTTTCTGTGTTATCATAGCGATACTTGATATTTTCGTGATATTGCATCCAAGAAATCAAGAAATTATACAATATCTGTTTAACATCAAAATTAGTTATAATATCTTATTTCGTTATTGATGAGCTATTCCAATTTCATTGAGTAAATTGATCCAGTAGTTCTATCTTCAAATAAAATACTATTGAATAAACTGCATCAGAATCAGATAAGAGAAATACTTATGATATTAGTCTATTCTAAATGCTAGAATATAAAATAATTGAGAAATTCGTCTTCTATAAATATTTTGTTCTTGGTTTCATATTACAATGACAGAATTTTATATTTTGTAGCTATTTTCTCATGCAAGTTTTGTTATGAGTTTTGATATTTTAACTCTTATTTCAAACTAAATAATGTTAATTTCTACCATTGAGATGTTTGGTTTTAATAACAGAATTTGTTATTGGTTTGCAAATCACTTCTACCCGGGTTTCAGTCGTAGGCCACACGGGTCTCTGCTGTATGCAGGAGGTGTCTCCATTCTACTCGATTCATGACTGTTGGCCGCCTGCCTCGAATCCCTCCAAGTCTCGGTTAGAACTACTGCCAGGTAATAGATTTTCATGTCTCTTGTTCAATAGCAATAGCCTTGGATGATTCTAAGAGCGAGGATTAACATGAAATGTACGGCCGTTCAAAGATCTGAGCTGCTTTTTTGTTTCACTGAAGATACTGACATCGGGACACGAAGTTTTGAGATGATGATGGAAACATACATCGTACTGAAAGTCGAAGGTAGACGGATCGAACTGGTTATGAATGTGTCGAAGAGGACTACTCGAGAAGAAAAGGCTCTAGAGAACAAACACTACGTCTTCCACTGCGAATATTGATAGACGGCGATGATGTCGAACTGGTTGACGAATTCATGTATTCAGGCTCGCAGTACAAGCCGTTGTAACGCAACAAAGCCCCAAAATTAAATGCAAACTCGATATCCACATCGTTGAAAAAAGGTGTATTAATGGTCCCTCCCATTGTCCAATGTTGTCAATATATGTTTATCAAATATTACTTTGAAAATAGTCCCAGAAAGTGTAAAGTTATTAGTATTTAGTATTTGTCACCAAAGATTCTCAACATTTGTAGGCAAGCTGGCGCATTTTCTCAACAATTGTAGACTGGTTGGCACATCTTCTTTTCATTAGACTCAGCACAGGCTTCTACGCGACTAGAATAGATACTTTTCCAATCGTTTTCAAACTGTTGAATGGTTTCGGCTTTCGAAACATGTTTCCCAAAATTCTTCAATTGGTCGAATTTGCAGGCAATTTAATGGGTTCATGTTTTATGGGACGAAAGTAACATTGTTGGTTGTATACCATTCTACCGTTGATTTCGACTAATGATGAAGCGTAAGATCTAGCCAGAAGACAGTAGTATCTTTGTGGTTTCGAATATTAAGTAGAAGTCGTTTTTGTAAACATTTCTCGATGAATATTTCGCTGACAGGTTGCAAAATTCAACCGCAGTCACAAATAGCTTGCCAGACTAAAGCTTTTGTTCCACACTTTCGACTTGAATCGATGTCTCTGGAATGGACTCTTGTTCAATACTTACCTAATACTCGCACCGTAAAATATTGTGGCATCAGCAAGGGTTTGTAATCGTATATAATTCCTCAATTACTCTTTCCATCTTAACTGTCTTTCTCAGTGACCGTTCGAGTTCGGTGCTCCATTTGTGCACAATATTTCGATGTTGTTCTGCGGAAATTTTCCGTCAACTGAATGCAAGTAACAAATTTACTGACGCTAGCTTTCTACGAAATGTTTCATTTGGTGAATATTGCTATTGGTGATATGGCCTTCGGCAAATGATCACTGCATCTTCTCATGTACTGTAAATGAAAATACGTTGTGTCAATCTCACTTTAACTACTAAGTCTTTTTGTATTCACCAAAGTAGGCTACAAACAGCTCACCAAAAATGGCTACAAGATTTTGCCTTTCTCATATAGAAAGGTTATGCAATCACTGTGAAAACCGACTTTTGAACCGAGGCCCGGAGGGCCGAGTGTCATATACCATTCGACTCAGTTCGTCGAGTACGCAAAATGTCTGTGTGCGTATGTGTGTATGTGACGTTTTTTTTGCTCTAACTTTTCTCGGAGATGGCTGAACCGATTTTCACAAACTTAGATTCAAATGAAAGGTCTTGTGGACCCATACAAAATTCCTGAATATTATTTGGATCCGACTTCCGGTTCGGGAGTTATGGGGTAAAATGTGCAAAAAAAAGAAAATATGTGTTCCAACTTTTCTCATAGATGGCGCGACCGATTTTCACAAACTTAGATTCAAATGAAAGGTCCTGTGGTGCCATGCGTAATTCCTGAATTTCATGCGGATCCGAATATAGGGTAAAGTGGGTTAAAAATTGTATACCATCACTAAAAATGGGGAAAAACCTAAAAAAAACTTCTATATCGACCTCAAATCTTTTCCAATTGATAGTTTTTATCAGTAGACGGTCAAGCAAACCGATTGCGGTTATTCTTTTAAGAATCGAAGAAAATTATTTTGAAGAATACCACAGTATTATATATGATAGTATGATTGATATGAGAAAGGCATCGTTACACCACTAGGTTGATTAAAACAGGTTTTTAATTAAAAAATAATTCTCTTCGTACTACATTTTCTGCAAAATAATCAATTCGGTGAAATAATTTCCGAAAAAATAATCCATCTAATACTTTCGGTTTATAACCCACTGTCCTAAAGTGGAAGTGATTGTATAAGAAGAGAAAATGGTTTCATTTCAGGTTGCCAACGAACAAAGAATGAATAATTAAGTAACAGAAAAGTTAATATTTCTATTCTATGAAATTAAGCAAAGTCAAGCAAAGTCTTGGCAATACATTCCTTTTGTGGAATTTGTCCTTTCTGTTTCAACAGACTTCGCAGCCGATTCTTAGTGTACAGAATCATTGCATGGCTAGTACTATGGATCCTACTGACACTAAGAATCCTTCCAGGTCGGGGCTCGAACATACGACAACTGGCTTGTAAGACCAGCGTCCTATGCATTGAACCGCCAACCCGGGCCAATGAAATGAAGCTCTGGGTTTTTATTTGTCCAAGTCGAGTTTTCTTCGATTTCAGTCGACAACCTGGTAATAGAAAAAATGACATTATCATAGCTGATTCCTATTTAATGAACCTAAAAATATTCTTTCCATGCATTTTTTCCATTAATCAAAAGGAAGTAATCCTTTTGATTAATGGAAAAATGCTTCTCGATACCGTAGTGCCATTTTAAACAATATCTCCATCAATTAATCATTGTCGTTCGGTACTATGGCGAGCATCGTTCGGAGTGCATATTGCAAGGAAATTTTATTTCCAACCGCACGGTTGCATTCAATCACACCTGCACTTACGACACTGTAGATTGTATACCGCATACCTACTCATATAATAGTCAAACCATGCACGGGGTGCTGGTGTATCGGTTAGTACTGGAAGAGTGCTTTAGTTGTTTTTGCATGGTCTTTCCTATGGCTGAAAGCAAATCGTGCTTCCGTGGTCAAGGTCAGTGCTGAAAACAGCCCCATAGCAGCGGCCGTTCTATGTTACTTTCCCGAGACGAGGGTTGCTCTTTGTAGATTCAATCTGGTGACAGATAAAAGTGGGAAAATCAATAAAATGTATATACACGTTTCTTTTTGAAAGGATCTGCTTCTGTTTGAGTTTAATTTATGATTATTCCCTACTTCCCTTTAGGATGTTGGTTTTCGCAACCAGGAGCAACCCTACAATCTACCGAAAGCTCAACCGTTTGAATAAGATAAATAGTTTTAACGATATACGAGCGAAACTCACAACAACAACAGAGTGTTCGAACGGATAATATTCTCCTTTTCAAGGTTTCCGAAATCATTTTCTATAAGAATGCTATGACACATTGCATTGTTTGTTACATTGCACAGAAAAAATGAAATCTTCTGACAGATACTGTCGCGAGAATAAAAATTATTTTTATCGGACATTTGATTTAAAATCATGATCGATGTAAAATTGAACTGAGACACTTCGACTTTCTCGTTATGTAAGGACTGTAATTTTATATCTACAAATGATGTCGCCACTCAATTTTGGGTAAAATTGTCAGTATATGTCGAATATCGTGTTTTTGTCAAAATGGCCAATAAGTCATCTGTTAACATCCACTTTGAAGAGGAAGGCCGACGATAATATTTAATATATAATATATAATATATAATATATAATATATAATATATAATATATAATATATAATATATAATATATAATATATAATATATAATATATAATATATAATATATAATATATAATATATAAAAGGTAATGAATAATATGAGAAAAGCACTTTTACACCACTAGGTGAATTCAAATAGATTTTTGCATTCAATAACAGTGTAAACATACGAAACGATTTTAGCCTTTATCTACAAGAAGGATATAGAATTACTGGAAAACCGACCCCTAGAGTTGCAAATTTTTCAAACTTCTGGTCACTTTTGGTTTGGATATAATGGTATAAGTAACGTAACCGGCAAAACTAACTTTTTTTTTCTGTCTGTTCAATTTTCTCTAAAGTGACTAGCTGATTTCAACAAACTTAGGATCGCTTGAAAGCTACTATTGATTTATTGATCAAGGTTGGATGGCTGTCACTTTCATTCCCGGAGATATAATGGTATAAGTGACTTAACCGACTAACTGCATCTTTTTATCTGCACTTATTTTTCGGGGATGGCTCAACGATTTTGAACGAAATTAGGCTTATTCAAAAACTACTATGAGATCATTGATCGAGTTTGGGAAGGTTATGGCGATCATTTCCGGTTCGGGAACCTTACAACCGATAACTCGCCGTGTGCTTTTTTAAATTCGTCAACATTTCTTGGAGACACTTGAATCAATTCCTAAGGTTGCTGTCAGACTGAGCGTGGAAAGCAGATCGAAGCAAAAAAGATGCAATGCGAATTATCTTCGCATTGTATTCACTCCGATAATTTTTCTTTGATCAAATATACTCTTAGCCGCGTGTTGACGCTTCACGTGATGCTTGCACTCTAGCAGCAATCTAAAGCCTTAGACGCGTTTGAAAGCTATCTAAATGGTAGAAGAAAGGCTTCTCACACCACTAGGTGGATAAGAAAGGAATTTTTATCCATTGATTCTAAGCTTCCGAAAGTAGCGTCATTGAAAGCACAACTACTGAATAGAATGTCATGAAATTTTGACAAATGGTCCTGTATTGAACGCTCGAAGGATTTTTAACTAGTGACGCCATCTGTCTCAATCCGGAGACTTATTTGGTGACGTGTTTTTTATTCTGTCCAGTACTGTACTGTACTGATTCATATAGTTTTGTACTGAAAAAGGTAACATAAACAAGATAATAAAGAAAACGTCACGTTTCGACATTCAAAGAAACAAGTTCAACCACAACCACAATGGGAGCCTCTGGCATATTTCGAACGGAATTGTTTAACAGGCATTTGTGCATCATCGAAAGAGATGGTAATCGAATTATCGTACGAAAAAGTGGTAACAAACATTAAATTTCCTGAAATAGCCATGTCAATTAACGCTTGAACCATGCCAGTACATATGTTATTTTACCATTGCGTCATATGTTCACATAATGACAACAAAAACCGCAGTTTTGCGTTTGCTATATTTACGCTTGAGTGGTTAGTTGTTATGCAATCATAGTAAACCGTGACTTTTCAGAGTGACTTCTGTTTACTTTTTTTCTGAACCTTTGATCCCTAAAAGAAAGTAAAACGTATGTGAACGCCTCTGTCGCTCGGAAATAGCAATAGAAATTGTGCTTTATTGCTGCTAGTTTGTCATTTACACCAGATGTTTCCAATTTTTAAGCTTACGACACCCTGCCATTTGTACTTGTTTCCGATTATGGATTCCTTTATTACAATGTTAGGAACAGTAGGTAATTATTTTGGAAGCGAATTTTCGGTGACTACCTCACACGATATGAGCGCTTTTGAGATGCAAAATACTACCTGACTGGGGAAAGAAATGTCACATAATTTGTTTTCTAAATGTCACCCAAACAACCACTCAGCTTGTGTGCTTTGGACCAGTTTTGCGAGAAACACGAATCATGTTATCCTCCCACAGTACAACATTGTCGTAACACGACTTGAACTTAACTTAACTAGCGAGCAGGGTGATGAAATTCTCGCTGAAAGGTGTCAGATATTAACACTAGATTTTACCGGACCAACGAGGATGCCGTTGGGGTCAAGTACACGTTCCATGTGTCCCATCAGGAGAAATTTTACAAATCTTATTTCATGTTACTGGCGCCTGACGTCTAAAAATATGGCACTTAATTCTTCTGCGGCACACAGTTTGCGAATGACGCCTTTTTTGCTGGTGTGTTAATTAGGGTGGCCTACGAAGCACACTCCAGGCCCATGTGTTTAGCAAGTATTATTTCAACTTGCTATTCCGTACTAGGATTCGCATGCTCGACTTCTAACAGGCATGGTCTAACATTCACAAAAAAATAAATATCAACTCATCAATCTGATGCTAACCACCCTAGCGCGTAGAAAATGACAATGATCCGCGAATCTCCCCGCTCGGGTGTGGCCGGTGACTTCGCAAGGAAAAATAAATGCGAAACGCAAAAAAATCATTCGTCATGAAACCGGTGCCGTCGCAGTTGTTTGGCGCCAAGCCGCTCGACGGTCAAGTGAGGTCTCATCTTCTACGCAACGGAACGTCTAACGGTCCAATCTTACGCACTGGTGCAGTACCGCAGACAGCGGGAAGAAATGCCGATATTTTCTTGGCAAGAAAAATGCTCTCGAGAGGACCTGGAGCGAGTGAATCGTAAATAAGCTTGCTAACCAAGAGCAACACACTTTCATTAACAACAAAACACTGACCTCAAATGCTTCGAACTCGGCGAGATTGTTTGCTGGATGAAGTTCAGTTGAGTTTCATGTTTGCTCAATGAAAAGTTTGACATCTTCTTGACATTTGAAAAACATATTGTCCTATCAATCAAATGTTCTGGACGTTAAACGAACGATGAACGATCGTTCTGACCATTGAGATTTTCTCCCTACCAATGAGCGAAGGTTCACTTATGAGCCCTATTGTCTGTTGAGCGTTAATTGAACACTTTTAGTTACCTTATTTTGACTGTTATTCGCATGAAATGTGGCTTACATTTGTTTGAAAAGCAATTGGGGAAAAGTCTTGCAATAGGTAATAGGAGCTCAGTCATCCGGCGTCTTCTAAATCGTTCGAAGTCTGCACTAAGTTTTAAGTGAAAATCTAAAGTAAAAATTTTCATCACCAACGTATCCTAACTGTGATGATGACCTCCTCACGGTATGCAGCACGATGTAAAATGAACTGGTGATAACTTTTTATCATACTGGAAAGAAACACTTATAATTTAATGAAACGACATACCTTTAAAAAATAAGCATTTTTCAAATTCAAGTTTCATCAAGTTCCACTTAGCTTTTTTTCTATTATTAGGAATATCTTTTCCTATAAGCATTGTAAAAGTCAGTTGCATTAAGTTGCATATTTCGCATCGGCGCAAGGTTTTATCAAAGGTAAAATGTTGTATAACTTCGCCAGGAAAGAATAAAATATTGGATTTTATATTTTCCAAACAAAGTACGCATTGAAAAATAACTCGAAACAAATTATGATTAAAGAGCTGGTTTTAAGGGAGTTGCCATAAAAAACGTTTTGTATGTCCGAAACGGTGCGACCTATCGAAGACTCGAAAAGTTAGAACAAAAAGTGAAGTGTTTTACATTTAATTTTGCCGCACTTAAATTGCAAGTCCAACATAGCGTAGTAATTAAATTGTGGATCACTTAAAAGGAAATCTTTTCCACTGGGATTCCACTTTAATAAATTGCACATCAAACCATGAATAAAGAGAATCTCAGCGGACTTTGTATCAAAATTAAATTTGTATTTCTAGTATTATTATTGCCAGTGTCTATTTGTTTCTTGTTTTTCCGCTGAGACTAGTTGCGTCCACTACCAGGGGGCTTCAAATTGAAGCTTTTTGGTGTGGGGGAGTGTGGTGGGCAAAAAAAAAAGTGTAAATCACTTAAATTCCATCGATCAAACAGTAGATATTTAAATATATTCCAAATGTATTAGTC
Source organism: Malaya genurostris (assembly GCF_030247185.1). NCBI lineage: Eukaryota > Metazoa > Arthropoda > Insecta > Diptera > Culicidae > Malaya > Malaya genurostris. Next base: position 89,454,458 of record NC_080572.1, on the reverse strand, counting down.
TTAGAATACAATTCGTTTGACACAATTTATTTGTCAGAAAAATACATTTAAACTGATGAAAAATAGGTTTCAGAATTATCATTATTTTGGCAATGAATTTATTCAGACTAGACCAAAAATCCTTTTCGTGCAATTCCATTACCTTCCAACACAAACACATGTTATGAATCATCATACAAATAAAAGTAAAACAGTTCCTGGTGAGTATCAAAAAAGGTTGCATTAGCATGCGGTATTCGATAATTCCAGGTTTCGTTCCATTTATAAAGACTTATTACAAAAGGAAACAGTCACTTGCTACGGATAAGGGTTTTTGAAAATATCACCGGAAATTTATATGACAATCTCAACAATCTCTGAAACACGTAGTTCAAAATCGGATTAAATCAGTAGACATTTGTTATTTTATTAGAAAACTTTTCATTTATATTTTGGCACTTAATATTGTCGCAATTGTCAGCGAATGTAAAGTTTATTGAGTATACTTATGAACATCAATACGGCGATACTTCAAACTAACATGTTATGACACTGATCTATGTCTTAAAATTACACATTTTAGTCTTATTTTCAAATCATTCGATATCAATATGTATAAACAAATGGAGCGAATTCTTAGTGCGCCTAGAAACATAAAATTTATGTAGAGAAACACTTTTAAAAAATTGTTGAATTTTAGCAGTGTATGTAATGTCAGATTTCAATTTACGAAAATAAACAACCCTCGACACGTTTATCTCTACTCAAAATACAGCTTCCAACCCATAGAGATTCCATGCTCATAACGAACGTGGTTCGGGTGTACGTTTAATGTTTATCGATGGAAAGTAGTCCCGACCAGCTGCGCAAAAATCATCGAGCCGTACGCCACTTCGTTTGTTTTTGCTATGGGATTGGAATTTCGAGTGTTTTTATTGCTATCATTGATTTACATCCAACAGAAGTGGATTGCTTGAAAATGCCGTATGTCAGAGAAGAGATTTTATAGCGTGTGGTTTCCAGTGAAGTGTTTTCTGGGGAATTTCACTACCACTGCCATAAGTGATCGGTAAGTTGTTTCGATCTACTAGTAGTAAACTAGCATAGCTTTTATTGTTTGCTACGGAAGGTGAATATTTAAAACCATTTCACATTGAAAGACAATTCCAACGATAAACTTCTAATATCAAAAATTGTTATGAATTTTATACGTTCATGTAAAATTTTAAATAGTTGACAACACCGTAACTTTTGATTAGCTTGTGCTGGCGTATAATTGGCGATCTATTCTCAAATATATTTAGTCAAAAGTACCAGCATTCAAGGGCCAAAAAGACTGCTGTCAGAGAAGCAATAAATATTTTTGAAGCATAATCTTGATATTCTGAGGGATTTGACCATGATGTTTCAACACACACCGCAGCCGATTCTTAGCGTACAGAACCATTGCATGACTAGTGCGAAGAATTCTTTCAGATTAGGCTCGAACATACGACAACATACCTCACCTTTCTAGCAGACGTGTAAATTTACGTGTTCTAGCCCTTTAAAATATTTGTCAGAATAATAAATATGTGTTAGATCTACTGTAAAAATGAGTCATTTTTGACGCTCATATATGTCGGGTTCAAAAAACTAAAATTTACACGATCTTTTCCTAGGTGTGTGTGAAATAATAACAATTTTTTAAAGCAAAATGTCAACCTTCTAAGCTATTTAGCCAGGCGGTCATCTGAGTAGTACAATTCAACCTGACAGGCGATCAATCGAATCTCGAAAAACAAACTCCTACTGCAAATGGAAACAAACGACAATCATTCTTAGTACGACGGTAGCTCGTGTACGAGCTATTATTATTCAGACATATTCTAAATTCGATAACGCCTCCTTAAGGAAGAACCTCACTCGTGTCACGAACGTTACGGTGGCGACAAATCACGTTTATCTAGGTCACCCGATTCTTCGAACCGCATGTCCTCTCCGCGATAGGTCATTAGGGCTGTGTCTCCGAGCATTGGTAGAGAGAGCAAGCAACACGATTCAAAACAAATCGTGACTAAGAGGAGGATCGCACCGGTACACGTGTTTCTGATGCCCGGCATCGAAAGAATTCCCACCTCAACGATTACGACAGAACTATGATAAACAAACTCATAGATCATCGAGGGAAGTTTCTGGATTGCAATGGGGAACCGTGGTTGTTCTTGGAATGGGAAGAAAACGACGATCGATCTCATTTGTTAACTCATTCATAACATTTCTGTAAAAATCAAGGTTTGAAAAGGACGACCAATTTTGCAAAGTTTTGATGCTGAACATTTGGGACATTCGAAAATGTGGAATTGCAACTGTCCTAAGGAGGTTCTCTCAGTAGCGCAAATTCTACACGAATGTCGGGACGTCATTCTCACTAGTAACACTTCTGTGGTACAATGTATCAAACGAATAGCGTAGAAGCAGTCAGCCAAATAAAAATACCGGGTAGAGTCGTCGGAATACCAGTATTCGGTTTGTTTATAAATACTCATCAGAAAATATTTTTACTCACTTACCTACCTTACGTTTCTTTGTGGGGATAATAAATTTATCGTCGATAGAAATCAAAGCAAATAACTGAAACTAGGTATTTTCAATAATCTTTTGAGCCTAACCGTAAAAATGATGGAACCGTCAATAAGCCCACAATATAATCAATTCCGCAAGGTGTACTCTCGCGACAAATAACATGATCCGTAGGAAGATATCGACAGTGCGATTTTTATCTTTCGCTCTGGCTGTCACTACGCTTGCCGATAAGGCGTTGTTGCTGTTGTCAATTCAATCCAGAATCGATTCTCAAAACAAAATGTGTCATAGCTAGCTGCACCATCTATCCAACGTTGTTACGATGGAGATTGCTCCATTATGAAGCAAATTTGTTTTTTTCTTGCATCAGCGCTATCAGGAACTGATAAAAGCGGCACAATCGTGATGCATAAAATTCATAATTTGACAATCGTAGTCTCGTCTTTTGTATGCCCACGCGGTCGATAGCTGATAATTATCGACGATTTTATAAAGAGCAATACATTTTGACAGAAGGAAGATGATGCTTTATTGACCGAATTTTGATCGCGTCGGAGAAGAAATTTCCAAAAGGACTGCTAAACATGCCTCCGTGGTTTCGATCTTTTCCTCTGGTGAACCATATTTTTCAACGGTGCTTTCAACTGTTATCGTAGGACTAAAGAACTCAAAATAACCGAAAAATTTTGGTTAGGATATTTGAAGGAATTTTTCTTTTTTGTGTAACACATATTCCCATAATGTTTCATTCGAACATTATTTTAATACCGATACGTTAACTTTGATTGCCGGAAAACATCTCTTTTTGCTCAATCGACAGTATAGCGAATATTTGCTATCGAGAACGAGTCGAAATTCTTGCCAAGTAAACAACATTTGCGGGAAGTGTGGATTCATAATTTTGTTTTGTAAAAAAAAGTGCCGTTGAATTATGGTTAAAGCTTACGGGGAACATAACTTATCATTCGCGACCTGTGAATGTGTTTTGAACAATTTAAAAGTGGGAATGCCAGCGTGGAGGACAAACACGCACAGGTAGACCCAAAGATATTGAAGACGTTGAAATAAAAAGGATTGTTGGACGATGACACACAAACTAAAATGAGAAAGATCCGGAAGGTTGGAAAATGGGTTCCTCATGAGCTGAATGAATGTAAAAATTCTTAGTGTCAGTAGGATCGTAGTATTAGCCATGCAATGATTCTGCCAAATTCCACAAAATGAATGTAATGTCATGGGGTGAATAATAGATAGCAAAAAAGAAAAAAATTATTGTCTCGGGATAAATCAAAGGGTTCTCTGTACCATATTGTGCCCGGAGATGAGAAATGGGTTCATTTTGAGAATTCCAAGCGCAGCAAATCTTCGGGTGCCTCTGATTGGCCGACATCTTCTGCAAAATCTAATCGCTTCGGAAATAAAACGATGCTGTGCATTTGGCGGAATCAAACTGTGTAAACTGTGCAAAGTAATCGCAGTCATTTTGCAGCCTGACAACTCCCCTGCATACACAGTGAAAGTAGTCAAAAACAACATTTCTCAGATGAGAACTTTTGTCCCATCCGTCCTACTCCTCAGATTGGGTCCCTACAGACTATCATTTATTTTCATCAATGTCTCACGCGCTTGCTGATCAGCATTCCACTTGCTGAGACTGGGTCGGTTCAAAGAGAAACAGTTCTTCCGACGTGAGTTGATAGAAAAGGTGGAAAATGCATAGCTTTCGAATACTATTCATTCGGAAAATATTTGATATATAACAATGTTGATGCCATCTTCCGTTAATGCAAAGATAGGCAGAATTTCGATGGTAATGATTACCTTTCGTCAGACCCTGTCAGCTTAGAGAGAAATCAGTCTTCAGTTTAGCTACGTCAGGGCATCATATTGAACGTATCATGTCAATTGTATGGGTGCGTAGTTCTGCTATTCTGGTGCGCATGAATTTAACATTTCTCTCACATACTTGTATGTACGAGACAAGTTCGCCATGCTCGCAAAATCGCTTACGATTTTTTCGTAAGATGTGAGAGCTGGATATCTTGATGATATGATGTCTTTGTTTTTATGTAGGGCGAACGGCGTTACAGATTTAGTGGTTTAGAAAACGGAGAAAATTTCAGCATTTATCTTTTTTTTTTAAATTTTTATTAATCATCGAAAATATGTAACTTTATGTATATAAGTCGATGGGTAGAAATGCAATAGATGTAATGATACCGAAGATCTGTTCATAGTTAATCGAGCCGTAGGTGTTCAAAATCTGATCTCTTTACAGCAAACAAAGGAACACAATGAAATGATACAAGAATGACATGGAACAGAATGGAATGATACGGAATAAACATGTAAACAAACCACTGATAGCTGTCAAACGATGTTCATCCAGATCATTTTTTTAAGGTTACGTCATTTTCGTGCAAAACCTAATTGAACCATTTTGCCTTGCGAGAATGTTAACAGTACTGTTCAATTCTCGGTTGATTTGTCAAAACAAGTGACAGTTTCTCTTTGTTTACTTTCTCTTTCGATTATTGTGACGCGATTGTACAAGTTTTTGCAGATTTTACAATTCTGTTTGGAAGTCGAAGGTCGAAGGATATTATTTTATGCAAGCAGTTGAGTAGTAAACGTGGAAACCGCTCAGTAATTAATAGAAGAGAAATTACACAAAGAGAATTTGTCACCCGGGTTGGCGGTTCAATGCATAGGGCGCTGACCTTACAAGCCAGTTGTCATATGTTCGAGCCGCGACCTGGAAAGATTCTCATAGTGGCAGTAGGGATGCGGCTGTGAAGTCTGCTGAAAGAGAAAGACCAATTTCCACAAATGGAATGTAATGCCAAGACTTTGCATGTAAAAAAACAACGCCTAGCTGTTGAATTATGTCCGTTCAGCGAATTTCGTGAGGTTTATGTTCATGCTCGTGTAAAAAACCTAGTTGCCGAATCATGTTGAACGTTTTCATTTTTCGTTCTATATTTCTACATTCATTAATCTGTTTTTATTGCTGCTCTTTACCAAAATTCTTGCAAAATACATTTATTTTTGATTCCATCTGAGATGTGGTCTACACCTGCTCGCCGACACGGAAATGATATGTCACATTTGATACGAGAACTTTCATCTGGACCTGTCGGATGCCAATCCGATCCGACAAGCGTGACTGAATCGTGCTCTAATTTCCGTTTTTCTCTCTCTTTCTCTATCAACCACTTACAGGTGTCATGCAGGCCGCAACGATGGGTGGCACCAAGCTAGAGAAACGCTACTCACCCAGCTTCCGGGATGATCCGGGACGTAAACCGGCCGCCTCGAAGCGCAAACGCGAGGAAGTACTTCGGTAGGTATCCCCTGTTTGGTCCCTCCCTTGCCATGACCACTATTTTGTAATCCAAATTACAGCTTTGTTCATGATGTGTCACTGTGCGCGACATAAACGTTCACACTCACAGACACCGACTTGAATGGCGCATAGAAAAGGCCGCACAAATAGCTCGAGCTCGATTCGCTGCCTCCAAACCAGCGAGGGCTCGAAATTGGGCTGTCCGTTCGCGATAGTACCTATGCTGCTATCCGAAACTTTGGGAGCAGTGACTCCACTGTCTCACTCACAGAAGGTCGCGGAATTCGAATCCACGCCTGGCTCACCCACTCGCTCTTCTGCCCTGTGGTCTGACAATGGTAAATTATTACTTACCTATCGCAAAACAAAGAAAACCTGTGCCTGTTGCTTTTTCTCAGATTGAACAGAGATCCAAACTATCATTGATCATTGATAATCCAGTGTCCTCTGAATTGAGATGAGCAGTAGTAGTTAAAAACAAAAAAAAAAATTCCAAACTCACGACTGCGCTCACGCTTCTCTGGTTAGCACTAATCAATGGCTTTTGCCTTATTTCTCTTCTTTTACTTGCAGGATGAAAATACATAAGAATGGGATACCTTCAGAGGTGTTAAAAAGTATTTCACAAATTGACAACTCCAACAAACAATGTTAGTATCACGGAAATATCACCGCCAATATGCCAACCGCGCATCGCCCCTTCCATTTAAAACTAGCATACGCACATGAAATCAGCTACAGCGGCACGATGCGATGCCGATGTTCCATCCGTCCATCAATGTCTGTGTGTTGTCCGATCACTGGCTGGCTGGCCCCGCGCTAAACGACTGGCTACTATGACATGACAGCTCTGCATACATTTTTCTGTTTCCATTATAATGCGAACGTCTTATCACAAAATCCGGTTGTTTTGATTTGATCACAATCAGCTAAACCGGTTCGGTTACCGGATTCGACGACTGATGTTCGTGCACTATTTTGCATTGCATATTCGTCCATCACACGCATCGTTCGCATCCACACTAATCCGACCAAAGTCACCGATCCGGTACCGCTGCTGGTTGTCATTTTTGCAGGCTGAATTTTGTTTTTTGATTTTGTGGATCATCCCATATGGAACGCACAACCACAGTGGCCGCCCGTCCATCAATCCATCAGACATACTAGCGAAATGTGTGATTTTTATTTCTTTTTACCATAAGCTTGCGTTGATTGATTCAACAGCGAAAGGTTTACTAACAAACAATCTCTGTTTTTTCTTTTTCTGTTCTATTTCCATAACGACAATGTGCAGATTTCCTGATGCTAGAAAATATTACTTCCTCCTATCGGCAACCGTGCATCCTGGATCTGAAAATGGGCACACGTCAGCACGGGGACGATGCTTCAGCGGAAAAACGCAGCAAGCAGATGGCAAAGTGTGCCGCCAGTACGTCCGCCTCGCTCGGGGTGCGACTCTGCGGGATGCAGGTCTACCAGGCAGACATCGATCACTACATGAAAAAGGACAAATACTGGGGCCGTGAGCTCAACGAGGAAGGCTTCAAAGGAGCACTGCACAATTTCTTCCACAATGGATACAAATTACGCGTTAAGATTATCGCTAAGGTGCTAGACAAACTAGAGCAGCTCAAAAGGGTAATCGAAAAGCAGTCCAGCTATCGGTTCTACTCTTGGTAAGTGTCACTACATTCACAGCTAATAGTCGAATCACAATCGGACTTGCACATGAGCGTGTTGGCAAACAACGATTATATTATAATTAAAGTTTTCCGTTTTCTTCTTACACAGCTCCCTACTTATCGTGTACGAAGGCTACGAAGAACCGCCTGCGGCACCGGTGTTCATCGAACCTCATCCGACGGGCGACGATTACCATCTGCTCGAGACGGAATCCAACTCGTACTGTTACGATGCTGACGCATCGAACAGTTCTATCGAACAATGCAATCTCTCCTCGTCTCATGAGGACATGATCACCAGTTCTGCCCATCATCGCCTGAATGCGTCTATGGCAACGGTTGCGGCGGCTGCAGCAGCTGCGAAAGCAGCATCCTCATCTGCTTGTCCCGTTACTTCGCAATCCGTCACGTCGGCAGGATCTCCCTCGTCGATGGAACCTACGACAAAACCTTTTGCCGGCGTTAGTGATTGCGGAACTGGTCAGATGAAAGTTCCCTTCGTTCCGATTTCCGAAGAAACAGTATACCCGGGAGTAGTCGGCGATTCTCCCATGGTTGTCCCACAGGAAACTGGGCAGAACATCATTAGTTCTAGTCCACATTCGATGGACTCGTGGATGAACTACAGTAGTAATAGTAGCAGCGATGATTACGCGTCTGCTTTTGTAGTGCCGACGCATGTGCAAAAACCCAAACCCGATAAGAGTCCCAGCTTTGATGGTGGCTTCAGTGGGCGTGTTGTTCCACCGGTTCGGAAGGTGAGCAGTGTGGAAGCGATGGAAGCGGATCGCGAACGCTGTTTACCGTCTCATACGGATATCTCGGTAACGATTACACCAACCACGGAAGTATCAACGGCAGCAACGGCATCGACAGTGCCGACGAGTAATAATTGTTACGACAGTATTAGTATTAGTAATACCAATAGCAACAGTAGCTACGGCAAGGTTCACGATCAGTCTGATGCCGGCTATCACGAAGATGAGGGGGTGGATGATCTCGATGATGATGAAGAGGAAGGTGCCGTGGACGATGAGGACGAGGATGAGCATCTCCTGCAGGAGGCGGCTGTCAGTTCGAAGCGGTTACGTGGCAAAGAAAAAAGTGGTAGTAGATCAGCTAATGTTCACCAAACTCTACGAAGAAAATGGAGCTGCAAGTCAAAATCTTCGTCGACTGGTGGAAACAGTACAGGAAATTGTGCCCTCGGAATGGCTGATGTGCGAATAATCGACTTTGCACATACCACATTCGAGATCAAGAAAGGAAACTCTATGTGCAGCATTAGTTCCAAGGTGCATCATGGACCGGACAGCGGGTTCCTTAGAGGGCTGGACAGTTTAAAACGGATCCTGAATGAAATCTGCGAAGAACACTAAGCGTAAGCTACGAGAATGCTTCTTCCCTGCAGTTAGATACTGGCAAAACACGCACGTCGATTCGTGTGGGTATGTCCAGAATTTCTCTCTCTCTCTCTCTCTCTCAGTGTGCTAGGGAAGACGCCGAAGGTGTGCTAACCAAATTGCATCACCATGCATGCGGCGGGATCAGTTTCTATAGCAGTTACTTTGTGGAAGAGTGTCTAAACGAAGAAACACGTTTTTGTGAAATATTGTGATACTAAAGCATTTTTCATCCAAGTACATATATAAAGTATATATTTAATATCAGAAGAAATTAAACTCATAGAAGCGAAGCGTTACTTTTAGAAGAAAATTCCTTATCAGAAAAGGAGGCAATCTTATCGGTTTTTAGCTGTTTCAGTGCAATTCAATATCGTTCTGTCCTGTACGTTTGAATGGGGTGCACTTTTTTGTTTGAGTTCGTTTACTTCCGTTCCGTTTTGATTTCCAGTTTTCCCGAAGATGGCCGCAAGAGATGCTCATGTAAGTATCGAAATGATTCACCAGACACTGATGCTTGTAGAATCGTAAAATCAAAGCTTCTTCAATCAACTAAAACTTGAAAACTAAAACTACACACCAAATCATGTTTACGGATGTTAGTAAAATTTTACTGACTTTCAAACAGCTGAACAGTTTGTAAAAAAGTAAAATTTTACCATTTTGTAATCATCTCAGTAGAAGTTTCATTGGTAGAGTGCACTGAACATCTTCCTGTTATAATTATACCTACTTGTACATCATCCATTACTGACGTTCGGTAAAATTTACAGATAATCCGTAAATATAAGAGCGCCGTGAACTTCGGTAAACAAATGTACAAATTTATCGATGCAAGACTAGAATTTCACGTTTCAACTTCCGAAAATGATTTAATTTGACAGATATGATTCTCACCGAAGGAGTCAGTAATGTTTACCGAAATTTTTAACCACTATCAATTGATTCACTGAAAATTGGCAAAATTATTGTACTAAATTGGAAAAAGTAATGGTATTTCGATATTTACAGATCATGCCAGTAAAATTAAAGTGAATGTATGGGATTTGCCGGAATCCGGTAACTCATTGACAGATGACTGTGAATTGGATACACTTTACTGATTGACCTGTGAAAATAATGTTTTACAATTAATATCTGAAAAAAAATTCTGTTTATTCTGGACATTATATAACAATTTCAGATAAAACCAGGAAGATGCTTGTTTAAAAATATGAAGCAGAAAAATAAGATGATTAGTATGCTACATTAAAATTTTTATTTACTGAAAAAATACTTCAATTCAACCATTATTGATAGATACGATAATACACACCAATATTTGGTTTAGCTGTTCGGTATTTTTACGGCTTTTGCCACTGTCAGTAACATTTTATTGACATCGTGGTAGGAAAATTTAAAATAGTATTGTTTCAAAAAAATAAAACTAAAATGCATTGAACTGTCGGTTTCAAAACAAAAACTGCTCATCATTCCTTAGTTGTTTTTATTGATATTATCGGATGTATCGATAGGTTTTAACATAACGATGAATAAATTACCGAACACTCTGTAATTAATTCAATTACCGAACTGTCAGCTATTGAAAAGTGGTTAAAAATTACCGAATTCTGCGGAATGATCTAGGTGGGTACGAAGTCGCTCCTAATTATTGAAACATTTATCTTATTTATAAAACACCTCGATGTTTTGCATCTTCGTTCTCTTTGAAAGGGTTACCATTCCTAAGAAACCATGACTCTTCATCCGACTGGAACTGATGGAAACGCTTGGTCGATGGTCGAAACAAATCCACACTGTCTTAAAGACGGACTGAGTATTGAATTCTTACTCGACTGCTCGTTTCTAAGGCTGCATACAGATTGAACGCGAGAAGCTGAGCCGAGCAGGTGACTGACATTAGCAGACCAGAAGCGGGAAAGATACTAGCAGCAAATCGAAGGGATTCTGGCAGAGTAAGCTCAGCTTTCACTCTGACAGGGTCCCTTTGATTTGCTATAAGTACATTTCCCGCTTTGGTTAGCGCCAAGCTCAGCTCAGCTTCCGGCCTCCACTCTGTTTGCAGCCTAAGACTAACCATTTCGCGGTTAATTTTAACTTTTGGTTGAAATCTGAAACTTGAGTGGTTATTTTGTGTCGAGGAGTTAAATTTTACTAAAAATGCGGCCCATTTCAAAATTTGACGGACGGAAAGTTATTTGGGTTTATTTTCCACTGGAAAGAATTTCAACTAAAGAATTAATATTAGAATTTTCGTTGCAAGATTTTTTTCAGTGTTGGAAAATAACCATCGATCTTTCAAAAAGAACCATGCTCTCGTTGGTTTCCTTTTGTTGATTTCCCGGCAAATTTCAACAGTTTGTGCTGGAATTCTATGAAGAATTGGTCATTTATCAGTTTCATATTCACTTAAATAAAATTTTCTGTTCAAATGCAATTAAAAGTCAGCAGAAAAACGGGAAAAATCATAGAAGAAAAAGAAGAAAACGATTGAAAACTCAGTAAAGGCTCAATAACATTCGACAACTGGCTTATAGAACAAGTGCCCAAATACATTAGGATGTCAGCTCAGGCGTATTTATTATTTTACAGCTACAGTTTACTAATAGCATTGGAAACACACGCTAACCTTTGTTGACTGTTGAAGGAGCCACCTGTCTCAACTCGTCTGTCTGCGACGAGACTTTGCGCGTAATCACCTCAAAATTTGGCGAACAAGCTGCTTCAAATTGCAAGGCCGATTCCTCTAAAGCTAAATTTTTATTTGTGATCAACCGTTTTCAATTGGATTGGGACGACTAAGATGGCCAATCCAAAGTCGTTGTACGCTTGAAGAATCCAATTCTCACTTTTCTTCTTGTACCAATATTCAGCATTCGACAATCTTTCAATCAAGGCATATTTTCTCCAGTTCAAATTGTTCTAGAACTCATGCAACTTTCTTGCAAAAAACAACACTGTAAAAAACTTATTTTCAAGATTTTTTCGCCAGCCAGCTTTCCTTATAGTAGCCCTTAAGGACTATTCACACATTTCAGTTCCGTGACGGTTCAGTGAAAGTGCCTTCAGTGCGCCGTCAGTGTTCTTTTTTTGTCGGAATCCTTTCGTTCTGTATCCGTTCCGGCACAGCAAATGCAGTGACATACCGACTTCAGTGAAAATAAAAAAATATCGGTGACGACGTCCGGCAAACAGGACGGACGCTACACTGACGGCGAGCTGCACTGAAACGGTACGGTGCCGGATAGGTGTGAATGCGCGCTTAGAAAACAAATGAAATAATATCAGTATCCGTGCACGGTGCCGTGCCGGCACTGAACTGGACCGAATAGGGTAACAGGGGTATTTTGGCCCACTTTAGGATTGATTTTATTTTGGCCCACTTTGTAAAAATATCCCCCAAATGTTGTAATATCTTTGAAAAATTCTTCCGCAATAGGTAATTTAATGTGATTAGTTTCAAATTGATGCAACATGGGTTACTTAACATCGATTAAATCCATAAAGTTTGTTAGGTGGGCCAAAATATATGAAGTGGCCAAAATACCTCTGTTACCCTATATGTGAATAGTTCTTTACACGAGCATTACACTGATAAAAATTTGTACGATCGATTCATATGTAAACAGCAATTCAATTTAATGTGCTTTTTCATTTCAATACAAAACCAATGCCATTTGTTTCAAGATTTCATGTGCAAATTCACTAAGATGCAAGATCAGATTTTTTTCCATATAGCATTGATGTGTTTTTCCTTTGGATGTGATGTGTTTTGCTATTGAATTGAACTACATGTGTGAAACACTTCATTTTCAAGTGGAAATGAATACAGCACAAATGTATGTGCAAAACACTTGATTCGGTCAACCGTGTTTCAATTGAAATCTATATGAAAAACAATGTGACATTCATATGAAATATATATAGAATCTGGAGGTAACGATATATCTTATCATTTTTATGTGCATTTTAGATAAATGTAACATGATTTCCACTAAATATCAACAGGTTTTACATTCATTTTAGGAATTGAGTGTATATTTTCAAAAGTTTCATGTGTTCCACAAGTAGTGATAGTTCAAATGCTTTGCACATCATGCTAGCATGCAAATTATTTTCAGTGTATTTTTGTCATTTTGAATGATGACTAAGTAATGATGTATTTCAAATTTGATAGAAATCTCGTCATTACTGCACCATTACATATCATTAAAATGATATTATTTTTTAGTAATGACATTTTTAATGGCTCGTGTAAGGGCCGCTTATGAATTGAAGGTTAAATTATAGATACTCACAGATGATAGTATGATAGATTGGTTCACGATAACGTGTAATATATATCATTTGGATAAATGTAATCTGTTGGTACAAAAAAAATCAGTTGAGAGCAGGACTTTTTTTGTTACTTCTCTCTAAGCCACTTTTACGCGGCGGGCAGATTTCCCAGACGGCTGGCTATGTCTGCCAACCATTTTCGACGGAATTCTGCCAGAATTCCGGCAAAAGTCTGACAACAATTCAACAACAGTTTCTGGCGGAGAATTTCGCCTAGCGGTTATTAACGGTTCTGTTTCTGTCGGATTCTTGCCATACAAAATTGGTAGAATCGGTTCTACATTTTTAGCGTCTTGGTTTTATTTTTTCAATGAAAAGTACATATGAAAGGCAATAAGTTATTGCTTCGCTTTTGTTATGTATAGAAATTCGCTTTTGTTATGTATTGAAATTCAACCCCTTCGAGACCACAATCCAGAAAAATATTTTCCTAAATTGGCCGTTAAATGACAATTGTTTTTATAACCAGAATATTTATACAATGATGGTTCTTATTACGGGTATCACTTCACGGTGAAAATCGAGTGAAGTGAATTTAGGTCCTTAGCACGGAAATCGCTTCAAAGACAAAAGTAATTATTTGAATGAACTTGATGTCATTATGAACATCACGCCACCAACATTTCGTTGAAAAAAGGAGTTTTTCCACTACAGTGATCACTTCACAATGCGTGATACTGGTAATGGGGAAAATCAAGTAAAGTGACATGTAAGTGAAGTGAATGTGAAAGTGGAAGTGAGAATGGTAATAAGGGCCGATATTTTGTATTAATCGATGTCTTTGTCTTCCAAACCTAGTGCGTCACTGAAAACATTATCAATATTAACTATAAAAATATTGTAAATCGTCTACTCTAAAAATTCAGTCATTTTTTATTGTTGATGTTTTTATTGCACAAACCAATAATTCTTGTTGCTAGAGAATATTACCTTTTAAATCTGCAATTGCATTTAATTTTACCAGACGATTTATTTCTCTATTTGCTCTAATTTTTGATTTGAAAACGTTGTAAACTTCGGTACAACAGGCAGCGAAAAGGTTAAAACAACTGTCCAACTCCTTTGCAGAGATGCCAGGTAAAATTTTCATGTCTACAAATCCTCCAAAGCAAGTGTCAAATTTTACAAATATGACGAGAAAAACCAAATAAGAAGCCCGACGCTATTTTAAAAGTCTGTAAAGAGTCTGCTAACAAAAAAATTCGGCAAAATTACATGCAAATCTGCAACCTGGCATTTGTAATTCTGACGCTCATTATTTCGCTATTCTGTGGGTATTCTGTCGCATTCTATGCCACGCTGAAAACCACAATAATATATTAAAACGATTTATTGTGGTATTTTCTTGCACTTGAAATTTATAAAAGACATTACACAGTAACACAGACTAACAGACAGGACACTCAAATTAGATTCTTCAATCATTTTAACGGTCATTTCGAATATTCCTTTATTTGGGACAGTACTCACATGTGTCATGATGGCGCCACATTACCCTATCAAAAACATCCTGTCTGTCATCTATACTGTGTTTATTTTTTTCATTTACCAACAGAGTTGCCATTCATGCAGAATTACCTGTAATGTATTGATTTGTATACGTCCATGCAAATTTCATGCAGGATTCAGATTTAATACATATTGCCAAAACTATATACAGAATTATGCCTACTTCTCATCCTCAAACGCAATACAAAATCGAACCCGTTTTGCTACAATATTTACTTGCTTCTGGTCTGCCGCCACCTAATTTCGGGTGAAAACTACCAAAACAATAAAAAAATAGTCTAGATGAACAACGTTGAGACAAATAAATGGTTACCTTCCAACATCGCGAAAAAATTAAATATATTATCAACGTAGTCCAATAATTTATTGTGACGATTCATTTGCAAAAATTTTGATGAAATCAGGCATCACTGCAAGCAGTGGATCAGTGTTGACAAACGAGGGGAAACCAACTAGTAAAAAAACTTTTACGTAACACAAGGGGTGTACCGATAGTAAATAGTTTGCGCAGTACAATATAGGTGGAACTAGTGCCACAGACTAACAGACATGACAGTATGAGTAAATTCTTATCAAAATAATTTTTCGTGATGCACTAGTTCCACCTATATTGTACTGCGCGAACTAATTACTATCGGTACACCCCTTGTGTTATGTAAAAGTTTTTTTACTAGTTGGTTTCCCCTCGTTTGTCAACACCGATCAGCTGCTTGCAGGGATGCCTGATTTCATCAAAATATTTGAAAATGAATCGTCACTATAAATTATTGGATTACGTTGATAACATATTGAACTTTTTCGCGATATTGGAAGGTAACCATTTATTTGACTCAACGTTGTTCATCTAGACTATTTTTTATTGTGTTGGTAGTTTTCACCCGAAATTAAGTGGCGGCAGACCAGAAGCAAGTAAATTTGTAACAAAACGGGTTCGATTTTGTGTTGCGTTTGAGGATGAGAAGTAGGCACAATTGTGTAAATAGTTTTGGCAATATATATTAAATCTGTATTCTGCATGAAATTAGTATGGACGTATACAAATCAATACATTACAGGTAATTCTGCATGAATTTTTTATCGTGATGTCACGAATGAACAAAAATTCATCCTTGACAGTTCAGCGGTACTGTTTACAAACAAGCTTAAATAAAACTTAAATAAAAGCTTAAATAAACATTTTAAACAATCATCTTTACACTTGGCAACTAGTCACTTTTATTTAATAAATCTCATAAACAAACCGTATTCAATCTTGAGCAAATGTTTTATTACTCTATTTAGGCGATATAGACCGTAAATGCTCTCATCCAATTTGTCAACAGACAAACAAAAAAATCTCTGTTTACAAACAGTACTGCTGAACTGTCAAAATGTGGAATGATACAAGAATAACATAGAACAGAGTTGAATGCTACGGAATGAATATGTAAACAAACCACAAATAGCTGTCGAACGATGCTCGTTCGACTCATTTATGTCACTGGAAATTAAATAATTTTCTAGGCACGATCGGTTGTTCCACTTGAATCAGTTTCAAGTCGGAAATCCTAATGTCTTTCGTCTCCAATTTTTGACGAATTTAATGGGTACAATAGCGTTTCGACTCATATTAAGGAAAATCTGTCTGTTCGGAAAATTGAATGTGCACAGGGGCCTTTAGATGTAATATTTTAAACAAATTTTTACTGTAGTGTTATTCCATTTGCTGGGGATTTTGTTATGTTCACATTTTCTCTTATTTAAACGACTAAGTATAATAGTCGATATATATTTTTGCCACATTTAGATAACCAGAGACTATTTGATAGAAACAGAAAATGAAAATTGTAGAACGATAGTTCTCAAGGGAGAGCAAGGAGGTGAAGATATATAACGGGAAGGTAAGAAGTGACAAGGGTTATTTAGGCAAGAAGAAATCTTCTATTAACTTAACTTATATCTTCTACCAGACGTGTCGAGCTTAAGCATCTTAGCAATGCAAATAACTAGAGTCTCTGGTATGCCGGAAAGTTTGGTGTGGTTACTTATTTATTTATTTTATTGAGCATCTTATTCGTGGTTTTAGTTTGCATATGTAAATGAAATGTACCCCAACCAAACGTGATTCAGAACTTTTGTATCGTGCATTATTTGAAATATTGTAAATGTTTGTAAAATTTATTTAGCGAATTAGTCTAGGTTCTTAAATCAATCTCATTAATTTCCGAATGGCACAACGCATTATCTCACATCACAATCATGGTTGAATTTGATCGAAAAGAAAAAAATTAATATAAAACATAAAACTAAAATGACATGTGATTTGTTTTAACTGGAGAAAATCGAGAAAAGGCTCATCTAAAAGATAGTAAATTCAAATGTAATCATGTATTGCCGTAAAACTCCGTGGTTTATGTATGAGATATGGCCTAAGCCAGGTTAGGAAGTAAAAACGAACAAACAAAATAGAAATTATCCTCCAGGGAGATTTGATTTATATTCAAAATTCCAATACCATAAGCCCGATTCTATTATTTTCAATATGCTGGTTTTCAGTAATACAATCTGTTGTTGGGTGTTAATTATTAGCTCTAGTGAGATGCAAAAAATGTAATAACGACAGTCGGGTAAGGCCAAACCAGAGCGGATGTAAGAAGAGTGGTCGTTATGTTGACAACACGTCAATAATTTCATCCGAAATGTTTTTTTTTTTCATTTAATAAAATCCGAAATGTTTGCAATTTTTTATACTTTATATTGAATTTGACATGTCGGCTCGTTTTGAATATTGCTATCATCACTCTCCTTACATCCACTCATGCCAAACTCCTAGAAATCGGTCATTTTAATGGAATTGGATAAACATATCCGTACCTGTTCGTCTTTAATAAGCTCAGTTCCTGAGATAAAATTGTACAAGGTGGCAAAACATTAATTAACTTATTTGTTACCTATACCTTATGATCTTAATTTCCGATCCATAAATAGATAGATGACTAAACTAGTGAAATCAGAAAACCTAATCGATCCGTTCTAGTGTCAATATAAACAACTTTTAAGCGAATCATAAACTGCAACCGATTGTTGAATACACCAAACCAGGTAACAAATCATTTAATAACCGTTATTTAGCCATAATATCCAAAATGTCGGATTGCCAAGTATAACGGAACCCATTATTGAGAACTTCTATTCATTCAAGACCAGAAAAAAGGTAAAATTGACAAAAAACATATTTATCGAAAAATTTATTAGAGACTTACAAGTTTTTCTCTGACAAATTATTATTATTGATTGCAAGCACAAATGAAAATACACTGTGTGATCAAATAGGCCAATTCCATCCTCCATGCCTTTGATTTATATCACAAATCATATTTCCTTTTCCTTAAATTATAGCTATTTTTGCCTGAACTTGGAAATAAGACCCGATAAAGTAGAATATTATTAACAATAGTAGCAACAGGAAACAATTAGACATACTTGTTTAAACAACCGTTCGGATTGGTGGAACACTACAAACAATAACAACAAAATCCATGATGTAAATATGCATCCACAGATTGTAGAGCAGCTGTGAACTCGTTTATCTGATAAAGCTCTTGCTTGCCGAACGTTGTTTGAATCGTATTTGCTATGTACAATTAAAAAGTTAGAGAAAACAAAATTGAATTCCAGTAGTCGTTACCTGGTATCTAAAAAGTATCTATAAAAAGTCAATATATATTTTGTTGTGTACAAAACTGAGTCAACATGGGTAAACAATAAAACAACAATTTGAAAAAATGTAATACTTCACGTCTTACTGTTTGCCTTCATCATGATGACATTCCGAAATGTTTTCTACACCCAGGAAATTATTTTATATTGAGGCTGTGAACCATTTCGCGGTTAATTTTAACTTTTGGTTGAAATCTGACACTTGAGTGGTTATTTTGTGTCGAGTAGTTAAATTTAACTAAAACAGTCGCTCATTTCAAATTTTGACGGACGGAAAGTTATTTGGGTTTATTTTCCACTGGAAATATTTTCAACTAAAGAATTAATATTAGAATTTTCATTGCAAGATTTTGTTCAGTGTCGGAAAATAATCATCGATCTGTCTAAAATAATCATGCTCTCGAGCAGGCTTATTTTTGACAACATCAAATTCACCGCCCGAGTGTCAGATTTTAATCAAAAGTTAAAATTAACCGCAAAATGGTTCACAGCCTCAATATAGTTGGGACAATCTCATACAAAACTCTTTCAATATTGATTCCAGTGTTGAATGTAACATTGGACGTTGAACCTCATCGATTCTATGTTAGATCGACGTTTTTTGTGTAGATTTTCTCCAAAGTGCAACCGTGGTTCCTATCTGACAGTGAGAATGGTAACATGTATTAAGGTACAGATAACAACCCGACAGAGTCGAATGCTATTGCCACTTCAGATCGGAGGTGACATTATTCGTGTGTAGCTGATTTATCACCTCCGTATATCTTATCTCGACGGTGTTGGCTGCTACTTGAACGATTATTTGCTGCTGTGTTTTGCATCGCTATCACAAGAGTCGTTTCGGAGGTGTAAACATTTGCGGAGTTAATAAAATCTCGACTGCGTTGTCATCTTTTCCGTTCGATATCAAAATTGACACTTAGCCTGTGAATCATTTCGCGGTTAATTTTTACTTTTGGTTGAAATCTGACACTTGAGCGGTTATTTTGTATCGAGTAGTTAAATTCACGCCTTTTTTTTGAGAACGGCCAATAAGCCATCCATCAACATTCACTTTGAAGAGTAATTTCGAATGACTCGGCATTCGCTGAGAGTAAGTCATAATAGTAAACGGCAGAGAAAAGTTTTCTCTTTCGTCTGTTGATAAATTTAATACTCTATCTTTCATAGCTCGCTTGCAATTTCTTTCGAAAGTGGAAGTTGACAGGTGGCTTATTGGCCGTTTTCAAAAAAAACGCGTGAATTTAACTAAAACTGCGGCCCTTTTCAAAATTTGACGGACGGAAAGTAATTTGGGTTTTTTTTATTTTCCACTGGAAATAACTTCAACTAAAGAATTAATATTAAAATTTTCATTGCAAGATTTTTTTCAGTGTCGGAAAATAACCATCGATCTGTCAAAAATAACCATGCTCTCGAGCAGGCTTATTTTTGACAACATAAAATTAACCGCTCGAGCACCAAAAGTTAAAATCAACCGCAAAATGGTTCACAGCCTCAGAATTGTTACCGAAGCAGTCGGTCGATATAATAATACTTTGATTCAGACTGTTTTCGAACACCAACGTAAGGTACAACAAAATCACAGATTAACAGACTTGACAGTACGAGTAAATTCTTCTAAAAATAAATTTTCGTGGGATTCCATCTATATTGAACTGCGCGACCTATATACTATAGGTACACCCCTTGTGTTATGTAAAAGTGTTTTACTATATGATACTATTTGTGTAATAATATAACAAAGTTTCTTGTTCAAAGGTTTGATAGTGGTATGTAAATATTTGGAATATTATAAATTTGAGGAATTAGAATTGCTAAAAAATATATAAATCAAAGAAAAACAACCCTTCATTGTTTTATTTTGAAAGAAATCATTTTACTTTGAAAAATTGAAGAAAATATAAAATTTTAACATTTTTAAGCGAAAATACTAATCATTTTAAGTGATTAGCTTATCATTTATTTCAACTGCCAGATTTTTAAATTAAAAGCACTACAGACACTACGAACAGTAAAGTAATTATTTTTTTTTCAAAATATTCATTGAAACAAACAAATCCACTGAGAAAATTCAAGTATTTTGTTTAATAGTTTAAAGCAACAATATTTGCCAAATTAAGCCAAAGTTCGTTTTGTCACTATTTCAATAAAACAAATCGTTGCGTGAAACTCAAATTTAGTTACATTTACAATGTTTTTTTATGTGTGTTTTGAAATATGTGTTTCCATATCTCGAATCTTATTGAACAATCCAAATGATTCACGTTTTCTTACAGTTCACCTAACCGAACTTTGTGTTCAAATTGACTCTTCTCACTTCAGGGGCAAGCCACTTTGCAAGCGTATGAGTAATGTCAAAAATGCGGTCGTAAAAAAAATTCCTGCGCTTCTTTCCTGATTTTAGTCAATAAATCTTCCATATGGTTGAAAAATAAACAAATCAGTTCATTCAGCTTACAATTGAAATTCAAGAAAAGCAAAAAACATAGTCTAAAACTCCTCCGTTTTCCTAAAAACTGTTCGAGAAAATTATATCAGTTTCAGCTTACTTCTACTAACACATTTGATTAGCAACGCACACATTCCTATATGGATTTTCTCTTGCAGAAATTTGTTCGAAATAAAGATTTACGTACCATTTTTAGCTATCCCGCAAAATAGAAACCTTCAATTTAATACGCAAAAGGTAATGAAAACGGAAAACTGCTTTTTAACAGAAAATATTTAGTTTTGATTATTTCGTGCAGCGCAACCTAATATTAATGCATTGAAGCAGTGTTGCTAACTTTCTTCTGCTTGGCGTCTCCTCACTTGAGATGACAACGATTTGATGGCACAGCAACTTAGGTTATATTGCCAGTGATTTTCGTTTATAGTCCAATGGACTTTCTTTTCACTGGACTACAAGCGAAAATCTCGCTGTGTGGCTACGTCGAGTCGTCAATGTACGGACTAAAATCCTTTCTTGCGAAATACTCGAGCTTTCTCCGAACTAACAAGACACAACGTGCTCACCCGTTGAGAGTTTCACCGGAAGTCGAATATTCACTGTTCATGCTGGGAGCGTAAAAACTTCAAGAAACAACAATACATATAGCAAACAAATTTCTTCTTAACAGTTTATTTCATTTAACCTGATTAGCCACAAAAGATTCACATATTTGCTTACAAAATCAATGAACTATTTACTAGTTTTGTGGACAGACATCCATAGTGGTTTGTTATTGATACATAATTTATATTCGTTGAAAAAATTATATACCTTATGATCAAAAAAGAACCGGAATTTTCATTTTAAAATTCCCGCGCTTGTCCAATCGGTAAACTTTTATTCTCTCAACGTTGGCAACACTTTTATACACATTCTGTCAAATTTTGACGCATATCGTACGATTAGTTTTTGTTTGGCGTCTATACAAAGAAGTTGAAAAATTTTCGTGTGGCGATTTTTATAATGGATGAAAATTTAGAACAACAGCTCGCCTTCGAAGCCTTCGGTCGATTGTTGTGCGGTTTCGACGTCATATTCATAGATCCACACAGATTATCCACACCTCATCACCAGTTATGATGCATTCGATGAATGTTGGGTCACTATCTGCTTTGGAAATCATCTCTTTGGGCACATCAACACGACGCTGTTTTTGAATGAAATTCAGCTTTTTGGCACCAGCCGAGTAGCGACGCGTTTCAATCCCAAAACATCAGTTAAAATGTGTTCGGCTGATCCATAAGAGATGCCCAACAACACAGCAATCTCTCTAATCAGTACAGAACGATTTTGCAACACGATTTGCTTCGCCGATTCAATATTTTCTTCAGTAACAGATGTTGTTGGGCGGCCAGGGATCTTATCATGATCCAAGCTTGTACGACCATCTTTGAAGCGTTTATACCACTCGTATGCCTGTGTTTTTCCTAGACACGATTCACCAAAGGCCTTTTCCAACATTTTCAACACTAAAATTCATTTGCAACACAAAATTTGATGCACGCACGTTGTTCTAAATTTTCATCCATTATAAAAATCGCCACACGAAATTTTTTCAACTTCTTTGTATAGACGCCAAACAAAAACTAATCGTACGATATGCGTCAAAATTTGACAGAATGTGTATAAAAGTGTTGCCAACGTTGAGAGAATAAAAGTTTACCGATTGGACAATCGCGGGAATTTTAAAATGAAAATTCCGGTTCTTTTCTGATCATAAGATAAGTTCCCGAATTCGTGAAAAACAAAACAAAATCCAGATGCAGTTTAAGTTTTATTACTGCAATAAAAGATATATGGTGTTTATAATACAGAATATCGTTTACGCTGAATATGCTTTGACAAATATTCGTCTATTAAGTAGTTTTGCGCTGATATCTGAAAACAATTAAGATCTTTATGAATCTTTGAATGATACTGCATTTCATACTTAGTTGGGAGAAGATCATCACAAACATCAAAACATCATTAAGATCGGCGAATTGGATTTCATTAAAATTGTAACAACAGGAAAGACATAAGTGCTTGATTAAATAACTAAATTTTTCTGATAAAAATGCTTTATGCGATGCCATTTCTCCCTCTGGTTTATGTAAATTAGGATAAGGCAAGATACGTATCTAATTAAAAGTAGTATAAGATAATCATGTGTATCTTTTCATTGGTAAACGAAATTTAAATCAAATAGCAATTAATATTGCACCATCAAGAAAATTTCCATATAAATATTTACTGGAAACGCCTGTTCTGGATGCGATATTTTTGTATCCAACCAACAACAGCTTCGAAGTGTGCCCGCAATTGGCGAATGAGTAATTAATAGACCAAACAAAAAAAACACGGATATTTAAACTTAAGTGCAGTGAGCAAAAGCAAACAATACAATTATAGGTTGGTAAACTTAGAGATAAGATGTTCCCGTTCAGATACTGCCACTGCAGACTGTTGTTTGTTCGCTAAATCCTACGAGAACAGCTTTAACGATGCTGTCACTAGATTTCAATGCCATGATCATCGTACTGGAATTGATGCCCCCGAGCCGCCTTCCACTCGTCGGTTGGTTTGAGAAGATTAACCACTTTCTGGAACGATAAAATAGCATAGGATAAGCGCACGATGGTAAATAGACAGGTGGCGAGATTTTTCTATGTGTCAGTGTAACTGCGATTGTCATTTTTTTTGAAAAACAAGAAGCTTTGAGGAAGAAAAGTATGAAATCGAGCGTTTCAGGATCATACTTCGAATCACGTCCAGTTGCTATAACCGAGAACAAAATTTTATTTCATATTTACCAAGACGGGAATACTTGATAACTTGGAGAATTTGGGCTACATTCCCGAAAACACTACATATTTGCTCTGAAATAGAATTTTGAGCCGTTTTGTTCCGATGTTTACTTGCTTGTATCCCGGTGCCATACTTAATTTCGTGAAAAAAATACAAACACAGCCAAAAGCGCCCTATCTCGCCACCCGTGTTAATTCTACATCAAGGAATAAGCGTTACTGCAGATTTCATTCCTTTCGAATGTACTTCTATTTTATGATATACGAAAATCAGACGATTTTGTAATATCCTTTCAGTTGATATTGTGCTCAAATGAAACAGAACGATAGTGGAAAATTACTACCGCAATGATACTTTTCTTATTAATTTTTAAATGAGACATCGATAAATTTCGAAGTTTCCTGACTACTATTTCGCCCGCTTTTGAATTAGAAAAGAGGACTAACATAATAGAGTTTATTTTTGAAATCAAGTAAATTCGATAAATTCAATTAGTTTGAGTGTTTAGTGAGACCAGTTTTAAAGGCTCAAAGTCTTTTCAAACCTTTCAGTTCCGGTTTAAAGCCGGTGGACCAACGGTAATATTCTTCCACTTGTGTGTATTCACACCTATTCGGCACTGTTCCGTGTCGGTACTGAGCCGGACAAGTGTGTTTACACGTATTGAAACGTGTGGAAAAATATTGGTGTTCATGTCTGGAGCTGTCCCGGCACTGAGACAGACCGTCAAGGTTTGACACGTACGAATTTGACTTATTTCTCACCTACTTGTATGCACGAGATTCGATGGGGACTCGCCTGAGGCCGCCAGTTCGTATAAAAATGTGTCGCTCATAATTTGTTCGAAAAATGTGAGACCTGATTATGTGACATCTTACAACTCCGCAAACGCACGGATACCCTTCAGATCACAAAATTGCAATTGTTGTTTTTATTGTGCTGAATAGATATTTTTGCAGTATGAATGTTGTAATTTCATTTGCGGACAGTTTTCGGATTCATCAATGTAATTAAAATGCTTATCACCTCAAAATAGGTGCAGAGGTGAAGTAATGGTGTTAATATTTACTCAAAAAGCCATTACTAGCATCAGCAACATACTTGGAAAGGAATTGAAAATGCTCTTCTAGCGAACCATTTTACAAGTGAAGTAAATACTGCTTGGAGCCATGTGAATCTTTTGATGATTAATTCCATCTCGGATATTACAATCAATCGATACATTTCTATATCATCAGTTAGTTTAGTGTTAAAACTATAAGCAGCTACTTAGACACAATTACGTTGTTCGAACAGTATATTTGACTGCTTTTTTCCCTAACTTAGATTTCTATATTTATACTTATCTGTACCAAAAAAGTGTTAGAGATGTAATTGGATGACGTGAATACGATTAAAACTAACACGTTCCTTGCTCTATGCACAAAAATATGTTAACCTCTAAAATTACATTCTCATAAGTTCATAGATTGTGTGAATTGTGCAAGATTTCAATTCTTTACCCTCCGAATTTTAACGGTACAGTGCGACGAATTAACGACACATTTTTTCTAACTCACAAATTAATGAGACAGGCATCAAAAATTGTTCACCTGTCGAAGTATACACAGTACGAATTACAATAATTCAAATGGAAGAGAATATCAAAAATTTCTTGAATAATTAATTTACTAATACTTAAACCACAGACTAACAGACATGACAGTATGAGTAAATTCTTATAAAAATAATTTTTCGTGATGCACAGTTTCGTGATTATTATAAAAATAATTTTTCGTGATGCACACCTATATTGTACTGCGCGAATTATTTACTATCGGTACACACCTTGTGTTACGTAAAAGTTTTTTTACTAGTTGGTTTCCCCTCGTTTGTCAACACCGATCAGCTGCTTGCAGGGATGCCTGATTTCATCAAAATTTTTGAAAATGAATCGTCACAATAAATTATTGGATTACGTTGATAATATATTTAACTTTTTCGCGATGTTGGAAGGTAACCATTTATTTGACTCAACGTTGTTCATCTAGACTATTTTTTATTGTGTTGGTAGTTTTCACTCGAAATTAAGTGGCGGCAGACCAGAAGCAAGTAAATATTGTAACAAAACGGGCTCGATTTTGTATTCCGTTGGAGGATGAGGAGTAGGCATAATTCTGTATATAGTTTTGGCAATATGTATTAAATCTGTATCCTGCATGAAATTCGCATGGACGTATACAAATCAATACATTACAGGTAATTATGCATGGATGGCAACTCTGTTGGTAAATGAAAAAAATAAACACAGTATAGATGACAGACAGGATGTTTTTGATAGGGTAACGTGGCGCCATCATGACACATGACAATATTCGAAATGACCGTTAAAATGATTGAAGAATCTAATTTGAGTGTCCTGTCAGTTAGTCTGTGCTTAAACATCAACTGCGCAGGGTAAAATTAATAAGACATGTTATTTTTTACATTTTAAACTACCCAGTAGCAAAGACATCATATTAACAAGATATCCAGCTCTCACATTACCCGAACAAAACATCTTTTTTGCGAGCATGGCGCCCTCAAGCGTGTTCGCATCTCATCTCGTACATGGAAGTTGGGAAGAGAAATGTCAAATTCATGCGCGCCAAAATAGCAGCACTGCGCACCCACATAATTCACTTGATATGTTGAATGTGATGCCGCGCGATGGCGTTGCTGAACTGAAGATTAATTTTGCTCCAAGCTGATAGAGTCTGCCAGTAGGTAACACGAGAATGCAATGTTGCTCACTGCATCAAAACCGTTATCCGAGAAAGACAAACATAAGTTATGACCTTTTCTCTTTGACACCCGTTGATACCAAACATTTTAGAAAACTATACTATACTTTACAACACAACTGAAAATTTATCATACATTGTTGATCGTATTTTCGATAGCATGGAGCAAAAATTATGTTGTTGGGTTAAGTTCAACAAGAGATATTGGCACGATTAAGTTCTACCAAAGACATCATATTAACAAGATATCCAGCTTTCACATTTCCCGAACAAATCATTGGCAACATCCTTTTTTGCGAGCATGTCGCCCCCAGACGAGCCCGCATCGAATCTTATACATAGAAGTAGGGGAGAAAAATGTCGAATTCGTGCGCGCCAAAATAGCAGGGTTGCGCACCCATACAATTGACGTGATATGTTGAATGTGATGCCGTGCGATGGCGTTGCTGAACTGAAGATTGACTTCGCTCCAAGCTGACAGGGTCTGGTCGACGACACGACCACGCACTCCGAATAAAAATTTGCAATTAAACTGTCCGTAAACGATTTACCGCCAGTTACCACAAATATAGCGACCCTCTGATAAAGACAAAAATAATCTTCTCGAGCAACACTGCTTTAGTTGCTATGAACTAGTTACCAAGGATCCCCACACTGAGCTAAATTTTCCTTTTCACATTATATGAAATTCTAATGATTTTGCACTATTAGCATTTCCAATCATAGTTACAAGATGTGTTCAACATCATGTCAAATATATGAGATAATCTTATGAAACATAAAACTCTTCTTAACGTTATTTTTACAGGATTTCCATATAACGAATGAAATTTTCGGTCTGAGTCAAATTGATTGGCGCGTCTTATAACCATTACTAGATATCCGCACAACATACATTGGAACAATTTATGAAGCGCATATTATATTCACTTCGATTTTATTTAGATAGGTTCATATATACCATATGACTAGTTTTATAAAATTTATATATATATATATATATATATATATATATATATATATATATACATATATATATATATATATATATAACTTTCAATGGAGCTCATACGAATAGCAGATAATCGCCAACTACTACTTTTCTTTGAGGATTCAAGCTTTACTAGTATTCCATTCGGTAAGGGAGCACCTCATGATATTTGCGAAAGAGAAGTGAGATCCCGAGACTGAAAATAAAAATGAATCTTACTAGACAGATAGAGTAATGAAATGTACCGGATATATATTTCATGGTCCGTTAACGCATTGAGATGCGGAACTTCCTGAAAAAAATGGTCTGGAGCAGTTGATGAATATCGGAGACACAACTATTTCTTCAGCTTCAAGCAGTACGATTCACGACTTTCATCGGATTTCCATATAAATTATATGGGATATTTTTATAACTTTCATTTTGATAACGTCCATTTAGATTTGACGTACACATTAAATAAAGATTATAAGTTTCCATATAATTTCTATGAATTATATTCTGCATATGATTCATATGACAAATCTAATGAATATAAATAAGATTTTCATTTCAGTGCAGAATAAATAAAAAAACATTTTGAGAAAGTTGTGGAATCGTTCCATAGGTTTTTAATTTGGTTCCATATGCACCAGTTCAGTGCATTCTATCATCAGTACGATTAAAGTGAGTGCTTAAATTTTGTTTCTGTGTTTTAAGAGCATTAATTCTTTTGTATGTATACTATTATAACGCTCCAAACATTCTCCTGAGAAACCTGTTTATTGCATATTTCTACATTTATTCCGATTCATTTTTATTCTTTACAGTGCTCCTGAAGTGGGACATTAACAGTTATTACAGAGGCAAAGCTCAAGAGACGGATATATAAAATAAATATTTTTATGAAAAGAGAACAAAATTAATAAAAAGCAAACAAAAGTAACTAACATTACGTTATTTTCTACAGAAAAAGCACATATTTCTTATTCAAGGCAACTGTACTAATCATCATCTAATTTATTGTGCCACAATCGATGCATGGTTAAAAATAAAACAAAACCAATATTTTTGATAACAATGAGAGTTACGCAAGAAAAAAAATATTCAACAAATTGATGCGGATGCACAGAAAGTTATTTTAAGTTACAAGATATATTTTTTTTTGTTTAATGCATACTTTTGCTTGAAGAAAATGTTTCTCCCTCACTTGGTTTCACGGTTAATAATAATGAATTATTCTTATAAGTTTTAAAAGTATGATT
This sequence comes from Malaya genurostris, assembly GCF_030247185.1. NCBI lineage: Eukaryota > Metazoa > Arthropoda > Insecta > Diptera > Culicidae > Malaya > Malaya genurostris. The sequence continues at coordinate 89,425,659 of NC_080572.1, read as the reverse complement.
TAGAAATTCTTTTCGCTTCTCTATCAGCAATTGTTCGACACTCAAGCTTCCTAAAGTTCATTGCGTCGTCTTACGATCACTGATTAGAAATAGAAATCATTAAAAATATTTCCATAATTCAGACTTGAATGTAGGGTTTTAAATCTGTAGAAAGAATTCCTTTACCCATTCCGAATGACTTGTCAATACACTGCTCTGATGCTGAAGCAGCTGCAACTTTCCACGGGAAAAGGATTTTCCACTCGCTTTGTAATATTCGATCTGCAGTTTGTTTTGCTTACATTTCTCAAAATGCAGTAACCAAGGTTATGGTAACTGTTGATCAAAATCAATGTTTGGTTCACAGCCTGAACAAGTAAGCCTAACAAATTACTCCCTTTCATTGCGATAGTTCGAAAATGTGGAAGGAGATCGTTTCTGGCAACGCTTTATGCTAGTTGCTACGGCGCAAAACAAGTTTGTTTGTTTATGTTTTCCGTTGCTGTATTGCAACAAGTTCAAAGGTACGCTCCAGCTAATCGATGGATGAAGAATTGCGATATATTTTGGCAGTGATGGAACTTTATTTCATAAACGGGCCTTGGTGTGGAACATGGGTACGATTCGTATACGAACCACGGAAACAGCGATTAGCGCTCTACACGATAAAATAAAAGTTAAAAGAGAAACAAATGCAAGCTGTGTATGCGTTTTCCCAATAGTCACTCATCTATGCGTGACCCAGACAAATTGATTATAGCCCGAACGGTGGCAGACACAGCAGTTTTCCTCTCACGATGGATAAACTTATTAATTGAATTATTTTCTATTAGTATTATGACGTAAAGGTTCCCCGCATTTAGCAGATGTTGGAAAAAGTCCTACTCCTCTGACGAGAGTGATTTGCAATGAGAAGAACGGATGGCTACCATAACGATTCGGTGAACAGTGCCGAGACATTCTAATGTCGTTTTCGCTTGATGCCAAACCTAACCCAGTTTCCACTCTAACTGCTGTCAAACCGTTTGTTTGAAGTCAGTTTCGAACCTAGTTTCAACGTTGTTGAACTGAAAATCGAGTCAGTTTCGAACCTGGTTTTTAAATCAGTTTTACTCAAACCCCCGTTGCTAAGTGCGAAATCAACACAGTTTCGTGAAAAGTGTTTGTTTGATGAAACTACCTTGGGTCAGTTTCAGTTTTCTCAAGCGAAAACGACATAACATTCTCACCATATCTCATACACAACAAAATAGTTCAAGTTTATTTTTCACTACAATAAACAGTAACTATGGTGAACTTGTTCTTACCCTTCAGTGTTGCTAGTTTTATAGAAAACTCGTTAAAGTGCATTGTCACTCTGACAGTGTATCATGACAGTGTACCGCACGATGCAAAATGAGTCCTTGAAAATTTGTGGAAGTATTCCGTATTATAATTTGTATTTGGCAGAGCTCCGTCCATTCAAGTTCAACAGAAAAATGACATGTATGTCAGAGTGAGATCGGTCAGTAGCCGCTTCGCAACGCATTGAGTTCACTCTGACATACTTGTCATTTTTCTGCTGAACTTGAGTTGATGGAGCTCTTGTCACTTTCTCTCTGGCTTCACCTTAAGTCATATTCACGACAAAATCAACTTACCTCTGCAATTGATTGCCCACTGGAATCCGATAGTATTTTGTAAACACTAGTTAGCACCACAGCCACCATCGGAAGGAGTCCAATTGCCCAGCCTACAATGTCGGCCCAATCCGGGTATGCGTATTTTCCATAGGAAACAGGTTTGTATTGAATCCAATTGAAGCATAGTATAAACTGCAATTACATCCAAAAGATGTATTATTCAATTTCTTTCTGGAATAGGCTAGTATTTGTTTTATCTATCGTACCAATAGTGCGACGGGTGTTACGAATTTCCAAATCACTGTCCAGAAGAGAATGAAAGCGTTTGACCGAGGACCAATCATTTCTTCGATGTTCGAAATAAACCGTTTCGAGCCGTAAATCCAGGCAATCAGAATACATTCGATGGTAGCAATCAACAGTACGGACCAATTGGCAGCATACTTATCCACTAACTGAAACCAATACATACCGCTCTGAGAAAGAGAAAATGGAGAAATCGAAGATTTTTTTAAATCTTTTATCATTGGCAAAATGTAATTGATCTTTTACTTCACACATTTCAAACAACAATTTGAAAACGAGTGGTAAACATCACTTAGAATGTGACGAAAGTTCTGACGTTCTTCTTTTTAATTGTATCGTTATATAGATCATAACCATCAATTCGAATCATTGCAATTGTGTTGGAACTAATTCGTAGCGTTTGTATGCAAATTTTCGATATTTATTAAGAGTGTTACGCAGACACGTACCCAGAGGGGCGATGGCGTTGCTGAACTGAAGATTGATTTCGCTCAAAGCTGTCAGGGTGTGGAATTATTATAATTTCAAATACTTGTAACTAGCTGATTTGTACCAATAGGTTCTAAAACATTTAACTTAAACGAGCATAGGTAAAGTAGTGGATATTTATAAGTACTTAAAAAAAAATTAGATTGAATTGACTGTTGTTTGAACGTGTCATTTAGATCACGTCAACTAGAAAATTTATCATATAACAAAGAGAACAGAAATCCTAGTAGAGATTTCAATGTGTGTAAGAAAATTTTACGATTATTTGGTAAAGTAGCAATTCGCCTATAGAGGCGTTTCGAGCAGCCAGCAATTGCTTATGGATTCTTACGTTCGATCTTGCATACAACGGAAATTCATACGTGCAAAATCGAACACAATGGTGATGATCAACGAATTTTAACTCGTAACACATGGATCAATAAGTCCCGAGACTAACAATGGAAACAACATTTTTTTTGCAAAATTTTTTTTATTCATCAACATAATCACCTTTTAAGGTGATACAATGGTTCCAACGTTTTTCCAATTTTTCAATACCATGTTTATAAAAAAATTTATCTTTCGCTTCAAAATAAGCTTCAGTTTCAGCGATGACCTCCTCATTTGAGCCAAATCTTTTTCCCTGGAGCATTTTTTTAAGATCTGGCGAGTATGGGGGGTGGGGAAGCAGATCAAAGCCCAATTCGTTCAATTTCGCCATTGTTTTGTTCATTGCTGTTTTTGTTCCATCGAAAGCAATCGCGGCACCCACTTGGAAAAAACCTTTTTCAGGCTCAATTTTTCATGAAGGATAGTAAATACACTTCCATATGATATCTGTGTCATCTCAGCAATCTCACGGAGCTTCACTTTACGATCTTTCATTATAATTTTTGTCACTTCACTCACATTTTCCGGTGTAACGGCTTCCACAGGTCTACCCGAGCGTTCCGCGTCATTTGTGTCGGTACGACCACGTTTAAACTCGGCGAACCACCGACAAATCGTAGCTTTTGATGGACAAGAGTCCGGATAACATTTTTCAATCCATTGTTTCGCTTGCACGGTGTTTTTACCCATTAATAAACAATGTTTTATCAAAACACGAAACTCGGTTTATCCATTTTTTAAACAAACTACAAAACGACTTTACTCAAACCTCGATAACTCAGCTGTTTCTGGTCGGATCGGCTTAAAATTTTGACCCGTTTCAAGCAAAGGTTAGTACTCTAGAAAGACGTGGTTACTGGTTTACTACGAGCGCCATCTCTGATTTAGTCTCGGGACTTATTGATCCATGTGTTATGCGGTTTGTAATAATTTGTACTAACTTGGATGTCTGTTCTCAGTGCATATAGTAATATTATATTTCAATTCAAAACGAGTAAACTTCAAAAATTGATTCAAGTTACTGTTGAAACCTTGATAACGATATTGGTACTTTTGGAACGGACATGATGAATAGATGTCAAAACATAATGTTTTAAGCTGTTTTCAAATCCAAGATGACGGTTTTGTTTATTATCAAGTAGGATTTGAAAATAAACGTTTCACTAGTTTCACTGGATTTAGAACTATAATCATTTTAACATTGGCTTCAGAATCCTTGATAGTGTCTTACAAATTATAATAGTACTCAAATTTAAATTTACACCCTACAGCTGCATGCTTCACACAACTTTTTTGAAAAAGTTTTTACTAGCTTGCATGTCTGTTCTCTGTGATTAGCGGAATTTCAGCTGCGCACTTAAAAAAATAAGTTTCAAAAAATATACCTGAAATGAAATGAGTTCGACCCACAAGGTGAATGCCGCCATTAAGCATCATCAAGTACTAACATTTTTCTGAAAAAATGTGTGTGGTATCCTGAATTATGTGACATCCACATTGAGTATGATTGGGTTAGCGTGTAGCAGTGGGTGACAGTGCGGAATAACGGTGACTTGCGTTGAGTCAGAGGCCGCGAACGAGTGTCTGGAATATAAGTGGATATCCGCGGAAAGGAGAATATCACATTGGCGATCCTGCCATAATAACTGAACTGGAGAATCTTAAATTCATTTTCATCGTAAGTATGATTAATACGATTTGCAAACGACGAGAAAGCCGAAAATAAAAGAAAGATGGTAAGCTTTTTTTTCAAGTGTTGCCAGAAGTGCGCAATGAGTGAGCCAAGTTCAGCTCATGGCAAATAAAATTAAAAATAATCACCAAAAAGCAAAAAAACAAAAAAAAACGATAAGAGATGCGTTGGGTTAAGCAAATAACCAACATGGAGTACATTGCACCGAGTAAAGCTCATGGTCAATGTTTAATAGCAAAGCAAAGTCCTGGCATTACATTCCTTTTGTGGAATTTGGCCTTTCTGTTTTAACAGACTTCGCAGCCGATTCTTAGTGTACAGAATCATTGCATGGCTAGTACTATGGATCCTACTGACACTAAGAATCCTTCCAGGTCGGGGCTCGAACATACGACAACTGGCTTGTAAGACCATTTTCAAGTACTAACATTTTTCTGAAAAAATGTGTGTGGTATCCTGAATTATGTGACATCCACATTGAGTATGATTGGGTTAGCGTGTAGCAGTGGGTGACAGTGCGGAATAACGGTGACTTGCGTTGAGTCAGAGGCCGCGAACGAGTGTCTGGAATATAAGTGGATATCCGCGGAAAGGAGAATATCACATTGGCGATCCTGCCATAATAACTGAACTGGAGAATCTTAAATTCATTTTCATCGTAAGTATGATTAATACGATTTGCAAACGACGAGAAAGCCGAAAATAAAAGAAAGATGGTAAGCTTTTTTTTCAAGTGTTGCCAGAAGTGCGCAATGAGTGAGCCAAGTTCAGCTCATGGCAAATAAAATTAAAAATAATCACCAAAAAGCAAAAAAACAAAAAAAAAACGATAAGAGATGCGTTGGGTTAAGCAAATAACCAACATGGAGTACATTGCACCGAGTAAAGCTCATGGTCAATGTTTAATAGCAAAGCAAAGTCCTGGCATTACATTCCTTTTGTGGAATTTGGCCTTTCTGTTTTAACAGACTTCGCAGCCGATTCTTAGTGTACAGAATCATTGCATGGCTAGTACTATGGATCCTACTGACACTAAGAATCCTTCCAGGTCGGGGCTCGAACATACGACAACTGGCTTGTAAGACCATTTTCAAGTACTAACATTTTTCTGAAAAAATGTGTGTGGTATCCTGAATTATGTGATATACACATTGAGTATGATTGGGTTAGCGTGTAGCAGTGGGTGACAGTGCGGAATAACGATGACTTGCGTTGAGTCAGAGGCCGCGAACGAGTGTCTAGAATATAAGTGTTAATATAAGTATAACTATTTATGTTTAAGTATCGAGAAATGCTGTATCATCTCCTTCCATCGTAAAAATGATTCTGTCATATTCGATTATTTCATTGCGGGAAGATCTATGACACGAGTGGAGAATATTAAGGATCTTGGTGTCATTCTGGATCAAAAAATGACTTTTAGACTTCATTATGACGAAATTTCAGCCAAAGCCAATCGTCAACTCGGTTTCATCATGAAGATTGCCTCAGAGTTTCGGAATCCGTTGTGTTTGAGATCTTTGTATTGCTCACTTGTACGCTCTATACTCGAGTCAAACGCTGTGGTATGGTGTCCTTACCATGCTCTCTGGAAAACTAGGATTGAAGCTGTTCAACGAAAATTTGTGCGATACGCTCTGCGACTGCTACCGTGGCGTGACCCCATGAATTTACCGCCCTATACCGATCGATGTCGTCTATTGAATCTTGAGCCATTGGAAACACGACGAATCATTGCTCAAGCTACATTTGCTGCTAAACTGCTTTTGGGGGATATTGACTGCCCACCTTTGCTAATGCGGTTAAATCTCTACGCACCGGAAAGATCACTTCGTCAACGCAACTTTCTGCTCCTGGAATCAAGGAATACGGTTTATGGACAGCACGAACCTTTTCGCTCTGTCTGTACGAGATTCAACGAGTTTTTCCAGTATTTCGATTTTAATGTGTCGTTCCGTGTGTTTCATCAACGTCTACTTGACCTTTTTCATATTGTGTATCGTGAAAATTAAATTTAGTGTACTTAGTTCATTAATTTTTATTCATTAAGACAAACTTTGTCAGATGAATCATAAGAAACAAATAAACAAATAAACAAATAAGTGGATATCCGCGGAAAGGAGAATATCACATTGGCGATCCTTCCATAATAACTGAGCTGGAGAATCTTAAATTCATTTTCATCGTAAGTATGATTAATACGATTTGCAAACGACGAGAAAGCCGAAAATAAAAGAAAGATGGTAAGCTTTTTTTTCAAGTGTTGCCAGAAGTGCGCAATGAGTGAGCCAAGTTCAGCTCATGGCAAATAAAATTAAAAATAATCAGCAAAAAGCAAAAAAACAAAAAAAAAACGATAAGAGATGCGTTGGGTTAAGCAAATAACCAACACGGAGTACATTGCACCGAGTGAAGCTCATGGTCAATGTTTAATAGCAAAGCAAAGTCCTGGCATTACATTCCTTTTGTGGAATTTGGCCTTTCTGTTTCAACAGACTTCGCAGCCGATTCTTAGTGTACAGAATCATTGCATGGTTAGTACTATGGATCCTACTGACACTAAGAATCCTTCCAGGTCGGGGCTCGAACATACGACAACTGGCTTGTAAGACCAGCGCCCTATGCATTGAGCCACCAACCCGGGCCAAATGTTTAATAGTAAACAAAAAAAACAGATTGTTGCGTCGGGTTAAGCCCATGGCCAACATAAAGATCATTGAACCGAGTTTAGCTCATGATCAATATTAAAAGAAAAAAAAACAATAACTGTTGCGTCGGGTTAAGCCCATGACCAACATGAAGTATATTGCACCGAGTTAAGCTCATGGTCAATATTGAATAATTGAATAACTGAAGATTGAAGATTGAAACTGTTGCGTCGGGTAGAGCCCATGGCCAACATGCAGTTCATTGCACCGAGTTAAACTCATGGTCAATATTGGAAAATTCGAATAACAAAGAATTGAGTTCAACTTAGAGTTCAGAAACGTGCGAAACAGGACAAAAGCAAAAAAACTGTCAACACTGCTTTGTAAAACATATGGTTGAATGAAATGTGAACGAGATAGAGTAGCAGCCGATGTCCTTTGGATAACTTTCGGTACTGAAAACCACACATGTTTATTCCGTATACAAAGAAAGTAGTATAAACTGCTTCCGTATACGTTACATACACGTAAAATTTATGAATTGATTAGAATATGGCAACAGAGGCATTATGTGCGAGAGTGATTTGGTTTTCGAAGCATGGCCGTGCTGCCCTCTCAGCAGGCCGTTCAATTTTGTTGATTTTTGAGCGCTTGTTGAACGATATATTGCACGAAAGATTCGTTCAATTTGCTGGAACGGTTTGTTGTTGTTTTTTCTCTTGCAAAAATAGTGTGAAAATTAAGTGTTACCTTAACATAGATAGGAAATTTGTTGTTATTCTACGTGAAGTAGAAGTATTGTGCAGGTATGTATTGTTTGTTTAAACAAATAAGTGAGAAAAACTTCAGAAATTCTGCAGTATAACTAGTCCAACGGGGCTCCAACTCCTCATTTTAAAAATGGCTCAACAATGGACCTCTGTCTGCCGGGTTTGTTGAACGAAAAAAATGGCATTCGGTTCAACGGTCTGTTTCAAAATCGGCAAACGAAGGTCCCGTGTTGGCCTCCCGTTGAACGATTGATTGGACTTTCATTGGACCAATGATTCAACGTATTGGACCAATGAAGGACCAGCGTTGAACGTTTTTTTCTAAGTGGGTGGTGTTCAGTTATGTGAGTGTCTAGCGTTATGGAGTGCTTGAGGATTCAAGTAACGTGTGCGAACGAAAGAGTTTCACCCGCTGCTATTCGCACTCGTTCTTATGTTTGGTGCAATTTATCGAGAAGAGCGCAGGACGGTTACTGTTTTTATTCGGTGCTTCTAAAGCACATAAGCACATAGTACATAAGCTGTTTGTGCGCGGTGGTGCATTTTAATATATATTATGGACAACCACAGATTCTGTAATCCAATATGCTACACATATTTTGTGCCACAGATCGCATATTTTTTTCATGTGAAGAGTTTGCAACTTATTACAGAGAGCGTACGCAAGAATAAATATAATTTGGGTTCTGAAGTGTCGAGTTTTCTGCAGAAATTTTTGACTTTTTTTCTGATAAAGCAGAAAAGGGTTGAAGGATTGAAGTATAAATTGAGGCAGATGTTGAAGACTGGCATTGACAGCTTATAAGACAGATAACCGCGGTTAGCCTCAATCAAAACCACGGTTAGGTCTCTGTAGGTAGACCACAAATATATCTCGGTAATTACAATAGTTAATAACTGATATTTATTAATACTGTTGTTGATGGGGAGGATGTGGTATCCTGAATTATGTGATATCCACATTGAGTAGTCTGGAATATAAGTGGATATCCGCGGAAAGGAGAATATCACAATGTGCTTTCCAGTTTTGAGTGAATTTTTGAAGCAGATCAGGCTACTTTGTACTTACATTCGTAACAAACACCAATCCACCGACATATCCGACGGTGGCCACTCCGAACACTACCCGTGTCTTCCAGCGTCTCCATTTGGGAAATGTATCCAGAATACCCGTCACTACCGTTTCCATCAGTGCGAACTGAGAGTCCAGTCCCAGTGTTAGAAGCATAAAGAAGAACAGCACTGACCAGAACATCGGCATCTGTAGCTTCGTTACCATTTCTGGAAACACGACGAAGGCCAATCCGGCACCCTGATCAATAACGCTGCCGACCTCGGTATCCAGTTCGTGGGCTAGAAATCCAAGTATTGAGAATATCACAAATCCAGCAAAGAACGACGTCAGAATGTTCGTTGTAGCAACTATAATTGCGTCGCGATAGCAGTTGTTGGTGAACTTATTGTATGAAGCAAGCGTAAGAAGTCCTCCCCAAGCTGGACTCAGGGCAAAAAAAATCTGAACGGCGGCATCGCCCCAGATCTGAGCACTTTTCAATTTTTCCCAGTCTGGTTCCAAGTAGTATTTGATGCCGGTATGAGCGCCAGGTAGGGTAATGCCTCGTATGAACAGCATCACCAACACGACGTACGGGAAAAGGGCTGTGAAATAAACTACTTTTCCAGATGATTTTACGCCCCTGCATAGGCACAGGAAAACGATGAGCCATGCTGCCAACAAAGATAATGCCAGAGTGATGTTAATCTGTCCCGTGTGTTCGATGCCACTCGAGAGTTGCAGAATATAATTCCTGTGAAAAAAAGGAAACTTATACTTGACGTAAATTTGAGCCAGGTGATGACAGAATGTTACATCTAATAACATGTAAAAAAAAATTTGTGTGTTTCGATGTAAATTTCAGCTAAATTGACTGCGAAGTTAATGATATGATTCATTTTTAAATGCTTTCAATTGTAAATGTAAATGAAATGTGACATTCCTATTATGTGCATATAAGGAAACGTAAATTTGCATGATTTTTTCTAAGTGTGTGTTCTATTTTGAATAATGTCGAAAACAATGTAATTATGAAGGAGACTCACTTGAAAAATTCTTCTGCCGGTGGTCTTTTTGCCACCTTCGTAAAATTCGATATCATACTACTGTTCGCATAGCATTCCCTTAAGTAATACGTTCCGTTGTCACTAAGGCATATATTTTCTTCCTCGTATGAATAGCAAAATTTAGTCGTCCAAGCATGATGACAACCCTTCCACGGGAGAGGTTCCTCGAACGAGGTCAACATGTACAATAAAGTCCAGGCAAGAATGACGTTATAGTACAGCATTACAATACCGGCGATGAGTACCATTCCGAGGCCCAATCCCTGAAGCAGTGGAGAGAAACGGCCGAACAGCACAGCTGGTCCCAGTCCTGCATACTGTGCTAATGAAAGTTCCATGAACATCAACGGTAGACCGGCGATCACCAACATAACGGTGAACGGGATCAGGAAGGCACCTTGAAATAATATGATAAGTATTCAAGTTTAAAATAACCAAAGTAATCCTTAACATCCACAGGAACTCTAGGAAACAAGAATAGGCAGGTTCTTTGAGGATCTTTAAAATGACGCTTGAGTGAGAATGGTATTATTGAGAATGAAGATGTAAAACTTTGTGGCCTCATATTTCTTTTGCAATGTGCGAAAGGTATCTGAAAACCAAATGCAGTTGCGACTATAGTGCTCGTATTGGAACGGTATTTCATATTAGAATAAGATGTACCCATTGCAGAAGTAAGCATCAGGGAAACAAAATGAAAATGGAAGATGAATCAAACCGTTATATCCACTGACAATTCAAATATTAAATATGTGACTGAGCGGAAACATATATTGAAGAAGTCAAATGAATGAAAAACTAACAGAAAAGATGATTTATTGAAAAAAGATACGCTCAGACTCCTGTCTGAGCGTATCTTTTTCCAATAAATCATCTTTTCTGTTAGTTTTTCATTCATTTAGCTTCTCCAATATATGTTTCCGCTCAGTCATTGCAAAACTGAACTCAGTTATTGCGGTTTTACGTCAAACCAACTAAAATTAATTAATCATTAAATATGTGTTTTGATTAATTTAGGGGTGTGATGATGCCTTTCTGATATTACTCACACTCTCACAAACATTACTGTGGTATTTTGCTAAAAACTGTTGATTGAATCGTGAGCGACCACCCCTGCCCACATTATCAGATCCGAATGGATACCGAATCAATTCCGAATCGCGAGAAATTTTCATTCGGAATTCATGTGGAAATCATGTGAAATTCAGAATCAATTCCAACTCCAGTGCAACAACCGATTCCGAATGAATTTCGCCTACAACCGGTTGATTCGGAAATCTGTCGGAATTGAGTGAGAAGATGCGAACTGAATTGTCAATTCGTCTTCTTCTTCTTCTTTTCCTAATTGCACGTTTTCGTACTGATTTTCAGTTTATTTTTAAATGAAAACATTACATAACTGAATATACAAATTTAAATCTTCATGTTTTTCGGATATACAGAACTAGTAAATAACCAGTTCTTCTTAGAATTCCAACATAAACTGTTGAAATTCGTTGGAAATTAACGAAATGGCCTACCTTAGTCAGCATCATCCATTCCTCTAGCTGGAGTGTAGTGAAATGGCTTAAGTCACCTAAATTTTACACTAACACATTCATAAAATGAGCGAATATTCAATGACATTTTTAATGACACTGTCAATCGGGTTGATCGAGCAGCCAACTCAGACGAAAATTCCAGCACTGAACCGATCGAGCACTGAAGAATCATGCAGTCGAGTAAGAATTCATTACGCGTTCCGTCATTTCGATAATGTGGGTGGTTGCTACTCCGATACTGATCGGGATTAGCTGAAATTGTACAAAGAATTTCTAAATGATCAAACCAGGGACTGGCAAATCTTCCTTCCATGTACATTTTCTCGTGAGGAATCAGAATTCATTGATTAGTACCGGCGCCGGTCAGATCCGAACGTAGACCGACTAATGAATGTTAGCCCAACACTTGTTGTTACAAGAGACCGTATATACTTCTGGGCACTCCATAAGTGCCATGGGGGAAGCATATTTGTTAGTATAAATTTCAGTAATAGTAGTATTCGCTTACGAGTTGATATGTTCCAGTTTCAACATGCTCGGATGCATAAAAAAAACTCTTGGGCTTCCCGATTCAACAATATCCGATACTGAGGTCCCGAAAAGTTTTATGTTCTTATTTGTGGAAACTATCTTTACTACTTATGTTCTTATTTGTGGAAACTGAGGATTCATTGTAGCGATATATTGAAAATATCCGAAACATCAACTTCTATTTAACAGATAAAGTACGTAGTAATTATTCTATAGATTATATCAAATCATTAGCAATCACGAAACAAAGTTCACCAGACTTCACACGCTTCTTGATGGTTCAATATTTCCACTATATTATTACTATTCACCACGAAAATGATTAATTGGTTATATTGATTGATCCGGGCCACCGAGGAAAAATTTACTTGAAACCTAAAGGGTGATACGTAACGTCTTCAGGATCTAGGTGATCAAACAAACAAGTATTTTTCGATAATTTATTCAATATACCGATCTATGTAATCTCTTTTATTAACATTGTAATATTAACGGATCTTCACGATAGTAGATTTTTATCATTAAATGTATAATCTTGAAAAACAAGAAAACTTTTCTCAGAAGCTAGATGTAAATAAATAAGAAATCATTTTGTCGTAGAATTGGGAAAATATTGAAAAAATATTATTGTTTGTTGAATGAAGAGCTAATTTAGTAAAATAGAGTTACCAGATGAGAAATGTTGATAAAATTTGATAACTGAATGAAAAAAAGTACGGGTGTGTACTTTCAGAGACCTAACAGGAAGTCGTGAATACGAATAAAACTGACACTCTTTCTTTATACCTCCGAATTTCAATTAGTTGATCGATTATGTGTATTGTACAAGCTTTCCTCTTTTTTCACTACTAGAATTTGAAATGATACACCTAAACTAAAGTACATAATAATTACATTAAACATCCTGTCATACAATTAAATATTACGAAATAGTTAGTATAGTTCTTTATGATAAAATAAAGGTGGATCTAAAAAAAACAACATTTTATGAAGGTGTTCGTGATGGTGAGTGACGAGTTGAGTTCGAATCTATTCTGAGTCGGTGCTATGCAAATCAGCAGAAAGCTCTACTACAAACTACAACTGCATACAATTATGGTTCTAAATAGCGACATACAGAATTTTCTTGTCTATTACTTCATTTTGGGATTTAAATATTTCAGTGAAACAAACTATCAAAAGGCTGTGCGGGATTAATATCTGGCATTCAGAAGGGTCAAATTATGTAATTCTCTAAGATAATAAACACTGTTTGGATATAAACTATAATGAATACTGTTGCGAATTTTGCACTGCGAAAGTTGCACAAAGCTAACCAAATTATCCTAGATTTGCACTACACTGAAGGTTTTAATTTCCGATTTGCAAAGAAGCAATCTTCATAGTTCTTTAGATAACATTTGGAACCATAGGAAGGACTGATTTTGCATAATGTTCACCATTGTTGTCCATTTTTCATTGTATTTTGCTCCAATGCAAACGACCAGGATGATATAATCTTCTTTGAAGGGAAACTGGCTCTGCGATCTGTGCGTCTGAGGTTTTGTCTGCGCTTTCATTGCCGACTGTTCCACCTAACGACCGAAGTCGAAGTGAGAGCACGACCTGAGCGTTTGAGGTTTAAAATGAAGCGACGCGTTCAATCCGACGCATATAAAATTAGTAGGCTATAGTAAAATTAAACTTAATAAAATTTTCGCTTCCATTTCAACCGTCAACCAAAGTAGTTTGATCTTCGGCCATTCCAAGAGGTTATGGGCCCAGGATGTCCATCAGAGATCATGTTGGTGATCCTAAAGCCAATCCGCAAGTTTTGCAGCCTACAGTCCAAACTGTTAATAGTCTTCCATCTTTAGAACGCTTAATCGGTCGAGAGAATTGGTCTACATGGAAGATTGCTGTGGAGACTTACCTTGAGTTGGAGGATTTCTGGCGTTTTAAGATACAGAATTGACTCAGCGGGTCGCTCTACCTCGAAAGCTCATCACGACCAACCTTGCATTATGTCAAAACGTGGACAGTTACGTAAATCAAATCGTTTCCACCTCTCATCAGCTACGTGGGGATGGATTCTCTACTCCTGGTCCTCTGCTCCTTGGTACTCTGCTCCTTGCAGGTCTCCCAGAGGAGTACAAACCAATGATCATGGCACTAGAGAACTCTGGTCTTGCTATCACAGGAGACAGCATTAAGACAAAGTTACTTCAAGAAGTTGAAGCATCGTATGACAAAACAGCGTTCATCAGTAAAAAATCATTCCCTCCAAGGCAGCGAAAAACCGTAAATCAAACCGAAGTCAAATCAGCTGAACAACCGAAGGGACAGTGCAGGAAATGTAACAAGTTCGGACATATAGCCAGAGATTGCTACTCAAAAAAAGGATCGGTTTTTTGTACTATACTTGCTACAAGTGCTGGTGTAACCGACGACAGCTGGATTTTAGATTCCGGTGCTTCTGATCACTTCATGAAAAATCGGAATCTGCTGAATAATGATCGGAAGGCAAACGGTATAGTTATGGCTGCTGATAAAGTAGCTATGAACATTGTCACTACCGGTGCTGTTAATTTGAAGCCGAAGCATTGTCCAGAAAATTACATAACGGTTCAAAATGTTAAGTTGATCCCTACTGTGTCAAACAATTTGGTATCGGTGAGCCAAATTGTACGGCATGGCCACAATGTAGTATTCACCAACCATGGAGTGACGGTAATAAATTCAGAAGGAGCTGTGATCGCAGTGGTGTGCAGTTTTAAGAAGCAATAATTGTTAATTGTGTGATATGCGCCAAAGGCAAGCAGTCTAGACTATCGCACAATTGCAGTACTGTCATACAGAGACAATGTTGGCAGGTGTATTAACAAAACCACTTCAGAATTCGACTTGAAAAGCTCTGTTGGGATATAGGATTGCGTCCGGATCTGTCCGAGGAGGAGTGTTAGAATAAGATGAAGCGTCGCGTTCAATCCGACGCATACAAAATTAGTAGGCTATAGTAAAATTAAACTTGATAAAATTTTCGCTTCCATTTCAACCGTCAACCAAAGTAGTTTGATCTTCGGCCATTCCAAGAGTTTTGTACCACGCAAAAGATCTGCTCTCATTACTTACGACTGCTGCTCCCGACGTTTCACGCTTTATACTTGGTTTGTTCTTACTGATGTTGGTGGGAGAACCTTACCTCGACATCCAGTTCCGTCTAAGCACTAGAAAAAATGTACGATTTTCAGTCAAAGTTTACCTTTTATACTTGTCCAGTATGTAGTAGTTCGTAATATGTAAATAGTACCTTTTCAGTCGGCTTAAATGATACGGTAAAAAGATATAAACCTCGAATGAGTTGCCATATTTCAATCGCTATAAAAGCCCTCGACTTAATAGAATAAACCCTTTTTGTAAAACGTCAGTCATCGACTCAACAGTCAGTTCCCTGCGAAGTATTGAGAAAGCCATCACGTAGAGATTTCAGTGGCGACGAGAAAAAAGTTATTTTTTTATAAAATCCGGGGGAAGTTTTTACCCGGTAGTCAGTAAGTGAAAAGAAATTATATAAAATCCTGGTGATAAAATAGTGTTTAAAACGCTTGGTGTGCTGGACATTTTGTTTACAGGTGAGTCGGTGGCGTCGGTTTTATTTGCCTCTTTTGTAAGCCATTTTGGATTCCATTATCCCAGTTGGCAAATTATATTTGAAAGCAAATTTTTTTATTCAAAATTTTTTATACAAAGACGTAGTTTTTCTTTGTTCTGTTGAATTTTATAATATTGCTAGATTTGTTTGTGTCAAATTCAAAGAACTTATTGTTTGTTCTTTTGTCACCAGGCAGAGCGCGGAAATTTGGCAGCTGCGTTGCGGATTTGTCTGCGTGACCGGCATTGGAGGATTTTGATTTGCTCTGAAATGGAGGATTTTGAGCGCAAATTGCTCTGAAAATATTCTGTGCTTTTTGGATACTGGGAAAAATCCATTCCCAAAGCCAGATTTTGGATACATCACAATCTGCTTGTTGGTTGCTTTCACTTTTGCTTTGGAGATTTCACAGTAGATAATCGGTACTGATACGTGCTTGACTACCTCAAAACCGTCGTCCGGGTGCGAAAAAGGCAAGCAAGCGTGATGAATTTTCCTCATTATTTCCAAAAGTTTTCGAAAACTTTGTTGACCAGTTATTTATGGTTATTTCACGCTGTTGAAAATTTAATCACAAATTTCTGATCATATTTCCAATAGCA
This sequence comes from Malaya genurostris, assembly GCF_030247185.1. Classification (NCBI taxonomy): domain Eukaryota; kingdom Metazoa; phylum Arthropoda; class Insecta; order Diptera; family Culicidae; genus Malaya; species Malaya genurostris. The sequence continues at coordinate 89,409,354 of NC_080572.1, read as the reverse complement.
TGTAGAAAAAAATATGTTGTTGGGTTAAGTACATCAAGAGATATTCGCGATAAAGTTCTGCCCATTCTTGTACAGGGTAAATTTTGAAAAGGCGCCCCATAGTAAAGTATTGTTATTGTGAAAAAAATGGAAAAAAAGGAATTTCGCGTGTTGATGAAACACTACTTTTTGATGAAAAAAAGTGCCGCCGATACCAAAAAATGGCTTGATGAGTGTTATCCAGACTCTGCACCGGGCGAAGCAACAATTCGTAAGTGGTTTGCAAAATTTCGTACTGGTCATATGAGCACCGAAGACGATGAACGCAGTGGACGTCCAAAAGAGGCTGTTACCGATGAAAACGTGAAAAAAATCCACAAAATGATTTTCAATAACCGTAAAGTGAAGTTGATCGAGATAGCTGACACCCTAAAGATATCAAAGGAACGTGTTGGACATATTCACGGATATTTGGATATGAGAAAGCTTTGTGCAAAATGGGTGCCGCGTGAGCTCACAATCGATCAAAAACAACAACGAATTGATGATTCTGAGCAGTGTTTGGAGCTGTTATATCGAAATAAAACCGATTTTTTCGTCGATATATAACAATGGACGAAACATGGCTCCATCACTTCACTCCGGAGTCCAATCGACAGTCAGCTGAGTGGACTGCACGCGATGAACCGAACCCAAAGCGTGGAAAGACTCAACAATCGACCGATAAGGTTATGGCGTCTGTATTTTGGGATTCGCATGGTATAATTTTCATCGACTACCTTGAAAAGGGAAAAACCATCAACAGTGACTATTATATAGCGTTATTAGAGCGTTTGAAAGACGAAATTTCAAAAAAACGGCCTCATTTGAAGAAGAAAATAGTTTTGTTTCACCAAGACAATGCACCGTGTCACAAGTCGATGAAAACCATGCTGAAATTGAACGAATTGGGCTTCGAATTGCTCCCTCATCCACCGTATTCTCCAGATTTGGCCCCCAGTGACTTTTTCTTGTTCTCAGAGCTCAAGAGAATGCTCGCTGGTAAAAAATTTAGAAGCAATGAAGAGGTAATCGCTGAAACTGAGGCCTATTTTGAGGCAAAGGACAAATCGTACTACAAAAATGGTATCGAAAAGTTGGAAGATCGCTATAATCGCTGTATCGCCTCTGATGGCAATTATGTTGAATAACAAAAACGAATTTTGGCAGAAAAATGTGTGTTTCTATTAAACGATACGAACTTTTCAGCCGAACTGTTATATCCCAGTCCCTACCATTGGGAAGATCATAGTTTGGTTACATAAACACTAATCCAGCATCAAAACAACCTCTTTAAAACGAAAATATGTGGGCTCGATTGGCGTCACCCGGTGATTCCTTTACAAAGCAATCTCTTCGCGTACATACTTACTTACTTTAATGGTGTACATTCCGTCTTCGGAACATGACCGAACGAATTGTAGCTTTTCAGGATACTCGATCTTGAGCCGCCGTTCTCCAGTGGCTCTGTACTCCCGCTGCGCGTGCATCCTCTTCGATTGCGCACTGCCGACACATACAACATAAAATATGCAGTTGATGATAAAACACACATTTAAGGTTTGCAATGAGATATGAACTGGTGAAAAATGATAGCATTACTGAGGTACCGCTTGACGATGACCCAATACTTTTCTACTGGGCATAGTTCTGGCGTGTTGGAAGGTCTGTATGTCTTTTTTGCAGGCAGCGGTGCGCTTCATGGTTTTTTCCGTAATGGAAAGATGCTGAATCCAGCCCGTACCGAAAACAAAACCAACTTGAGGAAATGCAACAGAAGTGTTTTAGATACTCATGTACATTAATTTGTTAGTCTCGGGATAAATGTCGCTTTTCAAGCCACATGAACAAATGGCCAACCATACGACATATTTCTTTTCAACAGCTTGATATGTTAGCATCTCTATCACATTTTCTCTTTCAATTTCCGTATAATATTCCTGGCCAGAAAACTGTTTAATGTACGAGGTCTGTTCAAAAAGTTCCCGGAATTTTTTAATTGCGCGCGTCTGGAGAGTCCGGTGGTCAACATTTTTTTTATTGTGTTGGTACATATGTCCCTAATGTACGGTGAAATTTTCAGCTGTATTCATTGTTTACATTCTGTCTTGTAGCGGCTGGTGTAGACGTGTTTTTTTTAGCTCGGCGATTTTTGTTAGTTTAAACAATGGAAGAATTGAAGAGTCAAAGGGTTTGTATTAAATTTTGCGTGAAAAATGAAATAAAGTGTAACCAAGTGTGCGAAATGTTACAGAGAGCCTACGGTGAGTCTGCTATGAAAAAAACAAGTGTTTACGAGTGGTATAAGCGTTTCCAAGATGGCCGCGAAGACGTTGAAGACGACGAACGCTCCGGTCGACCCAGCACGTCAATAATCGATGAAAATGTGGGAAAAGTGGAAAAAATGATTATGGATGATCGCCGAATCACTATTAGAGAAGTTGCTGATGAAGTTGGCATATCAGTTGGCTCATGCCATCATATTTTTTCAAATGTTTTGGGCATGAAACGAGTGGCAGCAAAATTCGTTCCAAAACTGCTGAATTCATCGTTGCTTATTCGTGATTTTTTGGCTAAAAACAAGACTTTAATCATGCCCCAACCTCCTTATTCACCAGATATCGCTCCGTGTGATTTTTTCCTGTTCCCAAAGTTGAAGAGACCCATGAAAGGACAGCGTTTTTCATCGATTGAAGAGATAAAGGCAGAATCGCTGAGAGTGCTACAGAGCATTACAAAAAGTGACTATCAGGGGTGTTTCGAAGACTGGAAAAAACGCTGGCATAAGTGTATTATATATAGGGGGGATTACTTTGAAGGGGACCATATAGATGTAGACGAATAAATAAATATTTTTTTAGAAAAATGAGAATTCCGGGTACTTTTTGAACAGACCTCGTATGTTTTGACGTAGGTTCAATCATCCTGTATCACGCAGCTAAACAACGTCGTCAGCATCTTCATGTACGGCATCCACCATTGTATTCGCGATTGTATTTGTTTCAGTCATCGTCACGATCTGCAGTCACCATATTTTTGTAAGTCGATACTCCGGCTCATTTCTCGGTTGATTTTTCATTAGGGAGTATAAGCAAGTGACGGTTTCGCTTTAATCACTGTTCCTTTCGATTATTGTGATGGGATTGAAAAGATTTTCTTTGATATCACTATTCTGTTTGAAAGTCGAAAGTTTCGGGTATCATTTCATGCAAAGAGTTGAGTGTTAAACGTGGAAACCGCTTGGTAATTAATAGAAGAGAAAGTAAACAAAGAGAAACTATCACTTGCTTATACGCCCTTTTGAAAAATTAACCGAGATTTTTCTGCTCGGTTCACGATTGTACACTGATAAAAATTTGCATGATCGATCCATATGCAATAAGCACTTCAATTTAATATACTTCATTTCAATACATAATCAAAGCGATTTGTTTTATGATTTCATGTGCAAATTCAAATGTATATTTTCATGAATTTAATGTGTTCTACATGCTACATCCCGGAATGAGTGGTTCTTCATTTTCCAAACACTTTTCTTACTTTGGCGACCGTTGATTCAACAATTTGGAGTGCGAGTATTTTGGATTTTAGCGATTTTTACGCATTACCCTACTAGCTTCGATGTCACTTTAACAAATGAAGAGCGAATGTCGAAATCAAATAGTAGGTTATGCACAATGAAAAAATATGCGACAAATTGATGTTAACCAATTTTTTATTGTAACACCCTTTATTAAAGAGAAATTTCACTCTTCGACTGCGTTAAACCCAAGCTCAACTGGCTTAGAAGGGACTATTTATGAGTACTAACACAAATTGTTCAAACTCATGCGCTTGCACACAATTACAAATTGGCATTTCTGGTGACATAACTTACCTCCACCATTATTGTAGCAAAGGTACGGAAAGCGCCATACGTTACCAAGTCCTACCGAGTAACCAATCAACGATAGTAGAAAGTCAAATTTTCCCGTCCAGGAGTCTCGGTTTGTGAGGATTTCATCATTTGGCTCGTAATAGGCCACTCTTCTTCGATGATTTGTTGTTCCACCAATGCCCCAATCATCGACCGATTGGAGCCTGTTCGCACCACGCAGTTTCTGATGCTGCAATCATGCAGTTTGATTAAAGTAGTGCATATATTTAGTGGAACAGTCATATACCTCAATGCTACTCTGCATTTGTATTTGAGATAAGAGATAAATTCATTCACGTTACACAATCGATACTGACTGCTTGATCGACCGACGATCCAGTACCTGTTATTGAAACCTGCACTTTTGGATTAGGTGGGATATGGCAAACATATGCTAAACACTTCTCACGTGTGCATGAATTTCCTTTGCTTCCATGCGTAGTTTGGCGCATCTTGAAAGTAATTAATTAACGAGGTCTCAGTTGCTATCGTTAACAAATTTAGGGTTTGCCGATTTTTAACATTTATAAAACTATACGTTATTACACAATGGAATAGAAATTATTTAATTAACCCTTAAAAGTTATTAATAAACAAGTAGCCAATTGTTTTTGTTAGTAAATTTCGGTTGCACCAAATGTTCAACATTTATTATACTTCACATTGATTACCTAATTGTACTTGATTTCAAATCATTTTCTTAGAAAACGAACCAAACTCGTCAGAGCACCAGAGATCACGATGATGAATATAACGCGGGTAGTCGACCAACCTTTCCATTTTTTCTGATTGCGAGGAGTATCGGCATCGATGTGCAGTACTGGGCGCGTTGATAGCCGATGAATTTTTTCGATCTCTTTTTCTAGTAAAGCAACGGCCTGTCTCATCGGTTCCAGCTTCATTTGACATTTTGTTAACAGTGATCCAAGTTCAGCATTTCCACCACTGAGTGATTTCATTTGCGCAACGTATACCAATGAAGCTTGCATTACGGTAAGATGCTTCAAGTGATTGCCCAGCATTTCAAACAAGTCATAGGAGCTGAAAGCAAAAATTACTTAGTAATAATATTTCAGAATTGCAAATATTCAGCCAAACGCGTTATCAGCATTACATCATTGTTTAAACATTTGAATTGACCTATAATTTATAATCGTACTTACTCTAGAACACAATCTTTATCGAATTTTTTCATACTCCGTTTGCTCCAGGTCTGCCGATGAAATTTCAGCAATCCAAACAAGATCTTTTTTCTTTCGAAGGGTAACTGAAAACCCAGATCTTTCAACTCGCTGTCAGTCAAGGTTAGATATTGCATCAAATCGAAACCCTCTTTTGCGAACACACCCAAATGTTGTTCACTGTACGATCCGAACAGTAGAAGTCCAATTTCCTGATGATATCCGGGCATATCGTTTTCCGTTTCACCGTAGCATAGATCTCGATAGTGATTGTAACTGAGATATTTGTTCGGTATGGTATAAAAATCCTGATCGGCTGGAAATAATTGAGCAACCTCCTGGTACCCCTTGAATTCCGCCTCCTGTTTGGGAGTAAAACCTCTCCGATTGATGATATCAGTCGAGGCACCGGATTTGAGTAATAGTTTAACAACCTCTGGCTGATTACTGTTCACTGCATGGAAAAGTGCCTATAATAGACGTAGTTATTGAAAAATCGAAATCAGCAAACGACATTCATTAACATACTGTCAAACCTTCATTATCAGTTGCTTCAAGCGAGGCTTGATCTATCATCAGTTTGACAACCTCCGTGTGCCCATTCGTGATAGCAAACATTAACGGAGTCATTCCATAGCTGTCGGTACAATTAATGACCGCTCCAAACTCCAAGAGCAGTGAGACCAACTTGAGTACATCCTCGGAATTACGTGTTGATTCGCAGGCTGCCATGAGAGCAGTTTTCAAACCCCAATTTTGATTAACATCGATTCGTTTTTCTTCCAGAAGGAATTCTACAATCGCATACTGAGCCTCGTTACATGCTAATAGCAGAAGTGGCCAGCCATGTCGCAGGCAGCCGTTCAACAGATATTTGTCCGCTTCTAAAATCAGTTGAACCTCGTCCAAATTTCCATCGACAGTGGCTTGATATAAGGCATCATCGTTGTTTGTATTTGCGGTTGGTGGAATTTTATTATCAATTTGCTTCACTGACTGAAATAATTATTTTAATATATTTACTAGTTTTACTTTATAGTATTTTTACTTCCGATTTGCTGTATCCGAAATCGTATCCGAATTCCGAATCCTCATCAGAATCAGAATAGAACCCTGCAGGCCGGAACATGTTCAAAACAACTAATGAACGTGCGATTCGATAGGAACGATAGGGTACGATAACAGATTTTTTTATTGTTCAACCGGCAAACACATTCACGAAAACTACTATACATATAAATGTCACTTTGCAAACATCTCGCATAACCTTTCATTAGGGGCAGTTGTTGAAATTCACATTTTTACACTAAAAAAATATCATGGTAATTAGGTTTTTTATCGTGACGACACAAATGAACAAGTAATCATCCTTGACAGTTCAGCGGTACTGTTTACAAACAAGCTTAAACAAAAATCGAAGAGCACATCTAAAACAATCATCTTTACACTTTGCAACTAGTCATTTTTATTTAATAAATATCAAAAAGGAACCGTATTCAATCGTGAACAAATGTTTTAAAACTTTACTTAGGCGATACGGACCGTAAATGGTCTGATCCAATTTGTCAATAAACAAACAAAAGAAATTTCTGTTTACAAACAGTACTGCTGAACTGTCAAAATGTGTTCATCCGATTGAGGTTAGCAGTGATGGTAAAAAACCTAATATAATCCTGATGGTACCCGCTTGTGAGGAATTCTGGCAACCGTCAGAAGACTGGCTGCATTCCGGCAGACCCTGTCAGCTTGGAGCGAAATCAATCTTCAGCTTAGCAACGCCATCGCACGGCATCACATTCAACATATCATCAATTGTCCCACTTGTACGCGGCTGGCAGATTTCCCCCCAGACGGCCGGCTATGCCTGCCAGCCATTTTTGTCGGAATTCTGCCAGAATTCCGGCAAAAGTCTGGCAACAATGCAACAACCGTTTCCGGCAGAGAATATCGCCTAGCGGTTATTAACGGTTCTTTTCTGTCGGATTCTTGCCATACAAGATTGGCAGAACGGTTTTGAATCGGTTCTACATTTTAAGCGTCTTAGTTTTATTTTTTCAATAAAAGATACATTTGAAAGGCAATAAGTTATTGCTCTTCATATATACTAATCATGGAAAATGTTATTGCCAGTAGTTATTGCTACCATATCAGTATGTTCTTCTTTACAATGTACATTGTGAAGATTGTGAACGTTGAAAATACTATTCATATTGTTCATATGAACAGAATCTATATGGTAACTACATGATAGTATAGTCACAGACTAACAGACAGGACACTCAAATTAGATTCTTCAATAATTTTAACGGTCATTTCCAATATTCCTTTAGTTGGGACAGTACTCACATGTGTCATGATGGCGCCACGTTACCCTATCAAAAACATCCTGTCTGTCATCTATAACTGTGTTTATTTTTTTCATTTACCAACAGAGTTGCCATTCATACAGAATTACCTGTAATGTATTGATTTGTATACGTCCATGCGAATTTCATGCAGGATACAGATTTAATACATATTGCCAAAACTAAATACATATTTGTGCCTACTTCTCATCCTCCAACGCAATACCAAATTGAACCCGTTTTGTTACAATATTTACTTGCTTCTGGTCTGCCGCCACTTATTTTGGGTGAAAACTACCAACACAAAAAAATAGTTTAGATGAACAACGTTGAGTCAAATAAATGGTTACCTTCCAACATCGCGAAAAAGTTAAATATATTATCAACGTAATCCAATAATTTATTTTGACGATTCATTTTCAAATATTTTGATGAAATCAGGCATCCCTGCAAGCAGCTGATCGGTGTTGACAAACGAGGGGAAACCAACTAGTAAAAAAATTTTTACTTAACACAAGGGGTGTACAGATAGTAAATAGTTCGCGCAGTTCAATATAGGTGGAACTAGTGCATCACGAAAAATTATTTTTATAAGAATTTACTCATACTGTCATGTCTGTTAGTCTGTGGTATAGTGTTTTTCAACCGACTATGTATTTTATTTAAGCTGACTATACAAATTGTCAATAAACGCGCACACTTAAAAATTTTCGCAGAATTCGATAATTTTTTACCGAATTTTCAACAGCTGAATGTTCGGTAATCAGTTCGGTAATTGAATTGATTACCGATCGTTCGGTAATTGCTGAACTGTCAAACAACTACCGTAAACTATAAACCAAATGAATCTAACTGATTGTTCGGTTTTTTTTCTTTGTTTTCCTTTGGTTCAAATTCTGGATTTTCGGATTTTAAAAAACAACACAAAACCACAAAAACGAAAGTTCCAGCCTATTGTGGCTATAGTTTTATTCCACGAAAGAAAAGGTCAGATGTTCCGGCTGACCGGAATTATGAGCGTCTTCCAAAACACTGCACGATCCATCGTGTCCACCAGAAATTTCCCTCGAACGATTTGTGTAGGCAGCAAGTGGACAAGTGATACAATTTTTTTTCCTCCTATAAGTAAACAAAAAGCTTTTAGTGGTTCTATTGTTCTAAAATCGTTTGCACCTGTACCTCAATCCATTCGATAAACTCTTAAAGATTTTTTTCGTTCGGTTAATAAAAAGACACTGAAAATTTTAATAACTGTTTGACCGTTAGTTTCACAACAATCAGTTTTCACAGAAGTTCGGTTATTGGGAGATAATTTTACCATACGGACGGTATGGTTTTTACCGTACTCGGCGACTATTCAGATTTACCGTATGAACTGTATATCTATTTACAGAATTCTGTAATGCAAACTTGTGTAAAACTGATCGTCCGGTAAAAATTTGCATAATTGTTGTAAAATGAAGTTCATTTACCGAAATATCGGTAATTTCTATCGATTACCGAAAGTTTTCATTAAAAAAAATACCGAACAACGGAATCGAATCTTAGTGTGCATTTATTCTTTTATTGGGCATACAAAAGTTTCAGTATGGCTGAAAATTTCGTACGTGTATAACATAACTGGAGTGATGGATGCAAAGTATTTGTATTTTGTGCATAATTTTCCATTTACATTGGTCTTGAAGGTTATTAATGTAAGTTTTATAGTCATACTCGTTTCCGTTGTTGAAATTGAACTTCTCAACGTTTTCGCCGATAACGGTTTGTTTTCAGTGAAGTCGAATCGTTATTGTCGCATTTTGTGTATGTGTGGTTGGACAGCAGAGAACAGTATTTGAGTGTCCTCACAGACAAGTAATAAATAGACACATTTTAAAACTGAACTACTATACTTTAATACTTAATAAAGACATACTACACAAGACACAATAAAAGAAGTTGCCTGTACTGTTAGATAACCGTTCTGAATCTCTCTCTAGCCGGACTGGCGGCAATCTCATGACAGCAGCATATGTGTCAACGCAGTGGCAGCATAACTGTCAATCGAGAGCATAATGGCAGGGTTGCCAGTATTGCCGTTTGGTTGGTTGCAACAGTTATGTAAATGGACGTCTTGTATACGAAAAATTAGTAAATTATAGGTCGCGAGGAAAAATTTGAGCGCTTTATGAATAGAGAAATAGCAAAATATCTCAGTGCGGTAATCTAACAGGTGTTGAGGTTTACTTCTTGACTCGGCTCTAGATTTCGTCCTAGCTGCTCATTCTTGTTCCGGGAAATAGTTCACTGGATAGTGATCCAGATTCCTGGATCAGCAACTGCAACCAGTAATTCTTCTACGTCAATCATCAACCTTTCACCAGACATCGGCGTAATGAGTGATGCAGCATTGAACTGATGTCTCCATCTGAGCTGAAGTGACAGTTTCCAGTTTGCCACCACAGCATGAGGATTTCTTCCTGATGAGGACCCTGAGTCAAAGATCGCCATTCCCGATGGAACTGGAAAAACATTAGCAGTGGAATCAGTAGCGTTGCGGTGGCGGTACGACGGTCCGTGTTGATCCACACCTCAACATGACTACTACGATGATCGATGTCACTCCGATGCGTCCACGCAAGCAGTAACACGTTACTTCAACATGGGCAATACTATAAAATTTAATTCGAAAATAAAACAGATCATTAACAAACTTTCTTATTTTTTCTAGTACTTAATAGGATTTTAAATTCATTTCAAATCAATATTGTCGAATTTCAATATTGTCGAATCAACCATTATTTTGAATTTCGAAACAACTAGAAATGAAAAGTCAAAAATACCATGGCTCTAGTTATAACAAAATGAATAATGTAAAAAAATGCAGTCGTGATTACGCTAACCATCATATTCATAATAGTTATTCAGACAATGTACTGTTCAATATTACTGCTCAAGAGGCAAAGCCTTATATAGCAAAAACGAACTTGACCATTGTTGAAATCACCTGATTGTATTGTCGGTTCAAAACCACTATACTCGCATGGTCAAAAAGATCCATGATATAGTAACTGGTACCATAACATTTTTCTGAGTGTAGGGTTACGCCAGGTGGAGCGACCTTGTTCATTTTTTTGCTCGCAAAACCAGTCCTCTCTAAATAGATTTTTCGAGATAGATATTGTACAGATTGATTTTTCCCGCCAAATACAGATTTATGAAAAAAATAGTTGGCAGCTCTGATGTATAATCGACATCACTCAAAATCGACTATCAGATTAGCAGATTCTGTAATTTAATCAAAGATGCCAGATTTTTTGTTGTGCAGCCTTTTGAAAATCTAGTTTATCGCAGATTTTTGTCAAAATTTACAGACTTTCGAAATTGCCACGACCTGTTTTTTTTGCTCGTCAATTTAGTTCAGCGTATAGCGGCCCTTACACGAGCATTATTTTTGTCATTTTTAATGATGACTAAGTAATGATGTATTTCAAATTTGATAGAAATCTCGTCATTACTGCACCATACACGTTCATTAAAATTATTATTTTTCATTATTTTTTAGTAATGACATTTTTAATGACTGTTGTAAGGGTCGCTTATCATATCGTATAGAGAAATAAAGACATACTTGCTTCCCGCTTGTGAGGAATTCTGGCAAACGTCAGAAGGCTGGCTGCATTCCGGCTGCTGTCAAAATTGTCCTGGCGAAATTGCATCATTATTTCGCCGTACGTGTCCTGTTTATTTCCCTCCTCCTTCTTTTTTATTTTTTTCGACTTCATTTGATATTCGTCAATCCCACATGTACATACAAGAAACGAATCTTTAGACGAGGTAAACGAGATAGAAATATGGGTATGTTTTGTAGTGAGAATTCAATCGACGACACGACCTGCCACTCGCTATTAAAAACTGTATCGCAAATTTAACTACCCCTCAGTAACTGGTAATGTCAAAACGACATTGCTTAAGAAATTTTTAAAACTGGCAACACAAATTGATAGATTATTGATTTTGAATAATAGTTATTGTAACCTTGGTTACTGTATATTATAGACCAAATGAATGTAAACAAAACAAATCCCGAATCATTTTTCATATGCGAAATAAATGAATGGTAGAAATCGTTATCCTAGATCACCACCTAAACCGAGCGAAGAGAATAAATTACTCACAATGACGCGTAAGTTAGCGACTGAAAAAGCAAAAGCTTATCTACTCAAGGATGATTTAATTTAAAAAAAATTATTGAAAACTGCACTAAACAGTTTACGGCAGGATAAAATATATTGATGGAAATCTCGAGGTTATTCGGTGAAGAAATGAATCCAAAGAGAATGAACTAACAGTGGCATTTTTTTCGGATGGCATTTCCAACTTATGTCAATTGGCAATTGTTGTATATCTCATATATTTCCATATATTGTAGACAATTGTTCTTAATTCTGAACAATGAATTTAATGTATTACAAAACAGTTTGCAACTACCTTCTTAGAGGCTCCACTACCGCCTGAAACAAGGAGATGTCTACTAGTTAAAATATATTGGAAAGATTACTGGTGATAGTAAACCTTTATTGGGAGCCATTACATTACATTATTGAACCACTAATAATTTTTTAAACTATTCCAAAAGGCAAATTGATTCACATTTCAAACCTGTTATGCACGCTTGCACGTATCTACGTTCTCAAATCGTTTGTTTATTTATTCGTGGACTCCATAGCAACTTGTTTTTAGTAAATTGAACAGTGTTGCTCGAGAAGATTATTTCGATCATTCTCAAGGGGTCACTATATTTATGGTAACTGGCGGTGAATCGTTAACGGACAATTTTCATGTAGATTTTTCTTCGAAGTGCCTGGTCGTGTCGTCGATTCAATGTTATTGGCAATAACATTTTTCATGATTAGTATATATGAAGGGCAATAACTTATTGCCTTTCATATGTACTTTTTATTGAAAAAATAAAACCAAGACGCTTAAGCCGACGACACGACCTGCCACTCGCCTATCGAAACTGTATCGTAAATTTAACTACCCCTTAGTAACTGGTAATGTCAAAACGAAATCTCTTGAAAAAATGTTGAATCTGGCAGCACAAGTTGATGTATTATTGATTTTGAATAACATTTACCATAACCTTGGTTACTGGTTTTAAACAGATTTTAGAATGTAAACAAAACATATTTTGATGCCATTCCACAAGACGGTCGAGGACGATTATGGCCTCTGCCAGAGGCTTGTTTCAATTTTAGTGGGAATCCTGTATCTACTAGAAATAATGGCTGATAAAAATTCGTTTCCCAAATGTACTGCACCGTGTCTTGGATTTTTCCTAGCAGTACAATTTCTATCAGCTGTCGTATAATAGTTAGAGCGACGACATGACAAAGCTATGAAGAATGTAAACAAAACCAATTCCGAATCGTATGTCAAATCTCGGAAAAATGAAATTGGGATTACCGATCGGCTTAAAGATGGTCTTCTCGCGGTAATTTGCAAGTGCTCCAGCAAGCAAGTGGTTTTGATTTGATAATCGAAGATAATATGAAGAAAAAAATGATACACCATTTTGCGTGTCAATTCACAATTCGGGGGTAAAAATTGGCCAATTGGTTCTCTGTGTGTGTGTGTGTGTGTGTGTGTGTGTGTGTGTGTGTGTGTGTGTGTGTGTGTGTGTGTGTGTGTGTGTGTGTGTGTGTGTGTGTGTGTGTGTGTGTGCTACGGTATTTCGCACTCAAAACAATAGTTTCATACTACTAACGATGAATGATGATATATTAAAAGGTGTTTGATTGCAGCGAAAGGACATACAAAATAAATAAACAAAATGATCTTGAAATTATCGAAAGTCTCTGACTATAGATAAAGGAAGATAACCAAATCAAAACAAAAATGGGTAGCAAGGATATATTAGTAAAAATATACATGTACATTTTTAAGATCATCTCCAAATGTTGATTGAATACTGTGTCTTCTTGAAATGCAGTTTTTCATTTGAAATTATCCATAATTTTGTTTGCTATTTCATGGACATTCCTTACGAACACGTTTCTTATTTGCTAAATAATGGGTGAAAGAAACCAACATTTTAATGAAAAATGACTGGATTGATTTTTTTCGTTTCTTTCCACAACAGTTAAAAATTATCCCAGGTGAATGTTTTTCATTAATTGTCTTAATGGTGGCTGACTTACGTTGCCGGTCGGTTAGCGAAACGCTGACGCTACTGTTTGGGTTTAAGGGTATTAAAAAGTTACAAAATTTATACAATACACGATTTTGCAACTATTTATCAAATAATTTTATCGAATGGAAAAGTGAGATCCGTAAGATGGTGCAGAGATATGTTCAGTTGCATTACATTAAACGCCTCCGGAAGAAACACTTTGCGATGCTGCTGTACATGCAGACTGTTCAAGTCCATTTCTAGCTGCATTTTCAAAAAGACGGAAAAACACAAAGAAATCTGTATCAGCTAAATGAAAAAAATCAAAGATATTTGGAATGTTATGACGATATGTTTACATACCAAAGAATTCGTAGATTCAAGGTTCATAAAACACACCAATAAAATTTGAGCACTCACCTTTATCATAGCTTTCACTGATATTGCGGTAGCGTTTAGAATCGTCGATTTGGTTGATCCATATTCTTGAAATGCTCTCAGGAAGTGGAGCTGTGTGCAGAAAATTAAAATTTAGAGATATGTTCCACAAATTTCTCAAACAATTTGTTTATTTTTTCTGGGACTCCTTTTTAACTAATTCATAGCAACTTAAACAGTGTTGCCAAAAAATATTATATTTATCATTATCAAGGGGTCGCTACATTTGTGGTAACTGGCGGTATATCACTTACGAACACTTTTTATTCTGATTTTTCTTCGGAGTGTCTGGTCGTGTCGTCGCTTAAGCTGTAGAACCGATTCAAAACGGTTCTGCCAATCTTGTATGGCAAGAATTCGACAGAAAAGAACCGTTAACAACCGCTAGGCGAAATTCTCTGCCGGAAACGGTTGTTGCATTGTTGCCAGACTTTTGCCGGAATTCTTCCAGCCGTCTGAGGGGAAATCTGCCCGCCACGTACAAGTGGGTTACTGCAGATTTTTTTCCGGATATTCAGACTTTTGCAACCCTGTCTCAAGATATTTAAAATTTTTACCTGGCATCTCTGAATTTAATCGTCTTTCTTCATTCACTGTGAAGGCATAAGGAAGCGAAACCGTTTTGTCTCGTTTTTTTATTGATCTTAAGGTATATAAATACAGCTTTAAAGCACACTCGGTTGCATTTAGCGTAGATAAAAAGTGCATTGGATAACGTTCAGAACTAATACATTTCAGTGAACAGTTTCAAAGAACTTAAAATGCCGGCTAAAGCTGTTTGCGTACTGAGTGGCGATGTCAAGGGCACCATTTATTTTGAACAGAATGTAAGTGAAATTGCCGATAGAACAGTTATTTGCAATCAACTTATTGTGCATATAAATATGTATTTTATCATTATCTTATATAACCGCAGTGCTAGAATGTTCTCACTTTTGCATTCAATTGAAGTACTTTTCGGTTTTACTGCTGAAAATGGTGCGGAAGTTTATAGAGCTATTTTTGATTGTTCTTATCATTCGTTAATTCGTTATTGGAGCCGTGTGCAAAACTAACTCAATACTTCAAGTTGTCCTTTTGTGCTACTTGAAGATGACGCGACAAATAGGTATATAAATTCGCACATTCATGCTATCTACACGTTTCGGTTTATGATGCATATTGGCCGGGTCAGTTATTTTTGTACATTGAACAAAAGATTTCCGTGTAAACAGATTGAAATTCGGTAATGATTGTCGTCAGTATCTTGCGTAGCATGGGTTAGTTAAACTAGATTTGTAACTGAAATGATTTCAATACTAAACCAACTAGAGAAACATAATTTGATGTCAGGCTTTTTAACCGTTATCCACTTATGATAATGATAAAGTTTAAGGTGGATTTTTTTTTCATATCAGTTTTTCTGTGATAGTGTTAATATGTTTTTAAACAAGTGTTCGACAAAAATAGTTTTTTTTTTCATTTGATAGTCTTGAAATTAAACTTCTTACCATAATCAATGTCACTAACGTGTTTGTTTCACACACATTTTGCTCATGCTTTTCATTGCAGGGAGATTCAGACCCGGTTAAAGTCACCGGTGAAGTAAGCGGTCTGAAACCGGGTAACCATGGTTTTCACATTCATGAGTTTGGCGACAATACTAATGGCTGTACTTCGGCTGGACCGCATTTTAACCCGCACAAGAAGGAACATGGCGGTCCGGATGCCTCTGAAAGACATGCTGGAGATTTGGGTAATGTTGTTGCAGATGCCAGTGGCGTTGCAAAAGTGGACATCAGTGACAAGCAGATTTCTTTGGCTGGCTCTTTGAGCATTCTCGGACGTACTGTCGTTGTACATGCCGATCCGGATGATCTTGGATTGGG